>NW_026138059.1:31740000-32340000 GCF_025592945.1 Manacus candei | reverse complement strand
ATTAAACTGCTTTATACCAATTATCATAGACTCACACTTCCATCTAAAGGTTTCATTTGCAACTTTACCAAAATCTATCTATGATTGCCAGAAAAAGCTGCTCATTTTCTGTTCTTGAAAAACCTTTGTTGAATTCCACTGAGAGGTAGAGCTGTGCTGTTAAAAAAAATTACAGAAAAAAAGAAATTGACGAAACAAAGAGAAGGAACATCTCTTTTCCTTGTACAAGAAAACAAAGAAGTTTCCAGGTTAGGTTGTAGAAGCATGGTTGATTTAATTGTTAGCAGATAGACTGAATGTCATAGAAATATAGAATATGCTGAGATGGAAGGGACACCGAAGGATCGAGTCCAACTCCTGGTCCTGTGCAGGACAGCCACAAGAATCACACCATGTGCCTGAGTGTTGTCCTAACATTTCCCGAACTCAGTCAGGCTTGGTGCTGTGACCACTTCCCTGGGAACCTGTTCCAGTGTTCAACCACCCTCTGGGTGAAGAATCACTTACTGATATCTAAACTAAACCTCTCCTGATCCATCTTCACGCCATTTCCTCATGTCCTGTCACTGATCACTACAGAGAACAGATCAGCGCCTGCCTGCCCCTCCTCTTCCCCTCACTAGGAAGTTGTAGACTGCAATGAGGTCTCCTCTCAGTCTCCTCCAGGCTGAACACACCAAGTGACTTCAGCTGCTCCTCATACAGCTTCCCCTCAAGGCCCATCACCGTCTTCATTGCCCTCCTTTGGACACTCTCTAACAGCTTCATATCTTTCTTACCTTGTGGTGCCCAAAACTGCCTTCCAGCATCTCATTCCCCAGTCTGTACATACATCCAGAGTTACCCCGTCCTGTCCAGAATCTGGCACTTACCCTTGTTAATCTTTGCACAATTGGTGATTGACCACATCTCTAATTTGTGGAGTTCTCTCTGTCCTCAAGAGAGTCAACAACTCCTCCCTATTTAGTATCATCAGCAAACTTTCTTACCGTTCCTCCGTAGCTAATTTTGGTATCATGTGAAGGTCATTAAGGTTATCAGCAATCAGAATAGCATGAGAAGGGTGAAGCCACTTTGAAATTTAAATTTCTTGAGTTGATTTACAGCTCTTGAAAGACTATAATGAGGTGTACTTTTTCTAATTAAGAAAAAGCTGTCATACAGACTTTCTTAGATATAAACTATGTGCTGAAAGGAGGTGAAATTGTGTAGTTCTAAGTTCACTCTGTAAACACATGCACAGACTTTTTTTCAGTCTACAGAGAAACCTTCCACCATCAAACATTAATTAAAAAATGACTTAATTTCTGACGTTAGTTTCTAGATTTATCCAAAACGGGAGTAACCTGAATCCATCTCTTATCCCTTGAGAATTAAAAGAGTTCTACTTAATTCCCCCCAAATTTTGTCTTTATTTTTATTTTAGCCAGATGTAAATGATAGAAATTGTTTTAAAATTCAGAACAATCCTCACCCTGATCCCAGAATCCTCATTCTTCTGCTCCAGTCAAGTCTCAGGAAAAACTGTTCTGGTACCTACAGTTAACATCACAATTCCTCAGAACAACAAAATACTCAGTCCTTTTGCCCTTTCTCTGTTACCTTTATCAGACTAATATCTTAATATTGGCAAATCAGGGTTTTTTTCTGTGCAATGCAAAGGTCAATAGGAGGGTATAGACTGGCACTTCAAAACAAATTCCCAAAATTTCCTACTTAAAAGTACACCTACAGACCTATATTCTGAAACATCCAATTAATAGACTAACATGTACTAAAGTAATGGAAATCCAAAGCACTGTCCTCAGGTTTTAGGGACTGATTCTGAATTTAGATGATGTTTAATTAAAATACAAACAATCTATAGATCTCTCATTATTAAATAGTGCACTGAAAATGCATCTGTCATGGACAGTGTGATATTTTAGAACTGAATATGTATTGCTAAAATGGAGATTGTGTGTGTTCCTCATTTCAATTGCTGCAGTAAATCTGAAAGAAATTAAGGGAAAGTAGCAGCAAGCCAAAATATAAACTGCCCTACTAAAACAGAGTCTAAAACCCAATAGTGGTGATTTCCCTGGTGTGAAACTAAACAGACAGCAGTGATGCATCTCTACCATATATCACAAATAATTGAAAGTTAATTATTTTTAGATCAAAGCTGTATTTTTTTGTTTGGGGGGGGGTTGATTTTTTTGTGAGCTACAGCTGTGGTTGGACTTCACTGAACACTGTCATATTCTTATACCCTTAGGACCTTTTTTTTCATTTTCACTAAAGTCTTGTTCAATTTCTCTGGAAATAGTAAGAAAATATTGAATTAGAGAGAAATGCAGTTTTATCTGTTTTAAAGTTTCTTTGCAGAGCAACAACAACATAAAGAGAATTTATTGTAAAAATCTTCATTTAGTGGCAGAAAAAAAAGGGCTTATTAAGCACAGTCATATTCCATTTCTAAAGGTGAATGTCTTGACCTATCTTAAATTAGGTTCCTTATCAAGAAACAAGCCTATTCAATGTCTGATTATATGCTATGTTATAATCCTATGTTGAGACAATTTCAATTCCTTGCAAATATATATCTTTTAAATTACAGAAAATCATTTCACTTAATAGTGAAATATTTATTATTATTTATATATCTTTATATTTTAACTATTTTACATCAAGGTTAAAAATTGAGGTCAGAGAGAGTAGGGCCATACTTGAAGAAAATGCATTCTTAGCTTTCAATTTTAATTAGTTTCAGAAGAACTCTGTGCCTTTCTAAATCATAGATCATTTACTTAAAAAAAAAAAAAGGAAATTTTTCATAGTAGCTTATTTCCATTTATGAGTATTTTCTTTAACATAATCTCTTTAGTTCTAAGTATGTAACCATGCTTGATTTTTAACTTGTAGAATGCAAGTTTGAACTTCCAGGCACAGTGGTGTTGAAGAGCTGTTTTAGAAGAATTACACAGCTTAAAAACTGCCCTCAAGAATTCATAATATTTCCTTAGAAATAGTATTGAATTTACACCAGCATTTTCTACTACATCATTTCAACAAAGTTGCAGAGATAAAAATACTGTAACTGCATATGTGCACGCTTGAGTACCATACAATATTGACAGGAAGAGGTAAATATGTGGATTTAAAAGACAAGCAGGTGGTAATATATCTTTCTGTCAAGTGAGGATTCTAAGAAATTCAGTTATAAGAAAGAAAAAATAGAAAGCAGATCTCTGATAGTAAAAATGTTGTTCAGAAGTGGTTCAGTGTTGATCTCTGTAAACTATTATTGCTTTCTAGATCTCTGTCAGAAAGTCACAAACATGGCTCATATAGACATGTCCAAAGACCAGGTCCATAAATCAGTGTAACAACATGAAAGTAATAGATTATTGAATGTTTTCCCAACAAATAAAACCCTCTTTACAATGAGTTTCATGGAAGATATACTCCCATTAATAGAGGTAAAATATATTCCTTTGGCTTTTGCTTGAAGGATGTAAGCTTCTCTGATCATTCCAAGAGCTGAGAGAAAAGAAAGTTGCAGGACAAAGAATCCATAGGAGAGGCATCTGCTTCAGGTAAGTCTGTCCCTTCACTCTTTTAATGACTTTAAATTATTGGGAGAAGGGTCTTTGCTATGAAAAGAAATAATGTTTGAAAGGAAAATCACTGTGAAGAAAGGGCATTCTTAAAGTAACTTTAATGGACTGTATGGCCACCAAACGACAGGCTAAAGCTGAGCTGTAGCCAGAAATGTGTTAAGTATGGCCACCATAACTGCATATTCTCTACTTACATGGATACATTGTCTCTGTAATAGGTTACTGTCCCCTTTATGTCTCTTGTTTTTTAGTGTATTCCTTTTAAGAAACTGAGAAATAGACATAGTTTTTGCTTTTATTGGAAGAGTCACAATAATATTACCTCATTTTTCCAATTAGAGGACAACTATACTTTAAAAAATTAATCGAATACATTGACTCTTTCTTATTTTCTAAATCAGTCTGCTTTACAGTTTCAGATAGCTCTGGTCATTTAACTGGAAAAAACAAACAAACTTCTACTAGCCCCACACAACCCAAAAAAAGCATAACATTTGAGATGATACTCAGCAACTACACTGACAAAATATTTTGTGGACACTAGAGCTGTAAGTGTTGCTGAAACCACTGAGGATACAACTGAAATGCTAATTTGACATTCATATCTTCTTTTCACTTATGACAGCACAAGGGAAAAACACAGTTTCTCAGACCTTAAATTGGATGAGTAGGATTAGCAGTTAAAAATATTCATTTTAAATTCATTTTAAAATGGATATATTTGTTATAGAAGTGAAAAGCCCTAAATATAGAACCACACCATTTTTAGAGTCTTCTTTTCATAGTAGAAGCACAAACAGTGTTGTAGAAATGTTAATATACCTTTATTTTTAGGATGAAACTCTGCTCTAGTTCATTTCAGCGCATATGCATGTAGGGTCAGCAATGATGGACTGAAAAGGGCTTACCCTTACTAGGTTTACCCATGGTCCTTGTTGAAAAATACATTGTAGCTCCCACTTAAATGCACAATGAGGCAGCTGAAGCAAACCCATTATTTTCCCAAACAGAAATTAGTTAAAGACTTAATTTTTAATTATTTATTAATGAAAGAGGAAGTTGCTATTTTTAAATGTTGTTGAACTTGAACTAGAACTAAATTGGAATGACTTCAGCCACAGCTGACCAAAATGAAACAATATACTAGTTCATCTCCTAGCAATAGCACTCTCATTCAGATATGGCTGTTGCCACCTTTGGCACAGTTGGAAGAAACACGAATAGGAGCAGAGAATAAATTGCACCTGCAGTCTGCTACTGGAATCATGCTGAACTGGGGAAGGATTTCATTGCATTGTAGGAGGGTGCTCTGTTGCTCCCGTGAGCAGCAGGACTGTGTGCCCCCAAGTCAGTGGTCATTGCTGACTATTGCATACACAGAAACAAGATAGAAAGTTTGATTTTACCATGCTTTCTTAGAGCAATGCTGGGCTTCACTATGTCCGTTCTGCTGACAAATTTTGCCAGACTGACGTCTAGACACTCAAAAACATGTAGCCCCCATTAACTGCTGCTGCTGCTGCTGCAGAAGACTGGCTCTAGTTTCCATGGGCGACTGAAATGTCAGTCTGATAGCTTCTAAAGTGTCACAAAATTGTGCTAAGTGGAAATATAAAGAAATGTTAGCAACATAAAGTGGTATATTAGTGTCCTTTACATTTAATTGCCAAGTCTTCTTGGCTTGCTTTTTCATTATTTTCTACATTAATAAATTATAGTATTTGTTTTTATTTAGCTGATGCTCATTAAGAAGTAACTTTCTATGGTAATCTTAAACCATATCTTTCCTTTCTATCTTAAGAGCAAGGGCCAGGAGTATCCAAACACATGGTGTTTCTTGTGACACAGCTCAGTTTATCTACATTTTATGGTGCTGCAGTCCACCCGTATTGGTTTGTACAAAGTCAAAGTATGGGATATCTAAAAATCCCATCTGTCTTTTTGCACACAAACCGTTACCAGGTACATAATATTGCCACAGGAACAGATTGTAGGTAAATGAATAATTTCATACCTGGCCCAGCTATATGCTATGTAATGCTTGCAGAGTCAGAGTTAAGGGAAGAATAATATATCATCCATGCTCCTCTTTTTTAACTAAATCATGCCATGAAGTTTAAAGAACTCTCCTACAAATGAAGATAGCTGGAAACAGCTTTAAAAATATGAGAGATGAAAATGGACACATGCTTTTCCCTTTATTCTCTCTGATGGGTTTTAATTTACCATCTAATTAAAGGGGGAAGTGAACAGTACGAAAATAGAACCTCAACACCTGTAAAAGCATTTCAGAAAAGAAAGAGGAGGAACAAGGGAAAAAAATATTACAAGATTGACAAACACTAAAAGTCAAGACTACAGCTGACAAAAGGTTCTGTTTAATTAGTAATGAAGAAACCTAAAAGAGTGACTGAAGCGTACTTGCTTGGAGACTGATAACAGTTACATTTTTTTAACATGTTTTCACTTGTCAGAATTGATACTAGAGCAGTAAACTATTTAAAAATACTATGAATAATAATTAAAAAAAAAAAAAGGGTAGCACTTAGAATTGAACCATGAGGTCATCTGGAATATTTTGCTCACTATAGAGCTGGAGCAAATGAAGTTGACTACAGCACTGTAACATCAGGGCCATCAATAAAGAAATTAGCTACTCACAGTTGAGATAAAGGGTAATTTATACTTACAATCACCCAATCCAAAAACTGCTGTGAGAGCAAAGCAAACATCCAACTCATAAACCTGTCTGTATAATTTTTTGGAAATAGTTAGAGGTCAGCATTCTGATTAGAGCCAAAACCATCAGTGATTGAGGGAAGCAATTTAAGAAGTGCTGTCAATTTCCATTGACCAAATAGTAAATCACACTCTATTTTTGAGTTCATGTTAGGATACATGATATCACTAAACACAAGTCTAGAATTCTGTAATGAATGAAGTGAAAACACTCTGTCACTACTTTCTTCTGTCTACAATGTGTTTCTGTCACTATTATATGTGACTTTCATCCCTTCTGCTATCCCCAGGGTGCCAATCATCAGACTGACTCTGTCCTCACCCTGTAGCTTTTTGAACTTTGTGCTTTGAAAAAGTAGAAACTGGTCAGTGATTAGGATTTTTTTTATTTTTAATTCCTGGATTACTTGCTTTTCTCAAGCATGAGAAGATGACTCTAAGATTTTTTTAAAAAATCAATTTATAACCAATAACTACAGAACTAGTGATTGAACATACTTATGGGGTATATTCAATTCAAATACCTTATCACTACCAGATAGTTTGTAAACTAAGGAGATTTTAAAAAATAATCAAATGTAAATTTTGTTTTCCTGTTTGGAAAGACTACAAAAATCTGAGTATAATTTTGAAAAGCAGATGTTTCCAAATTTAAGTAAGAGGGCTCTTCAACTCCTCAGATGCAGTTACATTTTTTAATTTCTTTTATTAAAGTACGAACACGCTGGTCATGAAAAGGCCGTATTCAGTCATTTATTCTACAGTCATTAATTATGTGTTTATTTAGCACATGAACTCTGAATAAATAAGTCTACATGTTCTCCATAACTCATGGAAAGTGTAGGGGTTTTTTTATATATTTTGGTAGAAAAATGTCATGATGTACATATATATATATATATACACACATGCATACACTTCACTTTGTTATAAAAGTTTTTGATAGGGACTGCAAATTTGAAACAAACCTTTTTATCAAAATATTTCAGCATATACTTTTATAGATTAGATATTCTAAAATAACTGATAAAATCAAAGCTGGTATGAGTGCTGAATCACTGAACTTAGGTAGAAAATTGCTCTATTGCCTTCATGATTAGCAAAGGATTTTCAAATGCTTATTAAACATGGTCAGATACTCCCAAATGTAAGCAGAGCTGAAAATAGGAAAGTGCTCTATGAAACACTCATAAAACTATATGAAAAAAACCACACCTGCAAAAGTGAAAATCTGATACCTTAACATTCCTGTGTTCTAATAGATGTCAGAATCAATTACGATTTCTCCTATTAAGTTACTTCTGAAAATGTCTAAAAATGAAAGACACTCTCTTTTGACTGCTGCTCATTTGAAATTGGCATTTTCATGTGGCAGATGGTGACCTTATCCCTGTGCTTTAGGAAAAATGATTTTTATTAAGTCTAAACAAGTGTGAACAGTGCTAATTTCCTGCAGCAGGCAGAATTTGAATGAGAGCTTATAATGATTGGAAGAGTCTTGACTCACCATATGGAAAAATGCGAATTATGCCAACACAGTAGAGTACTAACAAGACAGTCCATTACAAATATATCAAACTTTCCATTTTATCAGTAGTCATGAAGAGCATATTTATTTTAAGATTTCTAGGAGCTGCTGAGGCTTGTTTGCAACTAGTTCATATCTTAAAAGCTAAACACGTAGTAACAGTGACATTGGAAGGACTACAGGAATTCTAAATTGTTGTTAAAAACTAACAGATGAAGAGAACAACTGTTGGTTCCTATCAAGGCACAAAGACTTAGTCCTTTGCTGCTTAGGAACACAAGTACTCTCAATAAAGACTATGTAAAAGGACATAATTTTGAAAGTGCATATTTGATATCTGAATTGCAAAGTTATTAGTAAATTTGATATTGTAGATAATGATCTTATTACTGTCTCTAGCTAACCAGTAAGAAAGTACAGAGAGGAAAAAAAAAAAACCAGACTCTTCTTGGAGTTGCACAGTGACAGGACAAGCAGCAGTAGACCTATGTTGTAAGCAGTGAAATTCTGAGTAGATTCTGCTTAAAAATAAAACCAAACAAACTGTCAAATGGACAGGCATCAATCAACCTGTTTAAAGTTGCTCCTGCTTTGAGATGGAGGTTAGACCGAACGACCTTCAGAGATCCCTTCCAATCTAATTTTTTCTGTGTATCTCCAAGGGACTAATCTAGAAGCAAGACTAGAAGCAGCATGACCTTCCATGAAATAAAAGATTTCACTTTAGGGTTTCTGACTGAATCTAGTTGGAACACCAATTAGCTGATCCCAAGGAAGAAAGGCAATCATTAATATTTTGAGTCTTCTGTCTTCTGAAAATTTTCCTTAATAATACTGTCCAAGACTTGTTTAATATCTTGGAAATGGAATATATTTCCTGGAAGTATATCACTGGAAATATATCATGGAAATGCAAATAGGATTTCTAAAAATGAGAAATACTAACAGTAATTAGTTGAATCTATTAAAATGAAAAAAAATTATTCCTTTTCTTTACTTATAGGTAATATAAATTTCCAAAACTTAAAGCTGATATTGTAAAGCTAATGTTGCAAGAAAATCATAACAGTGTTTCCCATCCACTGGCTGCGAGAACATGAACTTCTTAAAGAGGAAAGATACATCTCCCTCTCTCCCTTAATGCGACAGGGAGAACAGAAGGAATAAAAGTCACACTGGAAACTTGAATCTTTTTGCCCATTCCATTTACAGTCAAACAGATTGCCAGTGTTGGTTTCAGCTGCTTAGTAGTTTATGAGAGAAAAAATATTACAAACATACTAATGTTTATTTTTCCAGTAACTCTGTCATGGTTGTGACTTCTAGGTGAGACTGAGGCATCCACTTGTTTGAAGAGGAAGTCAACAGCATCTTGGGGGCACTGAAGGAACTCAGGCTGGGTAGAAACTAAAAGTCACCACCTGACTTTAAAATGTCAGTGAAGATGAAATGAACATTCCTTCAGGGAAAGCAAATAAAGCAGCAGAAGGGGAAGGTAGAGAGTAAAACTGAACAAACTCACCCAAGGGATTTTCCTCCTATATAATAGTTTTATTATTATTTTGATACACCTAGACAGACACATTATATAGGAAAGGAAATGTTTCATATCCAAGAGTGAAAAATCTACTCCACTCTTTCATCTGTTTCATTGCTGCAGTGCCTATATACCCAGTTACAGGTGCCCAAATAATTACAAAAATATTGTTTAGTGACATATTATATTACAATCCCTCTCACATGATATTCATCTCCTAGTTCTTTTAGAGAAAGCTTGTGTGATAATTTAATTTACATTTCATTCAGAGGTATAGATGTTATATGAATATTCCTAGATACTGGGAAATATAAAATCCACATTTTACTTTAAACAGAGACGCACCTGATATACATGATAAGTGAAAGAACTAGAAATGGTCATTTTATCACCTTGCCACACTACAGAGGATACAACTTCTTGTAGCAATCCATGTAGAGCAGGTTCAAAATATTACCTGTGCTCCCAAGACTCATTGACTGAATTGTCTAAACCACTCCTTAATGAACTCATCAGAAAATAGTTTTCCAGAGGCACCCATTCAGTATAGCAAATATCAATCCAAATGGCAAGCAACTTTTCCCTAGTATGAAACTGCAGCTAACCTTAAAAATAACTAAAATAGTATTTGGTTAGTATGTGTTTTAATATTTTGGGGGTTTTTTTATGTGCACCACCTGGACTCAGATTAATGTTTGTCAGGGAACAAGTTGATGTGATGAAAAAAAGGAAAAGTCAAGAGTATGCAGAAAAAAAACCAAACCAAACCAAACCAAAACAAAAAAACACCAACAGAAAACAAACAAACAAACAAACAAATGCACTGAAACACACTTTATGGGCTTTTTAACTGGAAGAAACTAAATAAATATATAAAGGAAGAAAATAAAATGTTTGACCTCTAAAAGCCAATTTTAAAATATTACTTTTAGTTACAAAAAAATTGAGACACAAAAGAAAATAGGCAAGTAATAAATATTCATTCAACTAACTCTTCATCCAATATATTAATATTTCATATTTTAACTGATGGAATTCATTATAGCCACAATGAGGTTCTTAAACACTTTTTTCTTAGAGTTTCTTTGCTTTTAAAGGAAATTACTTACTGTGACGAATCTTCCAAGTTTGTTTAACTGTAGAGAATACAGTAGTACTACCTTTCAAAGGTTGTATTGGATCTCTTGGTTACAGTACTCCTAGCTTAAACATGTGTCACCTTTCAGATGCCTTGTTACCAGTCATTAGAAATAACGAAGGCTGATAAAACTTTATTTCCATAACTCTTTTTTACTTCTCAAAATCTCAGTGAAAATCTTACATTACAGAGAAATGTAAGGGTCCTTCCTTTTAGATGTCTGAAAAGTAAAAACAAGCCACATAATAAATTTATTAGCTTTTGGTGCATGGTGAAATAGGGAAGGCTGTCTTTGCTATTAGCAGGGCTATCCAATGACAAGACTCAAGGAAACAGTATGAAGTTGAGTCAGGGGAGGTTTAGGTTGGATATCAGGAAAAAGTTTTTCACCCAGAGCGTGGCTGAGCACTGGAACAGACACCCCAGGGAAGTGGTCACAGCACAACACTTGTCTGAGTTCAAGAAGCATTTGGACATGGTGCGACTCTTGGGGTGTCCTGCACGGGGCCAGGAGTTGGACTTGATGATCTTGATAGGTACCTTCCAACACAGCACATTCTATGGTTCTAAGATTCTATAAGTGCTAAATGTTATACAACCTGGCAACTTTTTCTAGCAAAAACTGAAAAGGCTTTTTAATGATAATCAGCTAAAATGATAATCAGCGCATACATTTACAATTTCAGGATTTCTTAAGAAAACATAATACCTTTTTTTAGATCTTATTTCTATCATCTTACTGCTATATATTACAAAATCCTCAAAAATGGAGCTCATCAGACAAAGAAACATTTTTCCACTGATGATGTCACCATTTTATCTCAATATACAGTTTTAACTATTTAACACATAATAAAAAATATAAATCTTCCTTTCCATGTTTATGCATGTAATATTCCAAGTAATACTATCATTCTGTTAAACTATTATTAAGAACACAAGAGTTAAAAGAGAAGTAACATTAGTGGTTTGTGGTAGGTTGACCCTGGCCAGCCGTCAGGTGCACACCCAGCAATTCTCTCACTCCGCTTCCTCAACAGGTCCAAGGGAGAAAATAAGATACAAAATTTCATGGGTCAAGATGTTAATTTACCAATTAACATCATGGACAAAACAAACTCTTCTTGGGGAAAATTAATTTATTTCTAATTAAAAAGTCGAATGGTGAGAAACAAACAAAAATTAAAAGGACATCTTGGCCACACCCTCCCTTCTTCCCAAGTTCAGCTTCACTCCTTTCCCAACTGTCCTTCCTCTAGTCCACACCCAAAGCTACACAGGATGAGCTATAGGAAGTTGTGGTCAGTATTCAACAGCTCCTCTCTGTCACTCTTTACACCTCAAACTTTTCCCCTGCTTCACTCTTTACACCTCAAACTTTTCCCCTGCTACAGCATCAGACCACTCTGCAGGCTGCAATCCTTCAGGATAAACCTGCTCCAGTGTGGGCACTCCACAGGCCACAGTTCCTTCAGGGAATGTCACCCATTTCTGGCATGGTCCTCTCCACAGCCTGCAGGGAATGCCTACTCCACAGACATCCTCTCCATGGCTGGCAGGGTAATATCTTGTCCAGCACCTGGAGTATCTCCTCCTTTCCCTCTGCTCTGATTTTAGTGTTGTCAGGATTTAAGTAGGTTAAGTAGAGACCACTGACTTTACAGAGGGGCTCGGCTGTGTCATGTGGTGGGTCTTGTGGAACTGTCTGAAACCAGCTGTGTTCAGCATAAGAAAAGACCCTGGCCTTATGTCAGAGAGTCCATCTCTGCCCACCCCTCAGCTGCCAACACCTTGCCACAAATGTGAACATGAGTTTCAAAACAATGGTCTTGTTCTGTTGATTTACAGAACAAAGCTGTGTGACCTGCTCTAAGTGACACTGCCTTGGCAGAGGGATTGGACTAGATGATCTCCAGAAGTCCTTTCCAATCCTTACTATTCTGTGATTCTGTGAAAACTGAGTTAGCTGATGATCATCAAGCAAAAATAGGTAAGTGTCAATGTAAGATTGAAGGGCAAAAATGGAATCACACTGAAAGGAAGTCAAAACTAGTTTTGAGGAGAAATTACTCTGTTGTAGCTTACCTTGAGATATTTTTATTGCATTACCCTGCTGCATTACTTTCCTATGTACTGAGCTATTGTAGGTAGAAAGGTTGCATACAAATCTTGTGAGAGGTTGCATACAAATATGTTCCTTTAGTTCAGCTTTCCTCTCTTCCAAATCCCCTAATATACAAATAAAAGCATATTCTGACAAGTGTCTATTCTGCATAAGAAAGTCGAAACAAAAGTCATAACATTCCCTGAAACCAGGTCTTCTGTTCCTGTCCTTCAGTGTCAAAATTTGATGAGAAAGCAATGAGGGAAAACAGAATGTAACCCCGTTCCTTTCAAAGGATCATTCACTCAGTTCACAATATGAATAAGAAAGGAAAACAGAGCACGGACTGAAAGGAATTGGGCTTCAGCTGCCTGCATCTTCACAGATGACTTAACTTAGTCTTCCTTCCCATAATTATTTTATACCAGTGATATTTCATCTATTTTCACAGAAATATTTTTTATTTACATTCTTTTCAATTATCATAATGTTCCTATATATTTGAAATTTCAAAAGTCTTACTTCCATAGCAGAAAAGTTGTTGATTGGGATCCAGTAACTTGATAACTTTTTTAAAAAAACTATCTTTGCCAGTCATTCAGTCAAGAATTCAAGGGAGTTGTCTGTTTAGATGCCATTCTCCTAGACCCTGGATTTGAGATTATAATTTTCTTGTTAAGCTCATTATGAGCCATATGAAGTTCAACAAGGAAAAATACTGGATTCTGTGCCTGGGATGGGGCAACTCTGAATGTTTGTACAGACTAGGGAATGAAATGCTGGAAAGCAGTCCACAGAAAGGGAACTGGGGAGCCTACTTGACGGCAGGTTGAAGATGAGTCAGCAGTGCCCTGGCAGCCAGGAGGGCCAACCAGGTCCTGGGGGGCATCAGGCAAAGCATCACCAGCCGGTCAAGGGAGGAGATTGTCCTACTCTACTCTGCACTGGTGCAACCTCACCTTGAATATTGTGTGCAGTTTTGGGCACCACAATGTAAGAAAGATATTAAGCTGTTAGAGAGTGTCCAAAGGAGGGCAATGAAAGTGGTGAATGGCCTTGAGGGGAAACTGTATGAGGAGTGGCTGAGGGTACTTGGTGTGTTCAACCTGGAGAAGATGAGACTAAGGGGAGACCTCATTGCAGTTACAACTTCCTCATGAGGGGAAGAGGAGGGGCAGACACTGATCTCCTCTATGTTGTGACCAGTGACAGGACCTGAGGGAATGTCCTGAAATTGTATCAGGGGAGGTTTAGCTTGGATATTAGAACCCCAGAGGGTGGTTGGGCACGGGAACAGGCTCCCTAGGGAAGTGGTCACAGCACCAAGCCTGACGGAGCTCAAGAAGGGTTTAGACAATATTCTCAGGCACATGGTGTGACTCTTTGGTATAGTCCTGTGAAGAGCTAATAGCTGGACTCAATGATCCTGTGGGTCTCTTCCAACTCAGCATATTCTGTGATTCTGTGATTATCTGTACACAAGTATAAAATAGAAATAACCGCTGCATTCTAAGTATCTTCTTTATGCACATTACCATGGTGGGATTGGTAATGGCTCTTTTTCAGCTTTTTATGAGTTGCTACAATGGCAGTTGCCTGAAAGCAATGAAGAAATTCTAGATTGAAAAGATAACATGTCAATTAGACAAAATGAGGAAAGGCTTTGATTACTCTGAAAGCAAGCCAGGCATATCCCAGTACAACTAGAACAGTCTTTTTTAACAGCAGAAATGTCATCTTAGGAAGTCCTTGTAATATGTTTTCTCAGGGTAACCCTTACAGAGACCCAAAGACTGCTGTAAGCAAATAGAACTTCATAAATACTTCGACAGTTACAGAGACAGATCTTCAGATAACAGTAAGCAAATCCAAAATGAAAGGTTAGGGAGGGGAGCTAAAGGTGAAGTAATCAAATCAGTTAATTGTCCAAAGACTGACAGCTACAGCTACAGTTTTAATCTAGACTCTGTAAGGCAAAGTTGAAGTAGTTGAATATGTTACAGTGATATTGTTTTGCACTTCAGTGATTGATCACCAAACTTGCTTTCCTGGAGCCAAAGGACCTAAGTGCTTTTCTCTGGAACTAAGCTGATAAATATTATGTCTAATATACCTAAGGGCACAAAAGGTCCTTTAAAAATGTCACTAGAACAAAGTGTACACTTGGAACTAATAATAGCAAAGAGAGGTTGAACTGTTTTAGAAGTGCTGCAAGGGCAGTAAAAACAACTTGCAGAAACAGTCCATGTTACTTCATCTGTAGATGACAAACTAGGTTTTAAAATATTACAAAATTTGTCATGATATTTTTTAGTTTGTCTCCTCGTATAGAAATAAAACAAAAACAAAGTCAAAATCACAAAAAAAAACCCTGAGAACTACTGAAATTCGAAGGAAGAAACCTTGTTAATATAAAATTTAATCCCTCAAGATCAATATCAGGAGACAAATTCTCAGCAACAAAAAATAAATAGAAAAAGCCTTTATTAGTCACTGGATTCTGATCTTTAACAGAGTGAAAAAGTTAAGCAGGTAGTCAGTTCTATGAAACATGAAGTTTGCAGAAATAATACATTGTGAAGTGTGCCATAAATTATACAGCCATCTTCTCTATAGGATTTCCAAACTTTTCTTTTAAAGGAGTAAAATTGACTTTCATTTTTAAATGTCGATTCTTAACTATTCCATCCCATATAATGGGTAGAAGTCTATATGCTCTATACACAGACAGGAAAGTTCAATGGATCACAGATGTTTGCTTTCAGGGTAAAAAATCTACTTCCCAGTCCAGCAAAAAAAAAAGAAAAGAAAAAAAATTACCTGGAAATAGATGGCATAAACATGTGTAAACCAGGTCACTTTTAAATATATTCTCAACATTATGGGTCAGACTTTTCTATATCACTTACTATACTTTAGGGCTAACATTCAAGATCTAATGGAAATAAACATGATTTTTAACTATTCAAGTCCCTAAAGTATGACATATCACAAACATTATCTTTCTTTCAAATTAGCGCTCATGCAACTCTGAAAAAGGGATTGTAGAACAAATTGTATAACCTCTTAAAATCACCGTCTGAAGGACTGCCAAGCAACTAATTATAATTACATATAGTGCTTTTTAAAAAGAAACCCAAAATTGAAATCTGTCCTCATTCATACACTAAAGTATGCAATTTTTAAAAATCTGTAACTTTATGAGTTTTGAACTGATGTACTGCCTTTTCTTGCATCTTGAACGCATAAGACCTAAGCTATATAAAGCAAAGTAGGAAGATATAAGATCTACATTCTATTAAAAATGCCTTTATTGTGCATATGGATAGCCCTACCTGTTCTCTCTATGAACCACCCTTGAATCCTCTTTAGTGTATACTTCAGTTTAGGAAAGCTAACGTTTATCTGTTAGTATCAGCTAGTGAATATTTAAGTGTAAACATATATCTTTTGACATTTTGAAAAATAACACAACAAATAGCCAGTTATTACTGTATTTGTTTTTAAGCCATGGTCTCTTTCTGCATATGACACAGGAAAAAGATATCTTTGAGAAGATAAGTCCTCCATAGTATTAAAATCCCCAGAGAAAAATATCTTCTCAATGGGAAGAACTTCAGAAAAAAATAGCCACATATATCTTGGGTTTAACAAAGTGAAAGTTATTAAAGATTATTACATTTTATATATATATATATATATATATATATATATATATATATAAAAATACACTTTGTCCCTCCAGAGGAGTTCAATGGAACTTATTAAACACTAAGAGGTAAAGCTACTCAAAAGTGCCACATCCCAAACAGAAAACCATTGGAGTTTTTGCAATTTTAACTATCAAAGGATGATGAAGATGAGGTATGAGGAACAACAGGGTTTTTTTAATATTCTGCTGAATCTCTGCCATTTTCAGTACTGCCAGTCATATCTTGTTCTGGGAGTTGAGGCATATTGGAACAAGTACCTTAGTCATGAATAGTCATCTAGATGCCAAGTATGTCAACTCATGTAACAGCCAGTGTCTTTATCCAAATCACGTTTACTTTCCTTGTTATTAACATGTTATCCAGGTGGTAGAACGGAACTTTTCAAACACTTCATAAAGAACATGACAACTTTACAGAAGCTGTTTCTTCTCATATACTTCCCTAGGTTACTGCTCAGTCCAGGTCCTATCCCTGTCATTGAAATATAACGTTTTCTAACTATAGTTCTGTATTACTCAAAAAGGTCGTTACAGAATCACCTAGTTTCTCTTAAACTCCTAGTCTGACAAAGATAAATAGTAACACAGATTACTGTGGTATGTCAGAAGAGATTGTTTAGGACTCTACTCAGAGGACAATTACAACCACTCAGAACAAACCTCTTCTCTCACCAACATTACTCAGAATCAATTGCTTCTCCTGCTTTGACTATCTCCAAAGGTTTCATCTCTGGTGAGAGATACAGATGCTGTACAGTATGAATAATTTCTATGTAAGTGGGTATTGATGCCTTAAGCCCCTAATGTTTTTTTTATTTAAGACTTGTAAATTTTATAGGAAGGTTTTTAAAAGCAGAAACCCCTCTGTCCCTTGTTCCTTTCCCTTGTTTACACATTCCCTAACCCTTTTACCCCATTCTATGCCTTCTATATCAACCTACCCCTGAATCCAGTAGCAGTGTTTAGTCTTTCGTCAAGGTAAAGGCCTAGACTGTTTGGAGAACAGCGTATCAGGGCCTAAACCACAGAGTACGGTCAAAAACTAGGTAACAATATACCCTTTGTACTCTGATGAAGTTGAAGATGATGAAGTAAGTGGTCCCAAAAAGACCCCAGACCCAATTCTCAGGGGGAGGGCCCGGGGCGGTCCAGAGGAAGGGCCAAAGGGTGGACACATCTGGGATTGGATGGATAATGTTATAAAATGTAACCTCTCGGGCACGGCCGGCGCGCGCGTCTATATCACCTATTGCCTTGGCAAATAAACCCTTTCTTATCTCACCCCTAATTAACTGCTCCGGAGATTTTTTTCAGAACCAAAATACACCGGCAACAGTATCTATGAGTGTATTGGCCTATACACTGGGGAACACACTATTATTGGTTTTGGAGTTCTCCCATCTGTGGAAAAGGAGCAAATGCACATGTCACTTACTATCCTAAATCATTCGAACACAGTAAACAAGGTAATGCAGCTGCCACTCAACACAGGAAAGGAGGGAAACTTTCTGCAGAGTTCCTTAGTGCCCAGTCAAGTTAGTTGTGCTGAACAGCACATTAGGACTTTGTGTAAAGAATATAAGTTTTATCTGATGTATAATTCATACTTACTCAAAAATACTTTTTAACACTTAAAATGATTGAGTATTCTTACTCCTTATAGTGTGTACCATCAAGAAAACTGAAAAACATCTTCATATGCTGAATATGGAGGAAGAAAGTCTTTGACTTTCTGACGGTAACTCTACTCTGTACTTGACAGTAAAAGTCACTCTGGTTGGGGTACTATCAACACAAAGGGTAACTTGAAACCAAGCATATAGAAAGGTCCCAATGTATAAATTCAGGCTTCACTTGAGGATTCCTTCAAATCCACAATTTTTGTCATGAGGCTTGGAGGGGGAAAAAGATATGCTAATGAACAGAAATTTCAGGGATATGACAGAGACATTTTCTGACAGAATATTGGAGCTATCAAGAACAAGTCCATAAGTGTATGCCATCTGTGACAATAAATGAAAGATTAGCACAGACTTGTGTTTGCTACTTATTTCAGCAAACCATTATTTAAAAAAAGCCCTTCCTGACTCTATCAGTTAAACCTTTTTTTCCTGTAAATCTTCTAAATTGCTGCCTGACCATGCAGGAAATCAAACTAAGGATGTTACTCATTTTTGCAGGTCCCTGAATCTGCAATAATCGTTGTCCTTCCACCCTTCGTATCCTTTCCCATGTTATACTTTCTTTTTAGCAAGGGTAAAAATGTCATCCAGAAATAAAATCAAGTATCTTGATTCTTCTTTCTCTTGATTGTCTATTATTACCTTATCGCTATCCATCCATCATCAGCCACTACGGATTCCATCTCCATGCATCCTTCATACAGACATTTTAGCACTTTCCTTAGGAATGCATTTTTTACTCACCCAACGATTTTTTTTTTGCTTTAAATTGATGTGACTAGTATATTACCTATGCAGCATAGTATTCATTACTTGTATTTACAAACATCCCTACAGAGCATCTGCTGGGAAATAGTAAATTCCTAATATTCTCAAGATACTTTGCAATTAGTGAACTTGGATTTTTTTCCTAGTGTTGCAATGAAAAACGATCAGCTAATTAAGGAAGCTTTACATCTTATAGAACTTGTTTTGCTAGTCTACAAAGACAAAGAATAAACATGAGTATTCATTCTACATGCATTATAGACCCAGTTAGTCTGATTATGCTGTATAACTTCCAATCACTAAAATGTCAACACAACGCACAAAGCTGTGGAGAATCACACCTCAATTTTCAAAGGATATGCACCCAAATAAGTTAAAACTACAGTAAGTGTTGGTTAACTTTCTTCATGGGATGTAATATCATTATCTTCTTGTTAAATTTAATACCTACTTTTATGATATTTACTTTCTTTTATACTTATAAATCAATCTCTATAATATAAAGACTAATTTTCATAATTGCTTGGTTGATGGCTAATAGCAGAACTCTTCGATTTACTTTTCCTTTGTGTATAGCACAAATTGTAGTGGATTTTGAATTTACACATTCAATATGCCAAATAGATACCCACATATTTTAGCAATATTAATTAGAAAATGTCACTAACTTCTATACAGAAGACAAAACTGTCATTCTGTGGAACAAAAGGTTCTTTAAAAAATTCGGTAAAATCCTCACATTTCATATGACTTCAAAAGGCAATGAAACACTTGATACTGATTTGAGAAGGAATTAACACAGAAACATTGATCCCTTGTCTTTAAGTGACATACATGACATACTGTGATTTCTGCTGGATATTTAACAGAAGCAAATCATCACATTGTCACTTCTTCATTTTATAGTTTGCAGTGCCTACTGTACCTTTTGCTTATTTGAGAATGTAGAAACATGAGGATATTTCCTTAACAGAATTCTCATTCATTTTCTCATTAACTTAATGTCCTAGTTAGGACAGCTGAGATCAGTTCATCATGGTGGGTGTAACCCAAAACTGTATTCTATAGCCTTCCATGTCATTTCCCAGAAACTAGACTATTGTTGTCAATAGACCATTCGCACCCTCTGCCCATAGAGCATGGTGGGTGTAACCCAAAACTGTATTCTATAGCCTTCCATGTCATTTCCCAGAAACTAGACTATTGTTGTCAATAGACTATTCGCACCCTCTGCCCATAGAGCATGGTGGGTGTAACCCAAAACTGTATTCTATAGCCTTCCATGTCATTTCCCAGAAACTAGACTATTGTTGTCAATAGACTATTCGCACCCTCTGCCCATAGAGCCTGACTCCTCAGGCTATAAACTAGGTGTTAAGAGGCCTGTGAGATAGAAGGATGTTTCTGCCCTCACACCCTTTGTGAACTCCCCGCCCTGAGGAGAGTACCAAGCATTCCTGCCTGAACTGGAGGATATATAATCTTGGAGTTTTGGAACATTTTTCAACCCACTCGTGGGATCCAGAGGACGGCTGCATCTCATCGCTCTCAACCAGACTTAGACCACCACTGGACTGCGATCACCAGTTCTGGCCAGACTGCAGCAGCTCTCCCACCAGCAGGTTCTTCCCCTCTCCCTTTACTTTGGACTCAAACAGGGCCCAAGGAACACCACTTTGTTCAGGCCCCAGGGTACTGGGTTACACATTTGGGTTTTTGTGGGTTGAGACCAATTGTTTGCTTGTATTATTGTACTTACTGTATTATTTTAATAAATTGTTATTCTGACTTATAATCTCTCCTTTGAGTTGGGTTCATTCCCCCTGCTGGTTAACTTTTAAACCAGCACATTTTGGCGCCCAAACGTCGGGCAGAGAGAGAGAAGTCAGAATCACAATTTCATTTGAAGCATTTGTCTATTTGAATATAGAAACTCCCTGATCACCATGTTGTTTGATGCACTCACATGGATGTTGTATTTGAGCCTGTTCATATTTCCACAGATGGCGTATTATTTGCCTGTTTTGATGCTCTCTTTAAGACCAGGGAGAGGGATCCAAATTGCTTTATTAGTATATTATGTTTATGTCATTCTAACATCAGAAGCAATGAGTTTCATTGTAAATGTGTATTCAGTCCTGTTTGCCTGTCCTGGTTTGGGTTGCTACCTCTGGGGCCTCATTAAAAATCGTACCCAGCTTTTTGGGGGAACAGGGGTGGATGGTTTCCAGCCTCCCACCTCCTTCTTCCCCTTCAGACCTGCTAAAACAGTTTTTGAAAATATTGAGTTCCCTTTTGATGTTAAGGACAGCATAATGTTATTGTTAGTGTTGCTCTGTCTGCTCTGTACTGTGTACACCATGTTTAGGGTCAGAAAAGTGCCTTTTAGGGAGGTTGGTTGGACACCTGCCCTGGGAGCAGATAATGCTGAGTGGCACGGGAAGTGGGAGGACATCAGCCAGTATTTGGAAAAGTTTTCTCCTCCAATGATCTGGAAATTCACCCCTGAACAACTGCAGGATCCTGTTAGCATGATAAGACTGGTGAAGGAAAAATGCTCTGGCAGCTCCAGAGATGGCCAGCTCACAGCAACCTGCTGGGCCCTGGCCACTGCCTACCGGGCACTGCTTGACATGATACAGCACTGTCAGGGCGAGGAGAGAAGGACCAAATCCGCAGACACCACGTCCACCCAAACCACAGCTGAGTCAGAGGGAGAAAGAAATAAACCAACCGGCACCGTGTCCACACAAACCATCGAGGAGCCAGAAGAACAAGCAAAACCAATAGCAGTCGCCCCTGTCCAGAAAAGGAAATCAAAGACTAAATCAGTTCGCATAGCAAATGATGACGAAGAGGCGGGACCTTCACATCCACCGGAGGAGACAGAGCCAGAAATAATCACTCGGTCCCTGTCCCTGGGTGAGCTACGTGAGCTCCGGAGAGAGTTCACACGACAGGCGAACGAGTCCATTCTGACCTGGCTGCTCCGAATCTGGGATGCCGCAGCTAACGATACGATCCTAGATGGGAGTGAAGCCAGACAGCTGGGATCCCTGTCTCGAGATGTAGTCATTGATCAGGGGATTGGAAGGAGGCAGGAAACTCTCAGCCTCTGGCGGCGACTGTTGTCCAGTGTGAGGGAGAGATACCTTTGCAAGGAGGACCTCCACGTACAGCAAGGACAGTGGAACACGATGGAACAAGGTATCCGGTGCTTAAGGGAGTTAGCTGTACTGGAGATAATCTTTTCAGAGGATGAAAGATTCCCTAAGAGTCCAGATGGCGTACAGTGCACCTCCCAAATGTGGTTAAAGTTTGCACGACTCGGGCCAGAAATGTATTCCCGCTACTTAGCAACGCTGCAATGGAGGGAGGGAGAGGACAAGGTGGGAGCATTGGTTAGCAAACTCAGGATTTATGAAGACACTGTCACCGCCCCATTACGAGCCCACGTCTCATCTGTGGAAACCAAACTGGCTGAACACGTCCGAAGCCTAGAAGAGAAAATTGAAGAGGGACACCAGAAGCTAAGAGAAGAAATTAAGGAAGGGATTTTCCATATCTCGCCAGGACGAACAAGAGTCTCTGCTATCAGGAGCCAGCGTTCCCCAGCTAAGGAGAGAAGGTACACTCCACGTGGCGATCTATGGTTTTACCTCCGTGAGCATGGAGAAGATATGAGGAAGTGGGATGGGAAACCCACCTCTTCCTTAGCAGCCCGGGTACGTGAACTGAAAAGAGGAACAAATACCATAAAGAACTCTTCAAGGGTAAACGTTGCTCCAGTCTCTCGTGGGCAAGACTCCAGACGGTACAGGAATGATGATACGTCTGATCCTCTTGAAGGGACCTCCAGGTCATACCCACAAGAAGAGCACAATGAGTACCATGACCAGGACTAGGGGTGCCCTGCCTCTAGCCAGGTAGAGGAGAGGGACAATCGAGTCTATTGGACTGTGTGGATTCGGTGGCCTGGCACATCAGAGCCACAAAGATATAAGGCTTTAGTGGACACTGGCGCACAATGTACATTAATGCCATCAAGATACGTAGGGGCAGAATCCATCTCTATTTCTGGGGTGACAGGGGGATCCCAACAGCTGACTGTACTGGAAGCTGAAGTGAGCCTGACTGGGAAGGAATGGCACAGACACCCCATCGTGACTGGTCCAGAGGCCCCGTGTATCCTTGGCATAGATTACCTGAGGAGTGGGTATTTCAAAGACCCAAAAGGACTTCGTTGGGCTTTTGGCATAGCTGCTGTGGAGACGGAGGAAATCAGACAGTTGAACACCTTGCCTGGTCTCTCAGAGGACCCCTCTGCTGTGGGACTACTGAAGGTTGAAGAACAATTGGTACCGATAGCCACAGCAACAGTGCACCGTCAGCAATACCGCACCGACCGAGACTCTGTGACCCCTATACAAAAGATGATCCGTGAACTGGAGACCCAGGGGGTGGTCAGCAAGACTCGCTCACCCTTTAATAGCCCTATATGGCCAGTGCGTAAGTCCAGCGGAGAGTGGAGGCTGACGGTGGATTACCGTGGACTCAATGAAGTCACACCACCCCTGAGTGCTGCTGTGCCGGACATGCTGGAGCTCCAGTACGAGCTGGAGTCCAAGGAAGCCAAGTGGTATGCCACCATTGACATAGCCAATGCCTTTTTCTCCATTCCTTTGGCAGCGGAGTGCAGGCCACAATTTGCTTTCACTTGGAGAGGTGTGCAGTACACCTGGAATCGACTGCCTCAGGGGTGGAAACACAGTCCCAGCATTTGCCATGGACTGATCCAGACTGCACTGGAAAAGGGTGAGGCTCCAGAGCACCTACAGTACATTGATGACATCATTGTATGGGGGAACACAGCGGGCGAAGTCTTCGAGAAAGGAGAGAAGATAATCCAGATTCTCCTAAGAGCCGGTTTTGCCATTAAACGGAGTAAGGTCAAGGGACCTGCTCAGGAAATTCAGTTCCTAGGAGTGAAGTGGCAAGATGGACGCCGTCTAATTCCAATGGAGGTGATTAACAAAATAGCAGCCATGTCCCCACCAACCAGCAAGAAGGAAACACAGGCTTTCCTAGGCGCTGTGGGCTTTTGGAGGATGCATATCCCCGAGTATAGTCAGATTGTAAGCCCTCTCTACCTTGTGACACGGAAGAAAAATGATTTCCAGTGGGGCCCCGAACAACAACAAGCCTTTGAACAAATTAAACAGGAGATTGCCCATGCAGTAGCCCTTGGGCCAGTAAGGACAGGACAGGACGTGAAGAACGTGCTCTACACCGCAGCCGGGGAGAATGGCCCTTCTTGGAGCCTCTGGCAGAAAGTGCCTGGGGAGACCCGAGGACGACCACTGGGATTCTGGAGTCGGGGATACAAAGGATCTGAAGCCAGCTATACACCAACTGAGAAAGAGATCCTGGCTGCCTACGAAGGAGTTCGAGCTGCCTCAGAAGTAATCGGCACCGAAGCGCAGCTCCTCCTGGCACCCCGACTACCAGTGCTGGGCTGGATGTTCAAGGGAAGAGTTCCTTCCACACATCATGCCACCGATGCCACATGGAGTAAGTGGATGGCTCTGATCACGCAGCGAACCCGGATAGGGAATCCTAATCGCCCTGGGATTCTGGAAATTATCACCAATTGGCCCGAAGGTGAGAGTTTCGGACTATCCTCTGAAGAAGAGGAGGAGAAGGTGACACGGGCTGAGGAGGCCCCACCATATGACAAACTACCCGCAGATGAAAGGTGATATGTGCTCTTCACGGATGGCTCCTGCCGCATTGTAGGGACAAACCGAAAATGGAAGGCAGCTGTATGGAGTCCCACACGGCGAGTTGCAGAAGCGACTGAAGGACAAGGTGGGTCAAGTCAGTTTGCAGAGCTTAAAGCCGTTCAGTTGGCTTTGGATATAGCTGAACGAGAGAAGTGGCCAAGACTCTATCTCTACACTGACTCATGGATGGTGGCCAATGCTCTGTGGGGATGGCTGGAGCGATGGAAAAAGGCCAACTGGCAGCGCCAAGGGAAACCCATCTGGGCGGCGGAGATGTGGCAGGACATCGCTGGCCGGGTAGAGAAGCTGAGTGTGAAGGTCCGTCACGTAGACGCTCATGTAGGCAAGAAACGGGCTAATGAGGAGCATTGTAACAACGAGCAGGCGGACCGAGCTGCCAGGATTAAAGTCTCTCAGGTAGATCTGGATTGGCAGCACAAAGGAGAATTATTTCTGGCTCGATGGGCCCATGACGCCTCCGGTCACCAGGGGAGAGATGCAACATACAGATGGGCTCGTGACCGAGGGGTGGACTTAACCAAGGACATTGTCTCACAGGTCATCCATGACTGTGAGACATGTGCTGCCATCAAGCAGGCCAAGCGGGTGAAGCCTCTATGGTATGGTGGACGGTGGTCAAAGTACAGGTATGGGGAAACCTGGCAAGTTGACTACATCACGCTCCCCAAAACCCGCCAAGGCAAGCACTACGTACTGACCATGGTAGAAGGAAGCACTGGATGGTTGGAGACATACCCCGTGCCTCATGCCACTGCCCGGAATACCATCCTGGGCCTTGAAAAACAAGTCCTGTGGCGACACGGCACCCCGGAGAGAATTGAGTCTGATAATGGGACCCATTTCAAGAATGGCCTTATAGACACCTGGGCCAAAGAGCACGGCATTGAGTGGGTGTATCATATCCCCTACCATGCACCAGCTGCTGGAAAAGTTGAGCGGTGCAACGGACTGCTGAAAACCACTCTGAAGGCACTGTGTGGGGAGACTCTCAAACACTGGGAGCTGCATTTAGCAAAGGCCACCTGGTTGGTCAACACCCGAGGTTCCATCAATCGAGCTGGCCCTGCCCAATCAGAACTTTTGCATACTGTAGATGGAGATAAAGTCCCCGTGGTACATATGAGAGGAATGTTAGGGAAGACTGTTTGGATTAGTCCCACCTCAAGCAAAGGCAAACCCATCCGAGGGATTGTTTTTGCTCAGGGACCTGGTTCCACCTGGTGGGTAATGCAAAAAGATGGGGAGACACGTTGTGTACCACAAGGGGACCTAATTTTGAGTGAGAATGGTCTGTAATGTTTCATTGTATATATATATATAGATAGATAGATAGATAGATGTATATAGTTTTAAAGGGATATAGTTTTTAAAGGGGGTTAATTTGGGCATGACATGGATGGCATAGAATAAGGGGTGGATAATGTCCTAGTTAGGACAGCTGAGATCAGTTCATCATGGTGGGTGTAACCCAAAACTGTATTCTATAGCCTTCCATGTCATTTCCCAGAAACTAGACTATTGTTGTCAATAGACCATTCGCACCCTCTGCCCATAGAGCATGGTGGGTGTAACCCAAAACTGTATTCTATAGCCTTCCATGTCATTTCCCAGAAACTAGACTATTGTTGTCAATAGACTATTCGCACCCTCTGCCCATAGAGCATGGTGGGTGTAACCCAAAACTGTATTCTATAGCCTTCCATGTCATTTCCCAGAAACTAGACTATTGTTGTCAATAGACTATTCGCACCCTCTGCCCATAGAGCCTGACTCCTCAGGCTATAAACTAGGTGTTAAGAGGCCTGTGAGATAGAAGGATGTTTCTGCCCTCACACCCTTTGTGAACTCCCCGCCCTGAGGAGAGTACCAAGCATTCCTGCCTGAACTGGAGGATATATAATCTTGGAGTTTTGGAACATTTTTCAACCCACTCGTGGGATCCAGAGGACGGCTGCATCTCATCGCTCTCAACCAGACTTAGACCACCACTGGACTGCGATCACCAGTTCTGGCCAGACTGCAGCAGCTCTCCCACCAGCAGGTTCTTCCCCTCTCCCTTTACTTTGGACTCAAACAGGGCCCAAGGAACACCACTTTGTTCAGGCCCCAGGGTACTGGGTTACACATTTGGGTTTTTGTGGGTTGAGACCAATTGTTTGCTTGTATTATTGTACTTACTGTATTATTTTAATAAATTGTTATTCTGACTTATAATCTCTCCTTTGAGTTGGGTTCATTCCCCCTGCTGGTTAACTTTTAAACCAGCACACTTAAATATACATATAGTACTTTTTAGTCAATACCTACATTTAGAACAGTAATCCTTACCCTTTCCATCACCAATTTTAGGCTTTAAAACAAGTATTAAATTCTGGAATAGGATTTTTTGTGGAATAGAATGCATTTCAGCTACTTCATGTTAAGGAAAATCAGAAGAAAATACAGTTTCCTAAAGACAATTTCAAAGTTCTTTCTAGATTCTCATGCTGGATGCAAGGTAATACAAAATAAAACAACAGGAAGAAAAAGATGTATTGAGTTTATATGCCAGACGCTTTAGAAATCTCTTCCGCAATAGATTCAAGTTCACAAAGAAAAAAGAGTGTTAAAGCAGGGGTGGATGAGGAAGGACGTGAAAGGGTGAAGATATAGAATGCATTTTTAGGACCAAGAAACCAGTAAAATAAAAAGAAATATACTTGTTTTAATAACAAAACAGAAGAGAGAAAAAGGTGTCCATTGCTAGTAAAGCAATCCCAGCCCTGCCCTGCCTGGCTCAGGGCCCTACCAAGCCCAGCCCAAATTGTGACCCAGCCTTAGCCCATCCTGGTGAGGTGCTCCATAACCAGAGGTGGGGCTGACCCCAGAGCCCCTGCTTGTTCTGCTCCTGGCTGGAGTGGAGTGATTGGTCCTGGCTGCCTAACCCTGCCTGATGGACCCTGGGGTACTCCTGCTGCTGCAGCATCCTGATAGCAAAATGTAGAACAATATATTGACACTGTTGAACTTGTACCAAAAGTGTTGGAGTGCTCATTGCCTTTTCTGGGCCAGACTCACCAAGTATTTAATTTTCTGGTCTTCTATATCCAAGCACTGCCATGATTTAGTGATCCTCAAATCAATCTATTGCACAAAAAAAAATCCATTGAAGTCCAAAATCTATCTTCACGTCAGCAATATCAAAATGAGATTGTGTATTTCAAAATGACTTTGCCTACTTACCTTTTTAAATTTAGTTTAGTTTACTCAGGGCTTTAGTTTATTTAGGGCTTCTTCTTCAGCCAAATGATCCAATGATCAAAATGATCCAAATGATAATTACATTTTTTATCTCACTAAAGAAAAATTCAGGCTTCCATTTCCTTAATAAGAGCTTAACTACAGATCTGTACATATCTTGAATCATCTGGATTTATTGTGCACGGATAGATCACAGTTACAATACATGTGCAGCAGTTTGGAATAGTCCACAGATCATTTCTCCAGATATGTGAAAATCTCTGACAGCTGTCCAAAGTCCTGAAATTCTGCCTAAACAAGAGAGTGTAGCTGGTGAAATGAAGATGTATTGCACACCAAAAAAAATAAAAATAAAAGAGAGTAAATTTGGGGAAACTGATTCAGTTACTCTGTGTTGGTGCATGAACTGTCACAGTTTCAATGAAATAAAAAATTGATCAGCACATTGTCTAAATATACTATATACCTTCAACAGTGATTTAGTAATTTTTTTAAATCTGTTATATTTTGTGTTATTGCAACTATTAGAGAAAAGAGACAAGCTCTTTCAACTAGTTTATGAGACAGAGTTCAAACCTGTAGCAAACATATTTTACCAGCTACAACATGGATCCAACAGATTTGGCTTAGCAGTGCGCTGAAAGATTAATACAGGCAATTCAAAAAGTTGTGAGAATTCAGGTCTCAAAGGGAATTCTCAGGAAGGTATAAGAAACTACATGTGTGTGACCTGAGGCTAAAAGTATAATCATTTCATACCCAAAGCAAAGAGCAAGATAAGAACTCAAGTGCAAGGAGAGAATATGCATGCCTGTACTGCAGATGCTCAAACCCTAGTCTCTGTTACATTCTCAAACACTATTAAAAGCAGTGGAATTACATGCAACACAACCAATGGGCAAATTTCACAAGGTGAATTTTATCATGTCAAGTTGTACAGAGAACTAGCAATTAAGGAAATTTGTGTTTGTATGTGTTTGTATGTCTAATCTCCTGTATTACCATAATGTTCTAGTGAATGACTTAATAAGAACACAATATAAATGAAAACATTTTCTTGACATATCTGAAAATCAGTTATTCTTCCTGGTGCATTAGAAGGATTAGCAGCCTCTCTGAAAGATCTTGCTTCTCAAATAACATTATCAAAGATATGGGTGTTTGTGGGAAAGCTTTTTCCACGGTGGATTTCACAGATCCAGGATTCAACTTAGAATTCAACTGCAGAAGCTTCAAGTCCTGATTGGTAGCTATTATTATTTTATACATAAATAAAAAACAATTATTATTACAATTTTTATCATTGTGTCCAGGATGCCACTAAGTGCAGAATTATTCTATTAAATAAAGCTATAAAGAATAAGCAATAAATATAAATAAACATCATAAAGTTTTATAAATATATTAAAGGAAAAAAGCCATGGTTTGTTTTCCTTAGACTAAAAAGTTTTTGCAATAAATAGAATGGTAGAAGCACCAAATATTGAAGAATCAGAAAACAGTGATGGTTATGTTCTGAAAACAAACCAGAATAGCAAAAAATGAAGAAGCACAGGGACTAGAGAGAAATGAAGAAGTGGATGTATATTAAGATACGTACAGAATGCATTGGATACAAGACTAAACAAGTAGCGAGAAATGTAATTGACTGAAAAGTCAGTTTACTAAACTTCTGTCTACTTAATTTAAATAAATAGATTCTCTAATGAAGCAGAAATGTATATTGTAAAATTAAAAACAAACTGAAAATACATCATTTGCACAGTGGAGTCAGATGGTTAAGTAGGAAACATATCATCCAAAACTCACTGTGTTTTATACCTGCATGTGTATCCTTGTTTAAAGAGTCACATAAATAATAGTTAGGCCAGGATGACTGCATCTTGTAACAGTTTCCTCTTAATTGCTGAATAATTTATGTGAAAGCACTGTAACTGTCTTAATTAATCAAAAAAATCCCCCTGTGAAATGCCTAATTCAAACCAAGAGAAATTCCTATTCCGACATCCCACAACAACCAAGTTAAACGTGTGTTTTATTTTTTTTAAGACACTGTGTTTGCTTGTAAAATGACTATACCATGTTATAAGCAGCCCTGAACAGTGCATTCTGGGGTGGGGCTTTTTGTTTTTTGGGGTTTTTTTGAAAGACTATTATACAGAGGCAGCACAGATCGCAGGCTGAAAAATTATTAGAAACTACAGAACTAAATACAGAAAATATTTCTTGCCCAAAATCCACAAACCAGACTACGGGAAATTCTAATAGACTCTTGTAACCTTTCAACAGCTCACTGCTACTTTATACTGACATAAAGAAACATATAGATACATTAAAACAAACAAACAAACAAAAAAAAACAAAACAAAAAAAAACTAGGAAATACAGCTGTGTTTACACCAGAGTATTAAATTACTTTCTCAGTCTGTTCAGTGAGGGGTCCAAGGCTGGAGCACTCTCTCCATGGAATCAATACAGCAAGACTTCAACAGCATTTAAGTCACATATATCTGATTTGTGAGCAGCTGGAGGTACACTTGGACACACTTATTTTACCAGTTGTAAAATACACCCAGCAAAGACTCTTCTAGAATTTGACCTACACTCAATACATCTTGCACCATGGACACATAACAGACTCACTTTGTTGTCTTCTGCAAAAGACCTGCCTAACTCTTGCTATCATTCACAATAACGTCTAGCAAGAAAATAGCACACAAGCACCTGAAAAAGAGGTCAGGATTTAAACAGAGCCAAGACTATCAGTCTCCCTTGCTCCTCACCAAATTTTTCATGACTCTTTGCTCATTGTCCTGTTGCCTTTTTGGCCCAATTAAGATGTTCTGGGAAAACCTAGCCAAGAGAGAGCTTGAAACTTCTTCGGTCTCAAGTGAAAGCTTTATGAAAAGAAATATTTTTGTCACACTAGAAAAGTCACTGATTTATTCATACCTCAGACTGATGCCTTCTAGCCCTATAGAGTCAAGAAGCCACAAATCTGTACTCTCATTCCAGAACACTTTCCAAATGAAGACAGAAAAATGTCTCCAATGAGACTTTACATGTTATCCTTTGAACTCAGTGATAACATGAGATACTTCCCCCCCAACGCAGCAGCAACAGTTGTGGCAGATGTTTGTAGGATAATCCTCAACATTTTTTCATCTACCAGGGAAGTAAAGATATGCCCACACAGGAGAAAAAGAGTACTCAACAGGCAATAGCTGTTATATTTTAGCGGTACTCATATAACAACAAAGTGGCAATCACAAGGGACTTGAGATACATTTCATATGAGACCTGAATGCTTCCTTCTGTATACCTCTGCCTTCTGCCTACCTACATCTGCCTTCTGGATCTCCTAGACTAATGCATCTGCCCTCTAGAAGTCCAAACAAAAATGAAACAAGAGTCTGCCTTATAAAAACAACTTTATCAGGAAACACATGCTGATCTTTAAAATTCTTCTTTGCTTAACTCTGTTCCATAGTAAAGATAATACTTCGCATGTGATCGCTGAGTCTGAAGTTCCAAATGTGGTGAAATGTTGCAAATTTGGTAAACATCAATGGCGATGTGCTTTCTCTCTTGCAAAGGGGAGTGAGTTCTTGCTGAATTTTAAGTAGTCTTTTACATGTACAGCATCCTCAAGTAGGAAGAAACCAGAGAAATACTAGAGAAATTCTCTTCCTGTTCTTTCTTTTTCCTTTTCTTGAAGGAAATTTGTTGGCCTTCCATACATGTTTGTCATCACCTGTGTCATTACCATATATGGAATATTTTACATATACTGGATATACATTCCTTGTTCTCTCTGTCATTCCCATTATAATCATCTTTCTCAGCTCCTAGAACTTTCTATTGAAAATGTAATGGAGGTCTCACAATGGTGAATGAACAAATTAATTTTATGCAGTTTATCATCTCCAGTGTGGAGAAAAAAACTTTGAGATTTCTGTATAAAAATCATTAGCTTGATAAATTGGAGTTCCATGTATAAAGAATGCTTAAAATATCAGAAAATAACTAATGACATTAAGTGTTTTAGAAATCTCTCATAGACCATAGTCCTAAAATCATGGAGTGAAGGTATCTCATTAAAAAAAAAAAAAAAGAAACTAAACTAAATACTAAATTACATTTCTTAAATTTCCCAGATGTTAAAACCTCCATTTGGCATTTTGTCTCAAAACAGAGAAAGTATATTTAAATAAAAAAGTACAGAAGAGATGAATACACTGCTGTTTATCTTCAAAAGTAGATACCATTTTAGAGGAAAGGAGAATGAACAACTCTACCCAAAGAAAAGAATAGATCATACTGGAAATAAGACAATATTTTTAAATATTAAGATAATTATATTTCACCCAAATACCTAATAACTATTAAAAATCTTGGTAGTGGTCTTTTGCTTCCTGAAAACACTCTCTCCACCCTCACTTCAGATTATATAGAGTATTATTTGGTTCTTCTCACAAGATCCAAGCAGGTACTGCCCCAAAGAAAATTACCCATATTGCTATCTGAAAAAAATCCAATAAACCAAAAAATCTGAATTCTTTTCAAGAGCAACTATATTAGTAAATCACATACCTTCATTCTTGGAACTAGGTCGCTGCTTTGTGAGAGAAAAAGGCTGTTTATAAGTAGCTCCACTAAAAAGATATTTTTAATGACTTGGGGTACAGATTTTCTCACCCTCTAACCCAATCCTTTTGCATATTCCTAGTAAAATTAAATCTTCGTCTTTAATGGGGCTTTTGTGTACTTCCACCATACAATCTTAAATAGTATCGGTTCATTTCTATATGTTTTAGAAAGCTAAAGTAAAATCTTTTCTCATTTTAAGCTACCTTCTTTAATTTCTGTGCACTTCTTTGTTGTCCTACCTCAACTCTTTTCACTTTTTTCTCAAATAGAAAAGTAACAGAGAAAACTGAGAACAGATCTCTGTCAACCATATAGTAACTATATTCTAGTAAGGGATATCAACTGAAGAAACCTTTTAAACACTTAGCTGGCCCAAAGAAGATTACACTCCTATATATTTATTTTGTTTTGAGTACCCAGCAATTTTAAATAGCAGATGGGAACTGACTTTCCTTGTTTAGTAGAAAATAAAAAGCTATACTGGTAATAAGCTCTCCCTCACCCATCAGGTAGCTGGAAAAGGATATGATAAAAAGTATTTGTTACCTTTACTGAAAGGAAGGGGGGGAAACTACCCCAAACCTTAACCAGTGTCATAAGTATTTACTAACAGCTGACAAATATGCTATAATTCCTTTGTATAGCAAACCATGGGAAATATTTTATGCTGGACTTAGTTACCATGAGTCACCTGTACTGTTAGTGTCATGTGTTTTGTAATTTCTTCTGAAGGTGGAACACCTACAGACCATAGCAGCTAAGGTATAAGGATCTAGGATTTACAACCCTTTGTCTTCTGTATTCCTTCATTTCAAGCAAAGTTGCATCTTAACCACTGGCCTTTATTAATTATCTTGTCACTACTGACACAGCAAGAATTAAGGAAAATCTGTGTATGGGGGGAAAAAAAGACAGATCAGGTTTGTTTTCTAGAGAGAAATAGGCTTAGGATTTCTTACTTGTCCTCAATTCTTTTGGTCATAAATAGAAAAAAAATAAAAGAAATTTTTCAAAACAATCAAGAATTTTAATGTAAATCACAGTTTACCTCCCTCTTCAAGCTTCAACTTTGTTGGTTAGTTTTCTCTTTTCCATATATTTCTTATTACCTAGATATTGGATATGAAAGAGTTTTTGTAGTTCTACTAAAGAGAATGTTTTGAGATTGGAGTCCAAAGTGCAAAATAGAAGAATATTTATTTTTGTATCTTGAGTTTTAAGATAATTTTATTTTTATGTTCTATAGCTTCCTAGCTCTATGATATCTAAATATGAAGTACTCCTATACTATCAGTAATGACAAAATCAGGAGTATCATTTAATTATGTATCAACATTTGGGCCACAGAGACATTAAGATTTGTGAACAGAAGTTTCAGTTATTTAATTTCTAAAAATAAATATTTATTAAACTTTCATAAGTAAAAAGAAAAATTTCACTGAGTAAACTCTGTCATCTTTCTTGTTGTTTTTCTCTTTTGCCACCTCTCTGTCTTCACAGCTCAAGGAGCAGCTTAGGTATGGCAGGTTTTCCCCATGGCCTTGAAAGCCTCAGGCAAGAAAGAGTAGTCCCAGTCTGCCCAGTCCTTTTCTGTTCATCACATACTGTGACTATTTGAATTTTGCATTGAAAATGTTTGTACCGAAAATGTTTCTCCCTTTGAACCAGCTAGTTTTTTTAAAAAAACCTTGCTGTCAAGGCGACTTTTGGGACATCTGATTTTGCTTCTTTTTATGACAAAGACTCTGATTCTGCTTCAGATATGCACTTTCTTACTAACCTGTGTAGCTTCTGGCAGGTTTATAGGCAAGACAAAAATATGTTTAAGGTCCAAAATTAATAAATAAATAAGATTTGCTGTACTAAAAAAAGCAAGTGTTTTATTGACTTTCATCTTGTGCAGACTTCAATTTGTACAGTGCTGCTTTTCATTCATACTCTTTTTCTCACTACTAAAGGAATAGTTCTATTTATATGTACTATTTAATTCAAGATTTAAAATGGTTGTTGATTCCTGGATGACATCACTAATGATTTAAAAGAAAATTTTAAAAATGGAAGTAGTTAGTTATTGCGGCAACTAGTATACATGCACCATAATTTAAAGTTGTACATGGAAGGTTTCTCAGTATACGTTTGCTGTTTGCAAAAGTCGGTTTCACCATTAGCAGAAGGGTTGTGCAACTGGATCCAGTGCCAGTGCCACTTCTCCTCCCTCTACAGAGCTCCTCCAGCTGAAGTCACAGCAGTCTGTAGGTATGTAGGTTGCTGTCTCTTCTGCCATATTCCTGAATGGAAGGATGGCACAAAAGAATATTTTGGTGGTATATTGTGAAGGATCGTCCCGAATCATAGGCAGCTACATGATGATCAAAGCACTATGGTCAATATCCACATCTTTTCCTCCTCTTTTCTTAACCACACTTATTTCTTCAGAGTAAAAATATCCTGTTGTCTAGAAATCTTGTGTCTATTCTGGTTTTCTATCTCATCATCAATATGAATTGGAATAGGTCCCTGAAACGATTATGTTTACCAGGCAACTGAGTAATTCTGCTCTATTTGCAGAACTTAAATATCACAACAAAGACTATTTGGAGATATGATCAAGATTATTTAGACAGACAATTATGCATTTTTCTGCACAAAATTTCTCAGCTGGCACAGATCCTTACTAACCAGCTGCATGTGAGTGATAAATAGACATCATGGGGTAACATGATTAATTAGAAGTACAATATCTGCAGACATACCAGAGGAAAGCAGCCACCTTTCTGGAGTGATATGTTGATCTAGATTCAACACCGTAGCATCAAAATAAGAGCTATTTTGACCAGAGGAAAAAAACCTTCAATCATTTCTTCTATGTGGCTTTTGATTAAGGACAATAAATTGGGGTTTGTCAAACATGGATACAAGGAGCATAAGTACATCTTACCCCTTCAGGCTCTGCACTGCCACAGTATTTGTGAAATTGCCAAAAATCCAATTGCTTTTAATTCCTTTCATGTTGATGGGTTTACAGTACACATATTCTACTCTTGCCTTGCATTTCTTGCATAAAGACATTAACTCTTCCCTCAGAATTTATGTGTATGGTTATGAAAATGCTGGTGGATACACAGAGATGTGAAATTAATATTAATTATGATTGATCATAAATGGAATTTAGTATACACATTTTGTCAAGTTGTGTCAGGGGAGATTTGGGATTGGACATTAGAAAAAGATTCTTCACCCAGAGGGTGGTTGGGCACTGGAACAGGTTCCCCAGAGAAGTTGTCACAGCACCAAGCCTGACAGAGTTCGAGAAGCATTTGGACAACACCCTCAGGCAAATGGTGTGACTCTTGGGGATAGTCCTGTGCAGGGCTAAGGGTTGGATTCAATGATGCATGTGGGTCTCTTCCAACTCAGCATGTTCTGTGATTCTGTGACTCACAGGACATTCCCAGAGAGTTACACAATGGTATCATTTATATAACTGCCATATTTATATTAGCAGTGTTAGCATGTCAATAGTAATTCTGGGGATTGATTTAGCTTAGGAAGCTACGACCAGTTAGCTGAACACCAATAAGAAAAGATTCAAATACTGTCTAAGCTGATTTTCTGAGTGCCTGTTGAATGTGAGTTGAATGTGCAAAGCTAAGATTGGAATTAAGAGCAATATCTTTATTAACTTTAAAATAAGTATTTTCATTTTGTAAAATATTTATGTTACACTGTATTAACTAAGTAAATAAAAACTGGGTTAATCCAGGTTGTCTACTTATTTTTTAATTCTGGAAAGTTTGTAAAAGCCATACAAGAAAATGGGGGACCGAGGAAGACTTAAGGAGTCATCTCACAGAAAGGCATTGTATTTTCTGCAGTTTTTCATGTGGCTTGAACACTCTCAGTTCATACAAAACTGCTTTAAATTGGTCAAATTTTGCATGCTATTTTCCAACCATCAATATAAACTTAAAACATAGGAATAAGGCTGAACTGTCCAGTGAAAACAAAGAGAGAACAGTGTTCTAACAGTTACTTTTTTTAAAAAAACAACAACAAAATATAATTACAATATTAAGGAAGATACAATATTAAGGAAGATGCTGATGTAGAGTTTGCATTGCTCAAAGTTTTATAGATAGGGGATTTCGAATCTAGTTTTTTTCATCTTTACTTTTGAGCAGATAAAATCTCTGGCTATGATTTAGGGAAATAAAGCCCTTCAAAAGTTTCACTCTTTATTGAATGTAAAATTTATGCAGTGATTTTGGCCTAAGTTCATCTCACCAATTGGAATGGAATCTTATTTGAAGGTGTCTTAGACATCCCATTTAAATACATAAAATAACATAGAAGAAAACTTTGTTCCCTCTCTGAGTGGACATGCAGCTGATTGATGTGCTGATAAATCTACCCAGCCTTCTTACACCTCCTTATCTTGAAGCATACTTTTTTTTTAGCATACCATCCCTCTAGTCCCTATTCTTTTAGCCAAAAGCATCTGAAGAGCGGAAAAACCCTGCAGCTATTTCTTTCTTTTGTGTTGTTTCATTTTCTAAAGTAGGTCACTCTTCCAGCAGATGTGAGCCGAATGAAGGTTTAACAGGTTATCTCACAATTAATTGCACTCTAAAGCAGTAGCTGGAGCGGTGGTTAAGTAAAGTAGCTGTGTAATGAAAAGACTTCATTTCTATGAGCATTTCGAAGGTGAGAAAAGAATTAGAAAAACTTCATTCAAAACTTCTTTTAGCTACATGCCACATCCTTAATGAATATAAAGCAGGAAGACATATTACACTGCAAAGACCCTCTGTTCCCTTTCATATACACTCAATTTTCACATTTGAGATTTCATAGTTATGAAATCCTAGTAAGAAAATCTGGTCACATTCAGTGTCACAGAAATACATAAGTAAAAATAAGGAGGAACACTTATCTATTCCTTCTTTTCTAAGGAAAGTAATTCTCCTCCTAGATTCAAAGTGCTTTATAGATTTCTCCAGCTTTCTGAATAAAACCCAATTGTTTCTGCACATAATTAAACAATACTCTTCCAGATAATGAAAAAAAAAGTCTATAACTGTTCCAAAGAGTAGAAAGTTTTGGAGAAAACTCACTTTTCCAGGCAAATTACTGGCACTGCAATCCTGCTGCAAAAGGAAAAAATGCATATGGTAGTATTTTCTTAAATCATAGTGTATTTTTCCCAACCTTCGCACTGTTCTTTTTTCCTTGTCCTATATTCAAATAAAATCAGTCACTATCCAACCAATGGTAATATTCTCAGAAATTATATTAAAATTATTCAGAAATTAATCACAAAGGATATATCTATTTTCAACGGAAAATTTCTATTTTAAATAGAAACATTATTCTTCTGTATCACAGTACACCTTTTTATTATTCAAGTTATTAAAAAAGGCGGGCTCTTCACTATCTGAAGAGAGTAAAAATACAGTCAAACTTGATAGTCTCACTGTCAATTTTGTTCATGCAAGTGGTGCACTTTGATTAATCATCTTTCTAAGCTCATTACATTATTTTACTGTTGCATAGTGCAGTACACTTTTATTCTTTTCCTGATAGACTTCTCAAGAGCGATGTAGTACATACCTCTATTTACATATGATTTTTGTATCCGGCATAAGATTATAGCTAAATCTGTGAATACAGACTCAGACCACCATAAAAGCACTGCTGACCCAAAAAAAACCACAAACCCAACAAATGAAACGCCCCACAAACAAATAAAACAAAAACGACACATAAAAAAAAAAAACAAACACAAAAAAATGGAATACAGTGGAATACAATTTCTGTCAACACAGTCCCAGGCTACCATGTATCTGGACACCATCTTATTTTCCAGAGTTTGACAAAGGATATATTTATATCCAGCTAAAAAATCCACTAGTACTCCATTTCTTGAAAAAAAAAAAAAAAAAAAGACCTGAACTGTGAAAACTGAAGTTTCGCTAAGGGGATATAACATGATGCTGTTCACAGATCAAATGCAAATTCAAATCAAAGGTGCTCATCTTATTTTCACATCACCAAAGACAAAAAGCCATTAGACACTTACCTAACACGGGAATATTATAACACAGTAATATAATAATACAGTATTAGGGATAGAATGCCAAAATCCCTTTTTAATGGCATTGAAACTTTTTTGTCATATTTCTTTTAATTCTGAAAATACATGTTGCTATTGATACACATGCTACTGTCAAGAGTTAGAACACCACATGAAGTATTGTGAACATTTCAGTTTCAAAACCTGATATTCATTGATCTCCATTAAATTCATACATTGACAGACTTTGTAGCAAGTTATTTTCTGTTTTGATCTGCAAATAACATCAGTGGCCCAAAAATCAAAGCTATTGATTAAACACAAGCACCCAAAAAGGCTACATCAATTTGGTACGTTGGAGAATTAGTCAGTCACATACATTTATGCAGTATAAATCCAGAGCATTCTCAGTTAACTTTCAAAGCGTCACTCAGGGTCGAGAGAAAAATTAACAAAGAAAAATTAATTCTTTCACTGTCCATGCTAGCTAGGCTGCATCTAGGAATAATAAAGCAATTCAGTCTCCAAGTCTGTTACTATGGTAACAATAAATTCCCTTCAAATATAAAGAAACAGTGGACTGGAGGGGATCTCTAAAACCTTTTTCATCAAACACAAGAAACTTGTCATATAGATATTGTCTATTTTTATTTGACTCTGCCTTAAATATAATTTCATGTTTTACTCCACTGTTCCTATGGAAGGTGAATAAAGAAACCCTGAAATAGACTCCTGACGTTTTGAGATCAATTGTGCTCATATGTTAGCATTCTCCTTTAAGTTAGGTAACTCAGCCTCCCAGAAATTCATTTTGTCTGTTACTTAAAGATCATAGTATTATCTTTCCTCAGTAACATTTTTCATGTCTAAGATTATCCTACTTTCCTAATTTAAGGTCAGTTTTGGTTCACTGACTATTCCCACTTCCTCTTCTTTGCACTGTTTTTTCAGTTTTTGTTCATCTTTGTTGAATATCAGTGACCATAAAAGCCTATCTCTTTCCAAGTGCATTCCTTATACTCTGGTATTCCCTTCCTGTGTGTCATTATTTCTTTTACACACAGAATCATGCTCTGGTGCATCTTAAGGCATGGGCAAACTAAATCTTTAAAATTTCATCCCATTTCTACTATCCTGTCATCAAGATAGTCCTTCTTACTTTCTGCAGATTTCAGCCTGACAGTTCTCTTTTTCTTGATCTTATTAGCAATTAAAAAATGAAAGTTAGTGTCAAAGTGTAACTTGAGAAACAACACCTCTGGCTTTACTCCTGCCCATCAGCATAGTCCATGTCACCTCCTCTTCAATCAGTTTTTTAATATCATCCCATGATAATGATCATCATTTCTAGTCTAGCTATGACATTTCCCTTGTCAAATAACTCTTGCAATGTAGAAGGCTAGGATATAGTTAACCTACTTTCTCTAATAAGAATAATAGTTTCTGTAATAAGAATTCTCTAATAAGAATAATTGTTATTCAACAAATAAAACCTACAGTTCATAAAATGTTTTAATAATTCCTATTTTTTCTTTAAATGTAATTTTTGAGATTTTCTTTAAAATATGATCAAAAACTTTTTTGCAGGAGAGCCCATTGGACAAAACTTCAAAACTTCCAGGGGTTTACCACCCCTTGGGGTTACCACTTTTCCTTAGCTTCAGGGGGAAAACTTGGGTCAAACCACTACAGACAGACAGACAGACAGATAGATAGATAGATAGATAGATAGATAGATAGATAGATAGATAGATAGATAATAGATAGACAAAAATCTTCTGTTTTCAAAACACAGAAAGAGATATTACCTAAATCCTTACTATGAAATTATTAAAGGGCTTGAATTTTGTTTTCAATTTTTGGTAATTTTCATTTTCAAACTTACAGTGCAAGTTATTATTCTTTTTTTCTTCATATTGTACCCTCTACTATGGCCATCATTAACCTTACTAGAACACTGAAGAAAGCGTTTAGGTTTTAGGTGTCCCAAATTATGTATCTTTAGCTCATCTTCACTAGAAAACAGTTCACATCACATTTTTTGTTTGGGTGTGTATTTTCAACTTTATATTTTATTCCTATAATTTCTAAACCTAAAAAAAATTCATAATAATTTTCTTTTGACCTTGGACAATTTTTGTTTTATACTTATTCTTCCTTGTTCCAGGAAGGTTTTCATTCCAATTGACTACTCCAAGCCGGTGCTCTTACTTTACCAAAGGTTGCCCCTTAAAATTGAGAACATCGGTTCTCTTATTTAATCTTCAGCTTAAATGTCAGTCCTCTGTGAATTTCCTGACACTTCCAAGAGAAACTATAGCATAAAATCCTGTCTAGTTGGTTCAATGACTGGTAAAGAAATCCACCAGTCTCTGCTTTTTGCATTAGTGGTAATGTACTACTAATAATTGTTGCTAACTATTTTCTATGAGAAAATAATAAATTTTGTAATTAGAATTCCTGGAAATTCCTTTCTCTGTTTTATAACGTGTCTCTTACCACATCTATATATAATAGGGAGAACCTCAACCAAAATCATAACACCACTGCAATATCTCCTGCATAATTTATCTTCAAAACTGACTCCAAATCAAATATCTCAACTGATGATGTCATTTGTGCACATTACATTACACTGTGTTACACTTCTAAAGTGAAGGAGGAGTTCTTTCTGGTTAGACAGTTCTTTTTTTCTGACTCTTGATTTTGGTCATAAGATTGATCTAAACGTTATAAAACATGAAGAAGGAATCAATTATTAATATATTTATAAAATTATTCTTTTTAATTACCTGTATTTCATTTATGTGTAAGGCATCACTACAAGTCAGCAACAAAAAAAAAAAAATCCTAATCTTAGAGAAAAGTTTACACTTAAACATTTTCAGTTTATATTCTCAAGTGTTTGGCACATGGTGTGATTCCTGGGGATGGTCCTGGACAGGGCTAAGGGTTGGACTTGAGGATCCTTGTGAGTCCCTTCTAACTCAACATACTCTGTGATTCAGTGATTCAGTGAAAAGTAAATACCACTTCCTATGTCCTTCATAATCATCTAATGATGTTTTGTTGTGATGTTTATGATTTTTAAGGTATAATCCCAAAAGAGGATTGATTTGCCTCACATAGGAAGTTAATTTGGCTAACAGCAAATTTATTCCTGTCTTAGGAATGTAAGTAAAGAAATTCATATTCTGTGATTTCTTGAGTCTTGTATAGATACATGATGCTGTAAACATTTTTGCTGCTATTGTGCTAGTTACCTCAATGAAAACACTCAGTCTCACATACATCTATTATTTAATGAGTTCTGAGATCCTTTCCCAGAAAAGATAACCCTGAGATTTTGTTTGCTTTTCCAGAAAAAGGAGTTTTTTAACTTTCTGTCAGCATCATTTTGCATTCCTATTTTACTGCATATTTGGAATGAACTGCACTGTTCCCAAAAATAATCTTCAGAATATCAAATACATAGGCAATATGATAACTTGGGTTCTGTCTAGACATATAATATATAGTTTCAGAGAAGCTGTCGTGTATTGCACTCATCCATATAATCTCATTTCAAACATTTATTCAGGCTGTGTGAAATTGATCATTTATTTTGACAATCTTCAGTCAACAAATCCCTTGAATAATAATAGTATAGGAACTTTTATGTTATGGTTTTTTTTAGACCATAAACTAAGAAAAAATAATTATGCCTTGATTGCTTTATATTTTTATGAATGTTTTCCTTATCCAGGATAATTATAATTGTCACCTCTAACTTTGGTTTGAGGGCTTTTTCTCTTCTGATATTTCAGTAGCTAATTTTTGCACAGTTTATTTTTATAATACTTCTTTGTAAATCAGGTTCATCGCAGCAGCTGAAAGTCTGCTACCAAGTAACTAGAATTCCCAGGCACTTAAAAGAATGGACAGACACATTGACCTAAAGCCATGGGGTTTTGAGGCAGGGGCACATTGACCTGTTGGAGCGACTCCAGAGGAGGGCCATGAAGATGATCAAAGGGTTGGAGCACCTCCCCTATGAAGACAGGCTGAGAGAGCTGGGATTGTTCAGCATGGATAACAGAAGACTTCTATCAGACCTTATGGCAACCTTCCAGTACCTAAAAGGGGCCTACAAGAAAGTCGGAGAAGAATTTTTAACAAGGGCATGAAGTGATAGGATAAGGGAAAATGGTTTTAATCTGAAAGAAGGTAGGTTAGGTTATATATTAGGAAGAAATTCTTGACTGTGAGGGTGATGATGCACTGGAAGAGGTTGTCCAGAAAAATTGTGGATGCCTCATCCCTGGAGGTGTTCAAGGCCAGGCTGGATGGAGCTCTGAGCAACCTGGTTTAGAGAAAAGTGTCCCTGCCTGTGGCAGGAGCTTCGGAACTAGATGATCTTTAAGGTCCCTTCCAACCCAAACCATTCTATGATTCTGTGATATTAATGAGTATGGTTATTTTTAATATTAACATATTGAATATCTTGTGGGAACAACGTAAGGCGTTGTGGTTCTCATTGACTCTGCTGAGTACAGCAGTATCAAAGCATATATCAGCTTCATAAATTAGCTTGAAAAAACTGCCAAACCATTGTTATTAAAACAAAGAAATTATGAAGTATCTTACTGTAAAAACATCTGAACATCGTTACATTTATTTTGATTTCTTTAATTCAATAAAAACCACACCCTCACTTTTGTTTTTCCTTCTAATAGATGGATCTAGGAATTACCATACCCAAAGTCCAAAAGCCTCTTCTAGTCTAAAAACATCTGAACATTGTTACATTTATTTTAATTTCTTTAATTCAATAAAAACCACACCCTCACTTTTGTTTTCCCTTCTAATAGATGGATCTAGGAATTACCATGCCCAAGGTCCAAAAGCCTCAATTCTAGTCTTCAGCCTACGCAGCTGCCACCTAATTCTGTCGAGTAATCCTTTAACACCTAAAGCCAGTTAAGCCTGTTCCTTATTTTAACCTTCGTAACCTGCCAAAGATTGTGTTTTTGTGCATGCCTGGAAGCACTTCAGGCTCAACATCAGCAAGAGAGCTCCGGTACTCAAGTCAGGCTTAGATCTGTTGGGGTGCATAAATAGAAGAGCTCTTCCTTCATCTTTTTTGCCTGCAGTGCTTAATCTTACAGCTGGGTGTTAAAGCATGCCTACTGGATTTGGCTTCACACAAAATACCACAACAACCACAAGAAGAGATGGCTTCCCTAGCTGCTTCCATGGCTCAATATACTCACCTGCCTCAACCTTGTAGGAATTTAAATCTATGCTTTAATCCTGAAGCTGATTGTATTAACCATCAAATTATTGAAAATTCAAAGGTAATAGAATTGGTGAATGCCTTTAATCCCTGCTTCTGTTGAAGCATTTCTGTTTTACATCAAAGCACTCAAGATTCAAAAGACCAACAGAGGAAAAAAGAGCAGTATAAAACTCAACAGATTAGGAGGAGTCATGGGGCTCAGTCTTTTGCCTGAAGGATTATTATCCCTTTAACAGTCAAGGGATAAAAAAAGTTATATTATGTCGAGAACTCTTGCAAGCAAGTCTGTTAACTGCTAAGCTAGAAAGTCCTTTTCCTTCTTACAGTCTCTGCCTCAATATATCATTAATTATAGTACAAAAGTTGAAACAGCAGCAGCAGTAGGTTTGCAACAGTTGTGTGTTTAAATCCCATATGCGAAAACAGACCTCAGAAATACAATATCTTCTATGAATGCATTAACCACTAGATAATTCTATAAAAACATGGACACCTTCTCTACTAATCTTTCAAATAAAATGTGATAAAAATATTTTTGTGTGTTTTTTTTTTTTTAAAGAGAGTTTGATATAATAGTTTTTGAGACGTGAAGCCACTTCCTGATGGCTATGAACATCTAATTCCAGGACATGAGCCCCATTTATCTGCTTATTTTTGACTGCTCACTGTTTCACATGTCGGTTTTTGGGCTTCCCCTTGTTTCCTGTGTACCCAATATAGATCCTGAGTACCTAACTCAGGCCGTGGTTCTCCTTCCTAGGATGAAATTCCCCAAGTTTAAATATTGAAATAAACAGTTTAATACTATCATGACTCATTAGTATAACCTGTCACAAAATCTGTACACACTGGAAAGACTTTGTCTGTATTTCCCTTTTTCTCATAAATCTTTGAAATAAAAATAATTTGAGGGTGTTTGAATTTCCTGCATGTATATTTGGGACTTAATATTTTCTGTTTAATTGGAAATATTTGCCAGTACCTCATATCTATTACAGTGGTAAAAAAAAAAGCAACAACAAAACCTAAACAAACAAACAAACAAACAAACATTTTGCTGCAGTGCTTAAGACACTCTAAAGTTACTAAATGACAGCAAATTGTCCCCACATGGAATGTGGCAATTTCTTACCATCACTCATGATGGGAAAAAATTACATAGATTCAATACATAAAATAATGGAAGAAAAATATAAGGAAATAAGAAGCTCACCTTTTAAATACTGCTAGAAATCTTCACAGGGCTATTCAAATACAAACAGAACTCGAGTCAGGTATTTAACCAAGAGGTACCATTTTCTTTGCAGTAGGTCTGTGTTTCAAAGCATCTCCAGGCAAGTTGGTTGGGAGAGTAAGTATTGGAAATCCTGTCAATTGCCTCAGCAGGCATCTTACAACCATGAGAATTTTGATTTGTTTCTGGAAATGTCATATATTTATCTGACTGTTCAAATTGATTATCAAAATTTAAAAGGCCCAGACCTGTATGAAAAAATATGACTAAAACTAGGTATTAAATCTGAGCATACTATTGGGAGAAAAGTGACAATGAAGTATTTTCATTCATGCCTTGTAAGTATGTGTGTAAAGCTCTGAATCAAATTTTTTCAAAGATTTTCACTTTTTTTTTTGTCATACCTATCAGATAAAGGAAATTTATGTCTCAGTTTTGCATTTACTCAGGACGCAGTGGCCACTCAGTGCTGTGCAAGCAGTCTTTAAGTCACTGAACATTCAGTGAAGGCAGTAGAAGACCTGCTTCCTTATGTGAAAGCAGAATTGGTGAGAACTGAGTAGTGGCTATCATGTGATTTTGCTATGTCTTATTTCAATTCCATTACAGTCAGCAGAAATCTTATAAGGATATTCATTTCTTTTTGTTATCTGGTGTTTGCTGCAAAACTCTTTTTCTTTGGAAGAATTTTTTCTTTTTCCTGGCAGAAAAAAAATTAGTAACTACAGCAGAATGTGAAAATGCATGGTTTCATTCCAAGGAGTGGAAAAAAATGCAGAAATATTTACCAGGAGGACTTTCGGGTTCCCTGTGTACCACTGGTTTATTTTTAAGGATGATGTTCTGAACACATATACAAAAAGTATTGATGGCACAATGGCAGCAAAAGGGCTTAACAAAAATAGCATGTATGCTATTCTGCAAGAACACTCCTTCAAAAATAAAAGTAGTGGCTGTGCACGTCTGCACAATGTATCTATTCCAGAAAGCCAGACAAAGTGGATCCTTTCCACTCTATCAATGATATGGTATTTACTAGAAATTAGTTGAACAAGAGAGAAATATTAGGCTGTGTAGTTGTAGTGGTTTGAATCTTGTTTTCCCCCAGAGGCTAAGAAAAGTGGTAGACCCCAAGGGGTGGAAACCCCTGGAAGTTTTGAAGTTTTACCCAATGGGCGCTCCTGCAAAAATGTAAACATATCACAAGCACTGGAAGAGATGAGTTGTAGGTTTTTTTGTCGAGGAGAGGTGGCCATGTTGTAGAGCCATGAGGAAGGGGTTCTGAGCCCCTTGGGCCCTCTGGGGCCTCCCAGCCCCTGGCTGGGGGGGACTGCAAAGACTTGGAACAGTGCTAGACTGGACTAAGTGTCTGTAGTTATGCCGGGAGATGTTTTCTCCATGGGCGCAGAGCAGCAGCCGGCACTGACCAGAGAAACGGTGGCAGAGAGCCAGGAGAGATAAGGACTGAACCGGAGAAGCAGAAGAGATGCAACTGAGTAAGGAAGACACGGAGTTGTCTCGGAGAGCCGAGAAGGAGAGTCAGCAGTTGAGAGACAGAGTTCTGGGGGTAAGAACTATACCAGACCCCCCCCAAACTCCTTTGAGACCTCCAGGAAAGGAGGACTTGGACTCCTATTTTGGAGAAGAGTTTTAGACATGCAGCACCGGAGAGAGAGAGAGGGGAGCTAAGAAGCTCAAAAGACATCCTGGAGCTGGACCGGGACGACCAGATGGAATGTGGGGGGAGTTGACCTTGGCCCCTCCCACTGCTGACAAGCCTGGCAGCCTGAGACAGAGCACAGGAGCTCTGGTAGAACTCTTGAGGCAAAGGCTTGCAACTGAATGCTGCCCAAGATGTCCTGACTCAGGGGTGAACCCCCCTGAGGAAGGGACTTTCACGAAGATGCCCCTGCATTTCGTGATATACCTGTGGTGACTCGAGTCTTGTCCCTGCTGGCAGTCCACAGGTGAGGCCTTTGCTTGGACCGAAGGAGAGCTGAGGGGCTTGGAGACCCCCTTGTGTGTATCGAAAAGAGATCCAGCTACAACAACCCAACTATCAACTGCTGCATGGAAGACAGATGAGGAGAAGCTGCTGCCTTAGAAGAGACTCCTGCTTTGAGACTGGAAGGGATCTGTCCTTCTTTCCCTCCTGGACTTTTATTTGGAGGGGAGAAGAGATCTGATCCATTGTAAATACTATATGTCATGGTAGAGATAGTTGTGATCGTGTGTATAAGGTGTTATAATATTTATTTGTATAGTCATTGTAATATATTCCCTTTCCCCCATTCTGAGTCTGGCGTGTTTTGTCTGGAAAAACCCATCCCACATTAGGTTGAGATGGGGAAGGGGGCTTAGACTAGGGAATTGGATTTTGGGGCTATCTCGAACCATGACAGTATTAAATACATATATGCACATATATATACATACATCATACATACATTCATTAGAAATAATCACCTATCTAGTTTTTACATGCCATCAGTGTGGACTACTCCAGCCATACACACTGTTTAGAATTTCTATGCAGTTACTCAGAGAAGAAATTAAAGATTATATCTGAGAAGTAGTTTAAAAGATTAACATAATGCAAATAAAATGAAGCATCCCTTAAAATTTCTAGGCAAGTTTTACTGTGATTTACAGCAGTGCTACTGTCATGCCTTCAATGACATTACACAGGTATAATGAGGACAGAAATGTAACTAAGTGAAACAGGGCATTCATTTTGGAAGCAAGGTACAACTAAGGGCTAGATTTACATAGGAATTTCAGAGCCTAGCCTCAGGGCAAAGTCCACATCTAAAATCCCTAAATAATTCAAGAAATTCACTAGGTGATCAGGATTAACAGCCTCATGGTTCTTAACAGGTAGTTAATGGGATGACATAGTAATCTTGCAGAGACATAATTTGAAGAGGCAGACACACAGACTCAACACCTTCCTCATAGGAAGGGGGCTAAAATCTTCATCTTGTACCTGTCTTGGGAGCATATAGACAGAAGCTTTAATGAACTCTCAAAGGACAGCACTAAAGGAATTTTGCTGAAAATGAAGAGCAGGAAAGAATGAAGTCAAAATTCTCCAGAGCCGGATTGTAGAAGCTAGCATGAGGTACTGATGGAAACTTCAGTTTGCATAAACATTTTTGTAATGTGTATGTATGTATGCCTGTGACATCTATATATAGAGCTGAAAGTATAGAATCAAAATTTCATCAAAAATCTAAAATAAGATTACACAAAGATTTTGGAGAAACAAAAATAAAGTGTTATGCTTATATGTGCACACACCTCCCTGTTTGCAAATATACACATTTCAACTGTAGGCTCAATACGTCCGTGTCAACCCTTCTTCCTTCCCCAGATGTGATAATCTACTCTGAGTTTGTTTTCACTGAAAAGAATCATAGAATTGCAATTTGGGTTGGAAGGGACCTTTTAGGACTATCTAGTTTCACTTCTCTGTAATGAGCAGGGACATCTTCAACTAGATCAGGTTGCTCAGAGCCCCATCCAACTGGACCTTGAATGTGTCTGGGGACGAGGCATCTACTGCCTCTCTGGGAAATCTGTTCCTCTATTTCACCACCCTCACAGTAAAAATTTCCTTCCTCGTATCTAATCTAAATCAACCCTCCTTTAGTTTAAATCATTACCCTTTGTTCTGTCACAAGACACCCTGATAAAAAGTTTGTTCCCATCTTTCTTTTAGGCCCCTTTAATGGTAATGCAGAAACTGGACAGGGTTTGGGACTTAGCCTTCTTCCCCCACACACCCCTGCTCCATATTATTTGCTTTAGAGTTTCAACTGCCTTTTTCTGTATGAGATGGACAAACTGACTAGTAAACAAACACCTACATAAGCACACTGTAAAATAAATAGACAAATCAAAATTTCCTTTTTCTGGATTCTGTAACAATACTGTCCTTTAAACAGTAATAAAATGTGGCCTCTAAATGCTTTGGATGAGTAGCTGGAAGACAAACAATACATTTTGTCTCATACTGTCAGAGTCCAATAATCTAGCACCCCTTGACTAACTGTTCCCAGAATGAGTCTTCCTCCTAATCAGCTGCTCATATTAAGGCTCATTATAGGAAAGTTAATGTGAAATTTAAGAATTAATAGTCTACAGTAATAAAATTTGATTAGCTAATACTCTGTTAAACCACAGAGTAACCTGACATGATTGTACAAAAATGTATTATTCATCTTTGGATGTATAAGCCTTGTAGTTTCTAGTCAATGTTTTTGTTTTATTGATTACTTAATAGTAGATCTAACACTAATCTTACCTTGTATTTAAATTTTTGAGATTATTCTTTAAAACTTATTTCTCTAGAGTGAATATACACATAAAATACAGTACTCTATTCAATATCTAGCTTTTAGTTAACTCCTTTCTTAGTAGATAGATGCATATTCATTACTAATCTTCCACTAAATTGAATTGACCTTAACAGCAACTGTTATTCCTGTCACTGTAGGGCAGAACTGAAGAAATACTAAATTTCTGCAAGAATATCATGAGCCAGTTTGTAAGAAGATACATTATTTTGCTTAAAAAAAAAAATGCACAGACAAATTAGCATCTGACTTAAATGTGTTGTTTCAAAGCTTTCTCCTCAAACCTTTTCATAGAATCACAGAATTCTGAGGGTTGAAAGGGATGACCAGTGGGGCCATCTAGTCCAATCTCTGTGCTGAAGTGTCATCCTAGAGCACACTGCAAAATGTAGAGTTCTTGAATACCCCCAGTGAAGGAGACTCCACAACTCTCTGGGTAATTTGTTCCAGTGCACAGTCATCCACACAGTGAAGAAGTTCTTCCTTATGTTCAGATGGGACTTCCTGTGCATCAATTTCTGTCCATTGTCTCTTGTCTTAGTGCTTGGCATCACTGAGAAGAACCTGGATCCATCCTCTTGTAACCCTCTCTTCAGATAATTATGTACATTGGTAGAATCCCTTTTCAGTCATCTTTTCTCGAAGCTAAACAGGTCCAATTCACTCAGCTTTTCCTCATAAGAGATGCTCCAGTCCCCTAATCATCTTTGTAGCCCTCCACTGGACTCTCTGCTGGAGCTCCATGTCTGTCTTGTACTGGGGAACCCAGAACTGGACACAGAACTCCAGGGGCAGCCTCACCAGGGCTGACTAGAGAGGGGCAGAATCACTTCCCTCAACCTGCTGGCAATGTTCTTCCTAATGCACCTCAGGATACCATTGGCCTTCCTGGTCACAAGGATACACTGCTGGCTCATGGACAGCTTGTTGTCCACCGGGAACCCCAGGTCCTTCTCTGCAGAGCTGCTTGGCTTCCAGCCTGTACTGGTGCCTGGGGTTATTCTTCCCAGACGCAGGACCCTACATTTGCCCGTGTTGAATTTCAGACTGTTCTTCTCTGCCCGTCTCTCCAGCCTGTCAAGGCCCTTCTGAAGGGCTGCACAGGCATTCTGGGATATCCTCCCAATTTTGCACCATCAGCAATCTGACTGACGGGACTTCTGTCCCTTCATTCAAGTAACTGATGAATAAGTTACACAATAGTGGACCCAGTATTGAACCTTGGGGGACATCATAACTGACAGGCCTCCAACTAGACCCTGTACCACAGTCACAACCCTCTGGGATATGCCATTCAGAGAGTTCTAAATCCACCTCACTGTCCATTCATCCAACCTGTATTTCTGAGTTTACCTATGAGGATATCATGAGAGCAATATCAAAAACCTTGATATGTTCAGGTAGACAATACCCGCTGCTCTCATCCATACGAGCAGTTGTCTCATTGCAGAAGGCATTCAGGTTGGCAAAGCATGACTTCCCTTTGCTGAATTCATGCTGACTACTCCTGATCATCCTCTACTTTTCCACATGCTTAGAGATGATCTTCAGGATGAGGCGTTACACCAACTTTCTGGGTATTGAGGTGAGGCTGACTACCTTCAGGAATACTAAACTTCCTGAGTTTGCTTCTCTTACAGGATATATTTCTCCACAAAATACCACACATATTCCTAGGTATTTCTCTTTTCTCTTAATATTTAAAAATACCTTGACTTTTGAATAAGTGTATTTTTGAATTTGATACTCAGAGTTTCCTGCAACACAGGAATGTTTTGCAGCCTGTTTCAGGAAACTGAATTTTGCAATGCATAAAACAAATGCATTTAAGAGTTCAAAGCAAACATGCACTTTACCTGCATGCATGATTTTATCTACTCAGAATGTTCCTTTTCCCAAGACTGTTTTCAGTTAAAAATGTTTTTCTTTGCCTGTATAAATAACAGTTGCATTATGCCATAAATTTCAAATAAGCTAGCCCCTGAATACATCATTGCTAATAAAACAATGAACCATTTCCTATTAAACAAAGTTAACAGTGACTATCAGTTTAGGCTATATGCCTGACAGTTCAAATATATTTCTTGCCATAAAACAGGTTTGCAAGTCTTAAATGGTTTCACATTTCTCTAAACCATACTAAGAGCATAACATGAATATTTTAAGCAGCTTAACTTTGATTTAAATATATTTACTTGGGATATGCTGGCAGCATCCCAAAATGCAGTGTAATACCCTTAAAGCTGGCAATCCCAAACTCAATTTAAGAGAGTAGATAATATGGACTAGCAGCATTAGAGCAAATAAAGTCAATTAACAGGAGGTTTTTTACTTAATTTGTTTTCTCTAGCTTGAAATTGCAAAGGGTGGATAAAGCCGTGGGATTAATGAAGAAAGAAATTAATGTAAATGGAATATAAAACAAAAAAGGGAACAGAGAAGTCCAGGAGCTATTATTCATTACTCAGTTTTTAATATTTGAAATGCTACAGTAATATTCTTTTATTTAAAGCAGTCGAAATGCAAAATGGAAACTCCATCTTTGGAATCTTGTAGACATTCACCAGCATGTTGTGAGAGGCAATATACTAATTTGAAAGCATTTACTTCCACTGAAAAATAAATATTTGAAAATATATAACTATGGAAAATAATGTGTTTGTTGTAAGAACCCTGTCAAATTATCTGTTCCTGAGATTTCCCTCATACATAAAGACAAATTCAATTCATTGTTAAATGAGTTATTCAGGCTGATTTATGTGCATACTGAGATGCTGGCACTTAGGTGTTCCAAGATCAAGATAAGAGGAAAACAACCAAAAATAGTCACAGAATAGTAACACATTCCGAAAGTGAAAACAAATGCTTGCATTTCAAATTTTGCTGCCTACATTTCAGCCAGATTAAGAACAGAAATAAACAAGTTCTCTTCATATGATGTCTCTGTAGATATACTGGAAACTTCTTAATGAAAGTACTGTTGAAAACATTGCAAGTGATTTCCCAGCCGTCACTGATTTTATGTTTTAAAAGTAAATTTTTTGTTTTGAAATCTATATTTCCAGTAATATCTAAAAAGTCAACAAATGTAACTCTACAAGGAGAGCATGTTTTATTTCCCAACAATTGTATATCATGACTCATAGGAGGTTCATTCTAAAGAACATTCGAGCATATGTAAATCCATATGCTTTGTTTCAGGATCCATCTGTTTTGGTTTGATATATACGCTTCAAAATGACATTTATTTTATGAAACATACACTAAGTGAAAGCGTCCACAATACTCGCTTTGATTTCTTGTAAACCAATTATGTTATTTGAATATATCCTTGTACATTTAGCATGGAAATTGTAGAATCTTTTCTGAAGCTGGAAATTGCATTAAGCTTCTAATCATAATTTGTGAAGTTAAGATATAAGGCAAAGTTTTTAATATTTCTGTGAATATTTAGCTTTGGTGTTATTGAAGGCATTCATTACAGTCTGTAAGTCATTGAATGCTGTAATGATAAGTAGATAGGTATTTAACTACTCTCAAGTAACCAGATTTAAGCATCTTTGCGGCGTTGTTTTGTTTCACAGTTCATGTAGCAATGTAGGGTACACTTTTCTAAGACAAGCCTGTAAACATAAAGGACTATCCTAGGTTAAATAAAAATTACCTAATTGCCCTAATAAATTGCATAACCAATTTTAATCATGTATGCTACTTTTTCCTTTTTTTCCATACACTAGGCCACCTGTGAAAGAGATTTAACAGTAAAAACAGTTTTTGAAACATTCTGATATTATCCAGCCATTACTGAGGCCAGACAAGCTTATAAGTGAGCAGATCTGATCACTTTAGCAGGAAGCAGAAAAATTAATTACAATATATTCAAGCAATGTAAAACCTTCAGATTTAAATTTTCTGTTGCAAAGTCCCACATACCTACTTAAGAGTCATTGTAAAGTGCTGCCACTTCCCATGGATCCCTATGAATAGGAATAACAAGTGCTCAACAGTCTTAAAAATCAGGTCACAGTATGCAGTCTTTCCTGGTGCTTGATAAGATGCAAAACACTTATTGACATCTCTAGAACTGTATAAAATAATAACTGGCCTACGGTGTGGTCTTTTGTGAGTCTTGATTTAAGTAGGGAAACTCTAGTCCAAATTCAGGATTCAGGAAGAGAATTTTACTGTATGAGAGGAGAGTAATTTGAAGTCCCTATATAAGATAATTAGGTGTTCTGGGTCAACTTGTGGATCAAGGTTATTGCACAAGTATATACTGCATATAAAAGTCACTTTAGCTGATGATTTTAATCTCTGTATGTAAAAGTTTATAAAATATTATATATATAGATAGATATGTGTATAGATAGATAGATATAAAAATATGTGCAATGTATACAAATGCTTAATATACTTGTCATTTGACTAGTTACAAAATAATCTGAAATACAAAGTACTGGCTGGTTTTTTCCTTTAAAAATTTAAATACTCAAAATTATTGCAGAAATAAAAAAGTATAAACAGGATTTAGTACAGAAATTTCGTATTACCCAGCAAATCTGTATTTAAACTCATCATTAACATTTCCTGATTCCTGACAATTAGTCCTTCAACGCTTAGATTCCTTAATAGACAACCTTTTCTGTTTACTGCTTTTTTTCCAGATATAAAATGTCCTGCAAGAAGACTACCTGACTTTGAGGTTGTTTCAACAACACAGCGTTAAAACGCAAGGGAAAACCCATCTCCCAGCAGTCAGAGATTCAATATGTCAAGCCTGAGTGAAGACAAGCTTTGATAACAAAGCAGCAGTAAAATCAACTACTATCATACGTACTGATTTCCTCATCCAAATACCACATCACTGAAAAAAATGAGGAAGGATTAATGTTAAACAATAAGTTTCAGGAGTTTTGTCCTCTCAGAAAAACAGTGAAATGGTCTATGCAGCAGAGTGACTGCATCTTCAAGTGCATGCCCAAGCACAAATAGCAGGTGTGGAAAACATATTCAAGTGTAAGAATTCAAGATTATTTGTGCAAACACTGAAAAAAGTTATTGTAACCAGATTAGGGGAGAAAAAATGCAGCAATATTTAAGTTTATCAGAAAATAGGCACCTCATTCATATTGACAGATTCCTCAAAATGTTGACTCAAAACCAAGCTTGAAGAATTTCATTTAATAAAGGAAATATTATTATGTTATTATGGCTCAAAAAAAAAAATCAAACCAAACACAAAAAAACCCCAAACACACAAACAACAACCAAAAAACCCTAAAGAAAACCTACAAAAAATCCAACCACAGATTCCAAGCTTACTCAAATTTAAAAGCCAAAAGTTTTTAAATCCAAATTATAAGATCATTAAATGAAAACTATGGTTATTACACTAATAACTATGGTTATTTTAATTTATAAAATCTGGTTTTATACACAGGCAAATACTTATTTGTCATTTGATCAGATCTAAAAGGATGTCTTGCAATTACCAATATGTGTACACTAATTTGGGAGGAACATAATACAATATTTATCTAATATTTTTGTAAATAAAAGCAGGACTTAAAAAATGTTTGATTTTCTGTGTGGGCTTTTTTCTTATCTATCACTTCATATGGAATCCTATGATCTATGATGACTATTGTTACAATGCGATTATAATGCTTTGCAAAGTACATGCAGGAATTTTATAGCAGAAAAATGTTAGAAATTGAATTTGTTATTATTATTATTACTATTATTGCTGTTGTTGTCGTTGTTGTTGTTACTATTATCATTATTAAGCAGGATTAAGATAGATATCAGAATGTTCTGAAAAGTAACACAAAAGTGAAACACCAGTTCTGAGACACAATCTTTCCAGTCGTAATTCAACAGATGCATCTGTAAAAAGTAACACAAAATCCAATTGCAGAATATGACTGACCAGCATTCTTTTTTTTAAGATAACTTTATTGATTTAATTTTTGTCTTTGATAAATTTTCAGCAGTTATCAACTTCCTAAAAAATAACTGCCCATGATGATTGGTAGATTCCCAAGAACCACTGGCTGTCGTTCAGGTAGGGTACTTGTTTAAATGTGTGGTCTTTAAAAGTAATATTTTGTTTTAACATAATTGAAGTTTCTCTCTTTTGCGATTGTCTTATCATTAGCAACATTTAGCTGTTTAGTGGAGTTGTATCCAGCCAAACAAGGAAGATTGTGGAAGATCTATTTCAAGAACAGATAAATCAAATCGATAACACAAAATCTTTGAACAAGGTTGTTTGAGATTTATTTGTAATGAATCATCTCATAATTGTGTCATCAGTTTTATACATGGCTATACTTATAGTTCTTCTTTCTTTTGTCCAAAGGAAATATTTCTAAAAAACTGGTACATGGAGAATCTTGGCACATGGATGAAAATTCCAAGTTCTTTGTACATGTAATGCTTAAAGTACATAAACAGTGTCCTTAGTAAAACACCAACATCTTTTTCACTTTTGCCATTACAATCCTGAAAAAAGAAATAATATTACTTTTTTCTGTAGACTCAGCTCACTCAGTGAGCTGCTTATCTTTCTGGGCCTTGAGCTCTAAACAGCCCCTGGGCAGTTGTGGGATTATTTTGAATAATAAATTATCTCCCATAGAGGTAATGATCAAAATTATCTACTTATTTAACAATGGCCAATGGTTCTTTTTTTTGTGACAATTTTACTTTTCTCAGCAACAGTGTTTGATTACAGCATGAAACTATGCTCTGTAGTTTCTGCACTCTTAAAATTTTACTTTTTCTAAATGAGTCTCTAAATCAGTAGTATCAATTTCCAGAAGTAAAGAAAGTTTGGGTTTGTTTTGAGATGCGTTTTAGTTTTGGGGTTTGTTGACCGTTTTTAATTATTTGTTTGATTTGTTTAAAAAAAAAAAAAAAAAAAGCTGAAGTACACTTACTTCCAAGTTTCCTACAGACTTTTGCCCATTTTTACCCCAGTTAAACACATTCCTAATTTGAGAGAAGTAATATAAGAAACTGCCAAATTGTATATACGCTTGTGTAGCTAGAAACACCATCATCCACATCTCTTCATATCCACAGGCATACACTTCACTGCTGACACGAACTGCAGATAAGTGACTCAGTTTAGTATTTTACCTGGGGATCTCCAGTGATGACTTTAATTTTTTAAATCAACTCTTTATTCTGCATAAATGTTGAAATAACAATAGCAAATGTCATATAGCAAGGAAGAATATGAAATAGTAGTGGAACACGGTAAAATAAATACTTGGTAAAGCAATATTCAGCCAAAGACATTCAGCCCTGCAGCAGGAAAAGTTGTAGAAATGTAGTTCTGAAGTAAGGTCGTGGAAATGTAGCTCATTTGTCTTTTTGCAGAAAGATATCAATGGGAATATTTGTGAGTGTAGTGACCAATATATATTTTATATATATATATATATATATATATAAAATAATTTAAAACTGTACTTAGCATAGGGCATTTCAGAACTCAGAAAGCATCTGCAAATCTCAGTATACTCATGTCCTTTGCCCGCCCTGGTAGAAAATATTTTTGAAATTTCATTAAAACCTAGACTAACCCTTTTATATTTTTCCTTTCAATTTGCTTAGCATAACAGTTCAACTATCTTTAGGGTGACACCAAAGCCAATATTTTGTGGTTATCAGTGTGTTTGTTTTCTGACAAAATAAACAAAATGAGCTTCCATTGATTACTTCAGTGTCAGACCTATATGAACTCTAAAACAAGCTAATATGTTCATACTTCCTTCAGCTTCTTGGTTTTTAAAATTATGGTTCAATGGGATGATTCATGGAAATAAAATCTCCTGTGGCTTTCCACCTATTAACTGTATTTGTGAAGTTATCCATGTGGGTAAGCATTTGTGGAAGAGGTGTCTGATGAAATAAGGAGGTCAAATATGGAAGTAATAAAGACTCTTTTGCCTCCTCAGGAGTTCCCCTAATTTAACAGCAAAGACCTAAATGCTGATCCTCAGCATACCGAGACTCCTTAAAATGGAAACCCAGAAAACCTACCTAGAGGTTTGTTGCACTGCTATAGTTTTATTCTACCTGCCTAGGAATACATTAAACTGTAGCAGAAATGAACTTTACTATGCTCTACTGATTTACAGTACTCCTAGTTGAAACCAGTAAATTGGCACAATTACCTCCTCTTAAAAGAGTAGTGAAAGGAAGTTGCTATGGGTCTCACAGAGGAAAATCATCTCTAAATGAAGATTTCAGAAGCATTGCGACAGATTTCCCTTTCACCAAGAATATTGTTCCATGGCAAATTGAGTTGATGTTTTAACAAACACCATTTCTACATTTTTAGTAGTTGGAAGGGGGTGTTGTATGCATAGGAGCACATATATATCCATAGCTTCATTCACAGAATTTAGTTTATCTTTCCTAGAGCATAAAATTATAAAGTGTTCCTTTTTCTTTTTCTGTCATAAATATGCTTGACTTTGTGTGGGTTTTTGTTAAATTTCATGGCTTCTTGCTTGAATTTTTTTTTGTTTGTTTTCGGGACCACTTTGAAAATATTCATGAAGATCACACCCTATGAGAACAGATTCTACCACCTTCACAGCTCTTTGCTATCCCAGGCTCACACTACTTGTCAGGAAGCAGATGGATGATCCTTAAGAGTCCTTCCATCAAAGACCCCTGATGCACCCTCAGGCATTTCTCCTGGTTTACGTTAACAACAACTCCAGCAAAGGAGACACACTCTCACTTTTTTTTTCTGCATTTGGGTCACCACAGCATAAAAATATGTGTATATGTACACGTTCACACAGGGCTTACTTGTGAAACTGTTGCTGACTATTCCTTTGTTCAAGTCAAAAAGAACACCTTTGACAACTCAAATGATTGTCAAAAAAGTAAGTAAAAGGGACTTATCATCAAAAGTCCAACAATTTATTGTTAATATGGATTAGTGAAAATATTGCAGTTTACTTTTTTGAGTATATAAACAGTGAAGTAGGTGACAGAGAGCTTTTAGTTTTCTATCCCTATAACCATCAGACGGGTTCTGATTAGTAGGACACCAGTGATCTGTGGAAAATTGAAGGAACAGGGGTGGGCTAGGGGCGGAGGGGAAAGCTTCCAAAAACACATGTTGCAAATTTTTTACAAACTATAAGATTACAGTCAGGAGAGGAAATCAAAGTGAACAGAGCTCCTGCACCCACACGACAGATAAATACAACAGCTTTATCCAACTCAAGTATCTTTCCATGAATGAAAACAGCAAAAAGTGCTGTGGAAAGCAACCAACACTCTTTATATAAGAACATGGTATAGTCTTACCTTAAATTCCCACAAATGTAGTGCTTAATGAACATTGACGATCATAGAATAATGCAAAGGTACAGCTCAATTTGAAATCTCCAATGTCTAGACACAAAAGGTCACCTATGGGCAACACTGAAGATGTTATGACTGGCTAATGTTGATTTGGTCTTTAAATGTGATTTTTCATTTTTTAGGCAGGTTTGAAAAGACATTAGGAAATCTGATTTAATGCATTTTTGAACACATTTTTCTTAGCCATATCACAGTCACACAGTAAGTTTCTTCAGGCATATTGAATGTCGAGAATGATAGAGTCTGCTGAGATCTGAAGAGATAAGCCTTAATAACACTCATATTTTATAGTCTTTCCTTCTCAAGGACATTCTAACAAATACATATAGCACTACTGAAAGGAAGTCACATGTATCTTTGACATAGTTCCATTTTCTTTCCTCAGTTACTTACAGATGAGGCATGCACAGGGCTTACCAATTCTCCTGAACTGACCCCTTGCATGTTTTCTCCAGGGCTAAGATCAAATCTAGGCATGAACAGATTATTTAACTATGTTTCTGCTCTTTATGTAAACATCATACTCAATATTCAGTAACAAGCAAAGGGATTTAACTAAGCAAATTCTTAGCTTAAAAAAATAAAGCTATGTTTTCTTTTGGTATTATTGGATCATTTTGTCAAATGTTATCTTTACTTTTGATATTAACTGGACAGAAACAAAAATCTTACTAGTCGCACAGTCGTAAATGGTCTTTGTATGTAAACAGTGCTTATTTCATTGACACCTTTCAGTTCCTTTCTCTTATTTTTTCAACACTGATGACCTTGAATTTATCTGCATTATTTTTCTCAAACCACTTACATCCTGCCAATCAACTTCTTTTTTTTTCTTTCAAAACACCAAAGAGAATAGCGTAGTCAGGGATATCTGGGAGCATGTCCAAGTAGTTCATTGTCTAAAATAGATCAGCACCCCAAGGTATGAAGGAAAACACCAAAAAACTGTTAGCTTTGAAAAGGGACTGATTCAAAAGCACAGTTTTTCAACATTAGCCAGACACACTCCCTCAAGTACTTGACATATTGTTTTAAAAGAAAGAATTCCAGACTTGCCCTCAAAATGGCTATGAGCAGTCACTAGTGACAGGATATGAAGCAAGAATAATGAATGTAAGTATAATATACAAATGCATGCTAATAATTTATTAAAGGTTTGTATGATTTTTTTTAATTTTCAGTTATTAAAATGCACAAAATGTGAATATACATTTTCATTATTGTATAAAAAACCAAAAATCACTGTTGAATCATTTTAAAAGAAAATTAATTCCCCTGATTTAAAGTACTCCATGTGTTATTAATTTTCCTAATGTAACTTTTTACCCAATTCCTTAATGAATAAGTAAATGGAATTTCTTTTAAAGATTTCCTTCATTGTAGGATAAATGTTGCAAATTAACAATGAAGTTATTGCTTTAAAAAATTCTTTTTTCTTACAGAATATGTAATCTTCATGTTCATTACTGTTATTTACATGTACTTCTACATAGTACAATGTTTCTAATTGTGTTGTAACTGCAGTGTTTGATCAGTGGAACAAGTTGTACTGCTAATACTGAACGGCATTAACCAGTGAGTATACCCTTTTCAACTTGAAAAAAACAACCATCAGTCAAAATTATTTTCTTTCATGTTGAATTTGTTTATGGATAGATGGATAAATATTATTAAGGTCAATAAGTGAATGACAAAGTTAGGCATAAAAAAACTGTGGTGTGATTTAAAAGACAATTGGGAAAAAAAGTGTCAAGGAAAGACAGGTTCTGGAATGAGCTCCTTAGTTAATGTTAACCAGCACAGATGGTTTGACTAGAAGAGCACTGTTTTCAGCATCGTTATGGACCTAATCATTCACCAATTCATACAGACAATTAAAATAGCTAGGATAAACAGACACATTTCTGTGGACTTTAACATAATTACTTAGTTTTAGCATTAGAGAGATCTAAACCAGTCTTTTTCTATGTAGTATCCTGCAACTTACAGCTACAGAAAGGTAGAGAAGAATCAGACCTAAAGTATACTGCAAGTTATCTTATTTCAGTATTTGATCCATAAATTATAAAATCATAGACTATGCTGAGTTGGAAGGAACCTACTAGGATCATCAAACCCAGCTCCTGGCCCTGCACAGGACACCTCAAGAGTCACATCGTGTGTCTGAGAGCATTGTCCAAATGCTTCTTGAACTCTGTCAGGTTTGATGCTGTGACCACTTCCCTGAGGATCCTGTTCCAATGCCCAACCACCCTCTCTATGAAAAACCTTTTCCTGATTGTACTTCTGAATAGCTACATATAAGATAAGTATATGTATATGTATATATATAAAACTTTACAAGGTATCATATAATTTATGGTATAAAAATAAAAACAAACTAAACCATCAAGGACTGTACATCTCTGACAATCTAGGTAGTTGGTATTGACTGATGATTGAGCACTGACTGAAAATAGGGGTAGGAATAGAAGAATTAATTGGTTTCCAAGTAAAATAACTAGTTTCTTCAAAGTTTTGTATTGTGGAATGTTGAGGCAGGACTGAAAATATTTACTTGCATGCTTAAAAATACTGAAAGTCAAATTTTACCATTATGACCTACGAGACTCAGATTTTCTTGTAAATGTTTCAGGCTTACTAGTGTAATTATTTTAATTACAGACTCTTTGGTAAATCATGTCCTAATTGTGCAACTTTTAAATAACATCATAAATGTGAGTTGATTGATATAACTGATGTATGTTTAGCTCTTGAACTGATCGAAATAGTTGGTATATCTTTAGCTCCTAGAGAAAGACAAAAGCCCAAATGGATGGCAAGTTCAGTTATAAACTAATTCTTAATAAATTTACCCAGATTATTACCTTCTAATTGTTTATATGCAATGAAAAGTGGTTTTTAAATTAAGTATCAGTTACCTAATGACAAAAACTATTTTAGAGTAATAGTTATTTTTACATTTGGAGAAATGTGACTCTTAATTTGAAATATTTTCCTGGAGACACAGAAAGAGCTAAATGTGAAGATGGAATGCTCTTCCAAAGTGAAGTAGATCTGCACCTATTGAAGCAAGCTTGATAATCTTTACTCAATAAACTTCTGTAGAGTAAGTAATCAGTTAAATATATGTTCACAGACAAGTCCTTATTTACAGGACTAATTATGATTACATATTGTGAAAACAAGCACCACTCATTTGCTGGCAAGTTTTTAGCAGAATGGGTGAGCAGTCTCTGTTTCAGCATTTTTTGTTTTTTCATGTCAAGAAGAAACTGTTGAGCCATTAATATATTAATCTTTCCCTTTTAAATTTCCACCTGAGAAAATGAGTTCAGTGTATGGTAATAAACACTAAAACCTGAGGAGAAAACAAAAAGCCCTACTCAAGCCACTTTGACTTTCTCCATATTGCTGATCCATGAGAGGCATGGTTCATCTAGTCTCACTTTAGCCACGTAAGAATTATCCAGCCTAAGTCAAATTTGTCTAATCCTTCTGCCTCTTTCACTCTGTAAATACTGCAGAGGAGCCATAAGGCGTGGCTTAGACTAGAAGTTTAATTTTAAGACAGAAATGAGGACTTCCAGATTAGTGTATTTCTCTAAAGTCGAAATTCTCTAAGACCCACAAACAAATTTACCTTCCAATGCATTGATAATAAAAATGCTTATTGTGAAGCAAGAGCAAACTTTATAATCTAAGCACTACAGTGTAGCTATGCTTTTAACTACCCCTACCCTAGACTCCACTCACAATACTAGCAGGGAACCTGTTTTTCTAAATCCCAGGCAGAAACACCTAGAAATGGAAACACTTCAAAAAAATATATTATCTAACAATGTGTATTTCATTTCAAAGCAGCCTACCAAACACATTCTTAGATGCATTTCAATAGGGTTTTGGATTACAAGAATAACGTTCAAGGAAATCTGAATCACGGTTAATCCAAGTCACTTGCAAATCTTGATGCAAGAGTATCTTTGCAGGTAATATACAAAAGAGCAGTCACGAGCACTGCACACATGGTTTACTTCTGATTTTTGCCCAAAGGAAAAAAAATTGTGTGTTTTAATTCAGAATAGTTGCTTTTTAAAGAAGTTTAGAATATATTTTTGAGTTTGATTAGTATTTTACACAACATTACTGTACCATCTACTTTATCCAAAGCTGGCTGAACTCCAGTATTGGAATAGCAATCATCACATGTTTGTTCTCTGCTCTTTGCATTACTGAAAGCTTTGGCTATTTAAACTGAAGGTGCCTAAGACAATTATTACTATATAACAAAGGAATCAAAAGACTTCGTGGGGAGGAGGGGGCGTGGAAGAGAGGGAAGAACACAACATGGATGGCACAGGACACACACAAAATTAAAAGTATTAATATGACAGTGATCTTTGATTCTCCATATTCCAATTAAGATGTGACAGCATAATGACATTATGTCATTATGTTATCATATTGTTTAATCTAATCTTCCAACATACATTACAGCATCACATTATAAAAAGTTTATTCGGGAAAAATTAATTTGCCTTGCAGATTGAGGACTATGGAAATAAGACACCTTCTAATTTCTATTTTGCATTATTGACAGACCTTCTAATAATTGTTCCTCTGAAAGAGATTAAAGAGGATGAAGGTTAAAACTCAGAAACAGGCAAGGTAAATATTTTAAGTAGGGGACAAAGACCTGCTTTATTTACAATGACTACAAAACGTTTGGTTTGCTTTTTTTTAAATCTAGGGGATTTTCTCTAGTATAAAATAAATACATAAATAAATGGAACAACTCTCTAATATTTGAGTTTAGAAAAAATCTCTTTTTCTCTAGTTTCTTATCTCTGGTGGCAGAAACCATTTCATTCAGCAACCACATTTAAATTGGAGGTGTTACTTGAACTTTGCATTTTTTCAAAAGACAAGTAGCAGTCAGTAAGAAGTATGTTATACTCCCAGCATCCAAGCTATCAGACAATTGTGTGAAAATCATTTTATAAGGCTATTGGTGTTCCAAACGCTGGGTGAAAGGATCTGGGGATATTCCAGAAAGCCCACACGGATGAAAGCTTTCTTAACCTACATTAAATCTTGATAATGTAATAATGAGTCTTTTAAAAGGATAATTCTAATTCCCCTATCTAGTGCAATAAAGACTGTATACAGCTAATCTGCTTTGCCCTTTCAATTAAACTCATCCAGGACGTTCTATGTAGTCAGCACCCTGAATGAGTCATTAAAATTCTCGTTCTGTAAGAGTTGTGTGCAGCGCACCGTTGTTTCTAAATTCCATTAAATCCAAACGGTCTTTATCGCCCCATGACCACTGTGACTTCAATCAGCCAATTTAATTACCTTACAAAATTGTCAGCAGAAGCAGCAAAGAAAAACAGGAAGGGTTGTGACGTTATCAAATTGAAATCTTCCTCTGTGCTGTTTAATCTAGACCAGTCAATAACAATGCTTCTCACCTCCTTGCTGCTTTCCCGAGGCTCTTAACCTTACTCTTCTTTGAAAGATTTCTGTTGTTGTTTATAAGACTGATTTGAACTCCTCTCTGTGAGGATGTTAATAGATATCGAAAGCTTCTTGTCCTTGGTAGTAAATTTTTCATTGGCTCTGAATGCTGGACTTGCCAAGACACGGACCCCCGAGGGCTGCCTCAAGTGTTTGGCTTGCAGATTTTCTTTGCACTCTCGAGTTGAAGGCAGACTGCCTTCCCCACTTAAATCAGATACGTAAATTTTCTCATTTCTCTCAAATACAGACATAAAGCTTACCTCCTTCCACTAAAAGGATGTCAATGCAAAATCCAAAGGAAAGAGAATACATATCCAGGACAGTTATTGCAAGTCCTTTAAGATTACCCAACAGGTATTTTTCACTTGAACTCTTGTCTCATGCACTTCTGCACAGAACTAGCTCCCACTGCTGTGCCGTGACTTCCCTGATTTTAAATGCTACATTTTGAAAATGGTCTCCAGAATCCCAGAAATGTGTGGTTTGACACCCACTGGCAACTGCACAAGCAGTGGATGCAATAAGCCAGCCTCTTCTGTGATTTTGCCACACTCGAACTCGTAAAAACAATTACATGGAGATAAACTCAATCTGTTTGAGACAAAGAAGCTCAACTAAGTATGTCAGATTAGACCCGTGCTAAATCTTCACAGAGGAAGACTCAGACATCTAGCAATTCCCCTCTTGGGGTTCCCACAATGGAGTTAAGAAATTAGGGATTTTTTTCCGAGGTCCCAAACAGTACATGATTATGTAAGGTTTGATTTGCTATTTGTTTTATGTAGGGCATCAGGAAAGTGCTAGGCTTTGTGAGGCTTTGGTGTAGGGTTTTATTTTAGAAAAAAAAAATTAAAAAAGTAATCAATAGTAGGAAATGTTTCTGGTAAGAGTTCAAAACTCTCCCTTTGTTCCTTGAAAAGTTTTTTCCATTCTGTCTTGAATTTCTTTTGCTTTTAAGTTGCAAGAAGCCACATGCACATGCGCACACATACACCCTTCCTTTACGGTTTATTGTAACACAAAGCATTCAGCTCCCTTTCTCATCTGCTTGAAGTCAGGCAATTCCAAAGCAACAAAAAGTCAAAACTACTTGTCCCCTACTACTACTAGGCCCCTACTTGTCTTTACCCTTCTTGAATGTGTTGAAGAAAATAAAACATCACACAAAGTGGGTTATCACTTATCAGGCTATTGAGCCCCCTGCAATGGAGGTCTTTAGTCTTTCAGCACACTCACGAATAATGAGTTACCCGAGAGAAAATGCAACGGGGAAACGGCTTTCACCTTCCAGTCACAGGTCCCCCTTCACACCTTTACTGTAGGAGACGAATTGATCACAGGACTAGAGACGAGGTCGGAAACAGGCAGTTTAAATAAATGAGGGCATTTTAGAGCACTCCAGACTTCAAAGAGCTGACACGTAGTAGTAGGTGGGAAAAGAGGGGGTTTAAATAGCCCGGGATTTTACTGCCTTGGGCAAGACAAGGAGTGGGTTTCTGAAAAGAGAGGTGAGCAATTACTGACGACTGATAGCTCTTAATGGCTTGTTAATTCAGAATTTCGTGGACAAGGTGTTGGGATGCTTTCAGGAGCTAAAGGTAGATCGAGGTGACCTAGGAAAAGGGGGGTGGGGGGCGAGAGGCTGAGTCCGGCCAGGGCAGGCTGACCTGCCCAGTGGCAGTGGGCAGAGGGGTGGCTCGGCTGGGCTCTGGATCCGTCGAGTTCCCTACCATTTCTTGGAAGCAGCTGCCCTGGGTCTGTGCTTACACAGGAGCAGTGAATCAGAAAGCTACGAAACATGATCCCCGATAAAGTAACTGATCTGCCAGTGGTCAGGTATTTTGGCTTTTGTTCGGTGCCAAGTGATAAGGAAAAGGTTTCAATCACACTTAGCACCGCGGAGAGACAAATACTAGGCTGCTGTTTTCTCCCTCATCAAGATGGGACCTGTCCTTTTATCCACAGCAATGGTTTAAGACTGTTCCCATTTGCCACTCTCGAATACCGTATGCACAAGCCTAACCTCCAGCGTTTCCTGGGCTTGATAATGGGAAACTGTTCAGAAACAGAAGGGAGGGAGCTTGGTCCCATGCCCCATGAAGCAAAGTGTCATTTAGGAAGGGCGGCAGGTGTGATGCCCGAATACCACGTTGCCTAACTCCAGTAGCAGCAGCAGGCGGGTGCCCAGGTGTCTGAGCAAGTGTCGCTGGGGAGGGAACAATGCCATCGTACAAGCCTCTCCCCGTATTTCCTCCTTAAGACGCAGGCAGAAATAACCTCCCGCATTTGACAGATAGCCCAGGCCGTTCGACTTCCCTGTGTGGTTGCTAAAAGGTAGTTTGAGAGCGAGAAAGAGGGAGAGAAAGGACATGCCGGCTAGTCCCAACATAAGAGGAGCCGTGGGAAGGACAATGCGAATCCATGGTGGCTAATTTGCACAGAAGGAATGAGGGGGCTGCAGTTCTGGCAGGCTTCAAGCTCTCCCCTGTTGCCATAGTGCTGCTGGCTGAGGAAGAAGAGCGGGGGCTGGCAGGCTGCCTTCTGGAGGGAATCTCCTCAGCTCTCGCTTCTTCTCGGGAACGACTCCACGGCATCCCGTCCTCCTGGTCGCAAGGACATCCCAAAGGGACAGATAGCACGGGAATCCGGAGGGGGAGGCGGGGCATTCCCCCTCAGAAATAACGAAAGCTTTTTCACAGCTCACTCCCTATTCTTCCGTCCTCCCCGCCATGCCCTACACAGTGACAGAGATGTCAGCCTTTGGGGAAGGAGTGAGAGTTCTCTCGTGGTCACAGAGTCACTCCACATCTGGACTAGGCTAAATCCAGACTCCTTAAAACATAGATGTGCAACAGGCCTGGATGACCAGGGCAAAAATCTTCTTTGTGCTCTCTCACATTTAACATTCTCCATAATAAAATAGACTAACCAACTGTTCCCTTTCTACTTCTAAGGCTCAGTGATGGGTTGGAGACAATTCTTTTGAAAGACAAAAAAAAGCATGATGCGGAATTCCTACTCCGCTGCTACAAACGCTGGAGTGAGGACAACTCGTTGGTCAGCTGTGACCAGAGTAGTTAACCTGGTACATGCACCACGATGTCACTGGATGCCAGAGTCCCGCTGTATTACCTTTCAGCCTCGGAATTATTTATTATTCTAGCCACTGCCAAACCTCTCCTCTCCAGGGTTGTCTCTACAGGTACACTGGACTGGAAATTCAGAGGAAATGCCATGCTAAAGAAGGAAAGTTCACACACACAGGCTTGCTAGTGCTGTGGCCGAGAAGATGTCTGTTTATGCAGTTACCCCTGAATGTAACTCAGACTCCTAGAGACTAACCCTCGGGGCCCGTTAGGAATCCCGGTTCGTGGAAGGACAGACGGCCGGACAGTGCCAGACTGCAGGCAGTCTTAGCACTCTATTCACGGTCATAATTATGTATCGGACTGATTGCAAAATAGACCCCACAATGATATATGGACCCGTTTAGCCATGTCTAAAGGAACAAGCATTCCTGAAGACGGTTGCTAAGAGCAACGTAACTTAAGCACCACCTTTAGACCAGATGGAAGCAGAAAAAAAAGTACTGCTAGGAATTCAGTACACGGGATGGATAACAACCTAGTTACTTTTTAATCATTACTCACCTTCCCCTCCGTATAAAAGTGTGTGCGGGGGCGCTGATTTAAATGAGATCTATCTAAAATAGACACAAACCAAGTCACTACTCGCAGGCAAAGGCAAGAGCTTTCAGTGTCCCACAGAAATGAATGTAGCGGCTACAACAGTTTATTATGAACAGCGCGACTGAGGGAGAGCCTCACTTAATCCGTCCAGCCATGCTGTCGGGCAGTCACACAGGATGCCGCTTGTCTAGGGAAGCAAGTTTCGGCCTGTCCCCTCCGCCACCCTCCCGGCCGTGGCTCGCCTGCGGTGCCCGGGCGACTAGAAGGACGCTGATGCGGGGCTCCTGTCGTGGCTCACCCCGGACTAGCGCCGGATGGCTTTTCCTGGCCGCACAGCCCCCCTCAGACCTCCGGGTAACTTTCCGTCCTGTCCTTCCTCACTGCAAAACTTCTGTAGGGGATGCAGCGGTTGGAATTTCTCCCTCGCTTGCTTGCTTATACACACGTACACACGCGCGCATGCACAGGCAGAGCTCTTATGGTTAGTGCCACGGTCCAGCTGGGATAGTCTTTAAATTGTAAACCCGCTCTACTCTTCTACTCTCCTTGAAATTTCATTCTGATCTACTTCCCCCCCCCCCACCGGGAGAGAGGGGAAATCATGGAACTTTTCTAGCATAGAAATGCTGTGCTTTTGAAAGGTACCGCAAAAGCTCTTTCACGACCACTGCTCAAGACAAATCATCTCTTCTCTAACCCTAAACGCCACTCAAGTGTCAAGCAAGTAGACAGACGCTTCAAGGGAAATCAGCCCAAAGATCTCAATTCACAGCCTTGCGCCCGCACGGGATCGGCTCGGGGGGAGGATCAGCGACTGGCGGCCGAAACTTAACAACTAGTTGACAGGTTTTTAACTGATCAAGTACATCAAGCATCGTATTAGCCACGCTTTCCCCTACTGTGGAAACAATAAAGGAAAACAATGGAAACAATTACGAGGAAGCCATGCAAGCTGCGCAGAGCCTTAGGCAACCGCGTTTGCCAGTCATTTTTGTATTGTTATTATAATTATCATCATCATCATGCCGTTACTAAGGCTACAATGAGCTGCAGCGACAGAAAAAAACACACAGCAATTCATCCCTCCGGATGCAAAATAGAGAGGGACTTCTGTGCCTGACTCCGTTAGCACGTCCCAGCTCTCCGCCAGCATCCCCTTCTGAGTCAATCCTACGTAAATCACATTCGGGCTTAAATGAGCAATAAAAAAGTGTAGAGAAATCTTACCAAATCTTAATACATGTGTGGTTCCTTGAGAATATCCAATCCACAGTAAGCAAAGAAGGAATCTAACGGTGCATCTGAAGACTGAATTAGTTACAATAGGGGAAATAATCTTCATGATGTTTCTATGCACACACGCACTGCCTTACTTCCCCCTTCTAAGCCGTCAGGTTTCCCGGTAGGGTGAGAATGAGGATACGTAAACTGATGGCCCTCAGACACGATCACGGCATGGTCACAGAGAGAGGAGAGAGTCTACGCTTCCCAAACCCATTAGCAATCCCTGCATGTTCTTCATTCACTGCGCCAAGGAGCAACCTTCAACTGCAAGGAATGGTGGGACATCCATGTTAGTCGGGGGAGAATCCTTGAGAAATCCAAACACACACAGTGTCCAGCCGAGTAAACCTGGGAGGCAAGAAAGGAGGAAAATCAATAGGTAATCCAGCTCGAGAAATCGCTGAGGCATCGCCACATAGCGAGCACCAGCCGTTTCACTGGCGAAGCTTTTGCCGTGCTCCCATTCTACTGCACTGCTGCACAGCTTCTGACGCGAAGCCAAGATTAAGTGAGAGAAATTGAGATAGCTCTTCTCTGCTTAAGGTTGCCTACCAGTCAGCCTTCCCAATTTCTATTATGCAACCGATCCGATCGCCTGGCGTTGTTGAAGGAAAAAAACAGCTCGGTTTTATTTACATGCTTCTAATTGCTATTAGTATTTCAGTTGTTCTGAACAGTATCTATAAGGTGTGGGGGGTGTGCTACAGGGGAGAAGGGAATCATTTGTGTAAAAATCAATTCATGCATTTTAATACCTGACTGCCTGGCTCGAAATCACTTATCTTTAGAGTTGTGAAAGAGAAGGCTGACAACAAAGTCATGCAGGTTATCAGAGTAACATTCAGGCTTAAAAAAAAAAATCATGATATTTACATTCACTAACTGTTACTCATGTTAATGTATGAAGCAGGATAAATGCAATGGCTTGTATACTGATCGTCCTTAGGAGCTTGCTCCAGACACAATGATTACAGAGCACCAACCTGATTTTGCAAGGTAAACAGAAATCGGCAGTACTAGAACAACCTTGTTGAATGCAAAGACCTGTTTCTCTAAATTTAGTGGAATTGCAATGTTGCTTAACAGACAGTAACTTGGGGATTTACTAGTTTATGATTTTCACTTTATTCTGCCACTCTCTTATTTGCACTCTGCTTTCCTTTCACTCTACTATTATGGAAATGTTGCTGTTCCTCCCTGTACTGAGAGATCTATGTAATTTGTCATTTGCAGTCCTCAGTGAGAACAATAACACTTTCCAGTTTGATAATGGGATACTGAGTTTATATCCTCAAATGCAGTCACAGACTTTGTCTTTTGGCCAGGTGTTCCAAAGAAGATAAACTCATTTTGTGGACTACTTCAGATTTTCCTTGGAAATACAATTGGTTGTGTGCCTGAATCTATTGAAATACATTGAATTGGGACTGTCAGGTTTTGCAATCTAAGTGAAGCTCTTGCTGAACCTACTTAAGCTTTATTACAAACACTAAAAGATAATTTCTATATTTCCCACCAGGAAAATGAATGCATTTTATTCTACATTCTGCCTACAGAAGTCTTTTGTCTCCTTTATCTCCCTCCCTGCCTTTTATTACTAAAGAAAATATCACTGCGAGACTTCCCCCACAGGTACATACAGATGAACACAGAATAAACCTAACTTTACAGAAATAAATACCGATGATACCAAGCTAATGAGAGCACTCTGAGGAATCTATCAGAAGCAGAGTATGGCAGAGGTGAGTTACAGTTTGTTCTTAAATAACATCCATGTGTTCTAGACATGTAAATAAGTAACAGCAGCATTTGGATTATAACCTGTAGTGTCCGTCCTCTGCATCCTTAAAAGTGTTAGCAATTCACAGTAACTTTTTATTATCTTGCATTACTGATTTCCTCTGCACACTTTTAGTTGAAACATTGTAAAACGCTGATGAAAAGAAATGTATGTTCTGCGAGGGGATTATTAAACATCATTGATTTTTTTTTCCTTAAGATGGAGGCATAACTGCAGTGTCAAAAATAACTATCATGAATGGCTAGTTCTGCAGTCTAGCAGGGAATTCAATCACACGATTTGACTACTGGAGCACTTTAAAAAGAACACCTGGTGTTAAAAGCAAGGATATCTAGCGACTCCTTCAGTTCACACTTAGAATATCTCCCAGTTAAAAAGCAGAGAGATGCTTTTTCTTCTGTTTTCTATTTCATTTATTCTCTTCTACTCGTTTATATTTTATCTTAGTGGAAGGAAAAATAAAACCGACCCACGTGAATACTATGAAAGTTCTTTGCCTCCCTCCCTGGTGTCGCTGAAATAAAGGACATTAGGCATCCTTAGATATATTTTTAATTGTGAATGCTCAGATGCAGCTTGCTGCCTAACCGAATTTTTATTTATTTATTTCATTTAGTTTTGGTAAGCAGTTTTGAAAATATAATATTCATGGTCAACTTCAGTCCATTAAACAAGAGATAAACTTTGGGAAAAGTGACTGCTTTATCAGTCTGATTTTCTAAGGTCTCAAAAAAAAAAAAATACAGCTACCTGTAATCTCAGCACAACAGAGCTCCTAACTCACTGAGGTGTTTAGAATTTGAATCATAAAACAACTTGTGGTTAATTCCTGTTACTACTAAACACTCAGCAGCCCACGCTGCAGCCCCTGGTCTCATGCCTGAGGCTCACACCGGGTTTCCTTCCCCCTCGCCAGCATCCCCCGCCGCCGGCTGCGGCCTCAGCACCGCGGACAGCGCCCGGCGCGGCCCCGATGGCCCCTTCAGCACCGCGGAGAGCACTCCCGGCCGCCGCCGCCCCTGCTCCAGGTGTCAAAACGCCTTTTCTGTCATCCTTTCCAGTCATTTCACGGTATGGAAAGAAAATTAAAATCTACTATCGGCTTCTTAAAGACATATATTATATTCTCGATTATGTTAGCTAGCCAGCTATTTTGTGGCATTTTATGGCTTCAGAAGGAGTACCGCTCTCCTTATCTGCGTGAACATCCTTCCCCCTTTCTTTCAAACCCTAGCTACCACCTTGAGGAAAAGTCGTAATTAACCCAGAAATATTTCCTCAAGAATATCAGTTCCTTATATACAAAAAGTAAATCTTAGGAGACATCAGATGTTTAGAACTCACTATATTTGGTGACTGACGATCACTTATAGACTATCTAATTAACTCAACCCTCAATCTTCACCACCCTAAACTCCGTTTCTGTTAATTGGAGTTTAACTTCACTTCTTCTTCGGGAAAGGGAAAAGGAAGGGAACCCTTTAAAAAGATACCTTTGTGCACCCTCCAGAATGATTTCAATATTAAAACAGGTAAAGGTTCTTAGTGCCTTTCATATTTCTTCCCCAGTGATATGTACAGTTCAAAGGCTGCAAATCCCTGATAAAATGTCATGGATAAGCTAGTCTTGTGTTTTGAGAGCTTGTCACCACTGTTACACAGCTCTTTTCATATTAAAGTCTATATGAAACTGCCCTCCACACTTCAGTGATCAGCAACAGGGAAATCTACAATTCCTTGGATATATGTTTTGATTTGTTTGGTCATCTATCTTATATATGCTGGTAACACATCTCTAATACACAAGGACATCTTTAATACACAAGGACAATGTTCAAGTGCAACTGATATGAAAAACAGTAATCCAGCTATAGGCAGGGAAAGAAGAATAGACAATCTGAGGCCTTTACATCTTTTCTGGTTAATAAAAATCTGCTACACTTTTAGCTGTGTGTCAAGTATAAATGGTGTATATTATGTACATGATGTTTCATTTGGAAAGGGGAGATATGTGATTCTGATTGCCTTATTATATCAGGCGCTTTTCTCATCAGATCTTATTTTTATGTGCTGTTATCACTATAAAAGTTAACCAGTTTCAGCTAGCTGCCACCTACTGGGATGTATAGTTTTATCATATTACTTTGAAAAGGAATGGGCTTTTATTTTCAGGCCATAGCTGTGTCTCTAAGAACCGATAATGAGGTTTTTATGTCACTTAATCTACTATTTTGACCCCTCCCAACAACAGCCGATAGAAATTTAGTATATGTACAACATATGGTCTCCTAAATGTTTCTTGAACATTTTTTGGCAAGTCCTTGCAAACGCTTCAGGTTCACATGCCACCACAGTCCTCCTGCAATCTGGTGTGAGGAGACCCACAGCTTCCCGCAACACCTAACCAGCATCTCCAGATCTCTAAAAACAAGAATTGCAGCTTTGCTGACAAAGCAGTAACACAGTCCTCCCTTTTTAAATGTTTGCTAAAATATTCAAATTAATGTTGATATTATCTTTTAAAAACATATTGTGGCCCACTGGCATTTCACTCCCACTAGCTGTAACAAAACCATAGGTCTTTCTCTGTTATTATCTCAGTCCAAATTTACAACAAGTTTCTGCTGCATCAGTGATTAGTGACATTTTAAGATAGTAATTAATTTTTAGCTAGTGGAAAGACATGTCTTCTAATTAATGAACTGAGTATGTAATAGACTTACTTGTTCAGGCACTTTGGATTATCACAGAAATGCACTTTCTTGCAAGTTTTAAGGAGCAAGAACAAATATTTATGACATTATCTACATATTAGCATTTGGTCCCTTCAGCTTGTTTTGGGGTTGGGGAAGATGTACAAGATTTTGGGAGTAAAATTATGATGTTTAATGTTTTTCTTTCTCTACTCCCCCAAAAGTTTCCAAGGAAAACGTGAAGAGAGGTTTTCATTACAATGTATTCATTCCTTCTCTCGGTGCGCACACGGCTCTTGTAATCATGCCTCCACTCCGTACGCAAGAATGTCTTGCTTTCCACAGAGTGTCAGCGCCCTGGCTAGGTTAACGAAGGATGCTCACCCAAAGAATGCTGATTTTGTTCAGAAATAAATGACAGGGTTGCCAACAAGCTGGAAGGGGGACTGACTGTGTCGTACGGTGGGGGCAGGAGGAGACCTCACGGAAGCAGAGACTATTGTCCACTCACAACTCTAGCGAAGTTAGAGCCCGTTTCTCACCTCCTCTCCCCGAGGAGAGCGGGTGGTACATCCTCAGTGCTACCGGCTCGGCCTCCCTGAGCCCGTCTCGGGAGCAGCGCTCCGGCTGTGGGAGGGAATTCCGGGCTGCCGCGGGCACTAGGCGGTGTGCATCGGGGGGCTGCTCTGCCCTGGCCTCTCACCCCCCTTCCCACACCTCCACTTCCAGCATGGGAACATTGGTGGCTCTGACGGTGTGGAACAGCGGTGGGAGGAAGAGAGGAAGACGACAGGTTTGCCTTCCCCACAGTGAGGGACAGAGCCGGGCGGCAGCAGCGCTTGGGTATTCCAGCTCAGCGCCCGCCTTTACCCTGAGACACCTGGCCAAGAGCCATCGTGCAGCTCTCGGCACGACGCGGCCACGGTGCATCCCCTCCGCCCCCCTCCCCCTCCCGCAGCCCCTCACTTGCATGCAACCCCCCCGGCTGTGGCGGACAGCCGGAGACCCCGGGACATCCTCCTACCTTGAGCTGCGGGAGGGGAATCGGGGAGGGAGAGGAAGGCGGAGGCAGGGGAGGAAGGGCGGTGGCAGGACACCGAGGACAGCCCGGGCTGCTGTGCAGCCGGTGTCCGGGCACCACTGACGGCGACGGCAAGCGGCGCCCGAGCGAGGGAGGGAGGAGGGAGAGAGAGGAGGAGGGAGAGAGAGAAGGAGGGAAGAAGGGAGGGATGGAGGGAAGGGAGGAAGGAGGGAGACCCGCCTCCCTTCGGGAGCGCTGCACAGCGCCCTTTAAAGGAGCAGAAACTCGCTTTCTCTGCGGCCGCCGCCGTCAGCTCCCCAGAACGCCAAGTGTCGCCGCTGCCCCCGACGCTGCCCGAGCCACCGGCGGCCGCAGGACTTCGCGGGCGGCCGACGAAACAGGAGTGCTCTCGCCTCCGCTTCCGCGCCGCCGCCCGAGGGTCCCGACCTCCCCGGGCGGGGAGTTTTCAAGGCGTTAAAAGTGCGAGGTCCTAATCGGGGTCCCTGAGCCCGTTTTGTGAACGCGGAGGGAGTGGGGGTTGGACACTGCCGCCTGTAAACCGGCGCTTAGCAGCCGCTGCCCGTCCCCATTTTGCCCCGTGGCTGCGGAGGTGAGCGGAGTGCTCCTACCGCAGCCTGCGGGGGTGCTAAAAAAAAGTCTGGATGCCTTCGGCTGCTTCTCGACTCCTTTCTCATGGTGGATCCTGCCTGTCCCCACTCCTTCCTTGAACTATCGGGTACTAAGTTCGGGCATTTTTTTCGCCACTCTAGCCCTTCCAGGCTGGAAGGGGATCCAGGGAGTGGGCGACTGCCTCTACCCCACTCCCCTCCTGACTCACTCCTAAGTGGCCAAGGTGAGGGAAGGGGGCTCTGGTAATAGGACCAAGGCCTCCCTCACGAGCTGGATTGGGAAATGTGTCGTTCTGCCCGTCTTGCCCGGCTGCCAGGGATTTTCTTCCTCGCCCAACAGCGTTCGTCCCCACAGCGCCACAGGCGTCTCTCTGCCTCTTCTGCGCTTCTCCCGATTTTGTTTCGTGACTCGGACATGCCTAGAATCGCTGCAGGATTTCCCCTGCGCGTCCCCACCACCTCACAGCCTTCTAGAGGTCTGATCTCCGGGCAGACGTGATGTGCAATTTTACAAGAAAATCCCCGTCCGCTTGCCTTTCCCTCACGGAAAATTCCTGTTTCCGGATCCCCGGGGGAGTGCAGCCCGCACCCCGCAAAGGATGATCAGACCTTGCCCCACTTCATCTACTCAAGCGACCAACTAGGGAGCCCTGGTTATCAGAGGTGGGAGGAGTGTACTCAAAAACCGTCGAAGAGATGGAGCTGGGGCGAGTGGGGGTTGGTGACTGAAAAGTCCCTATAATTAAATAAACAGCAGAGTTGTTGTGCGAAGTAAATAAATAGTCAATGATCCCATTGTGGAGCCGGGCGCAGGCGGCACAGATCGCGGCGGAATCGCAGCGATTGGGCTCCGGCCGCTGTGACTTGCAGCTTAATCGGTCCCACAGCACAGCCCTTAATTACTTGCAGCACACTTTCATGGTCGACAGAAAATTCATTAGTCAGTTTATTTGCCTGAAACGGTATTGGAGACAACTCTCACAAAAAAACAAACGCACTGCTAAAGCAGTGCCACCCTGGGAGGTGAAGGGACCTCGGGAGAAAGTGCCACTCCAGAAGTACGCGGTTCGCTTGTGGGAAAACTGAGCAGAACAACGCCGTAGAAAGCTGAGCTCTGTGGGATCCTGTAGGAGGGAAGGGAGTGGCGGGGATCTCCACGGGAGCAACCAAGTCATCTCCACGATCTCCGACAAGGCGAGGCAGGTTAATGCTGCGAGAGTAGGCAAAGGGTGGCAAGCGTATCAGGGCGGATGAGTAAACGTTTGTGCAAGCAGTGACTCGCTGATTTCGTCCCTCTTTTTTTAATCACTGACTGCATTTACACTGTTACTTACTATCCAGAGTTTCCTGACCAGAGAACAAACAGTAAACAGGGCAAACATAAAAATATGTGACTCAAAAGTGTCTCTCTGAGATGAGAGAAGGGAATGGAGGGAAAGAAAAGGGATGTGATATAGTTCTAACATTGCAGATAGATTGTATAATATCCTCATGTAGTCACTTCAACTCAACTACATTGGTGTAGAGTCTTTTCCCTTGTTGCCTGGGTTACATTTCTGTCCAGACAGAAATCCTCAGTGTTTTCCTCAGCCAACAACGGTTTATGGAGAATTAGATCCTCTCAGACAGAAAAGAGGTTCCCAGTGTCAATAGTGCTGTTATCAACACATATTGCTCAGGATATTTAAGGATTTTGCACGTCTCGTTATTACTCAAATGAAGAATGTTGGAATAGGAAAATGGGAGCACGAGTGTTGGAACAACAAGCCTAAGCTCACACTCCAAGTCAGTGGCATAATGGGAAGACACTGTGATTGTCTTTTTTCAGGTTTTGACTACTGCAAAATTTTTCCTTTAAATGCTGACATTACAAATTGTTATATTTCTTCCCAGCTACACTGTGGGAACTTTGTCCTTTATTAGTATTGACCATCAGAAAGAAACAGGAAAACACAGGCCCAGTTTTTCAATATTCAAAATAAGATGTACCAGAGAATTTGTCACACAAATTCCTGGACTGTAACAATTCAAAACAAAACAAAAACCAAACCGATAAACCAAAAATAACCACCCAAACTTATTTAATTACTTGCTTGCTTCATCTTTGTTGTTGACTATTTTAATTGGAATTTACAACTTTATCAAATAAGAATACACGTTTCATCTTTTCACCAGCTAATTAATTTTTATAAGGCCAATAAGTATTTAACCCCATTAAAAGTAAATAAATTTTCAAATATCTTTGTGAGAATAGTTTTGGGGTTCGTTTGTTTTTTCCTGCATAATTTCTAAATATATGAAATGAAATTATTTGGGTTTAACACATTCCCACTAAGTGCATTTACACCTCAAAGTTAGAGGTAATGTAAACTTGTAGCCTAATTCCTTTAAGCCTTCCAAAATGAAATTATCTAAGGATGACAGATACATCCTTTCCCCACAGAAATCTATCACTAGCACTCAGTACATCTGAATATTTAACACTTTTTTTCTTGCTTGCTTTATCTTTCAATTTAGGTCAGCTATGATAACACAAACACTGACAGAATTTAAGATCTTTCAAAAGAGTTTCCATCAATTTTTTTTTAATACTGCCACCTCTACAAAGACCCCAAATCAACCAAAATAATCTTTTAGGGATTCTTCATGCTGTGGCTTAACATCCCTAAACACATTCTGTCCAACTTAATGACCCAAATCTGAGTACTGATGCTTGTTCAAAACGAGTGATTCCCAGCTTGTGCCCTGCTATGGAAAACACTGAAGCAAACCTTTGGGACCTCAGACTGTAGACAATTGAGTTTTTTGTTCTTTTTGCCAGCCATTGTTTTACTTTACTCTCTTGCAATTGTGAACAACACTCCGTAGCTTTTCAGGAAATCTGTGTCCTACTGCTATGGTACAAGGATTTTTGATACAGATCATGGACAAAGAAAGAATTTTTGTTACTCTTTTGGCAAAAGAAAATCCTCCCAAATGTTGTCTTTTCACAATTGGTTACAGTTTTTAATGATGACTTTGTATACTTATATTCCTGGTCAAACTGGCTACATTTATCAAGTCATTTCCCCTCAAACAGAAGAATGAGTCTAAGCAGAATGGCATAAAAGCAAAAAATCTCTGTCTAGAAGAAACAAATCCCTGTTCTTGCGTTATCCACTTGAGGGAGACAGTGAGCCATAGGTATGTCAATTTGATGGATCACATACAAAATTGATGAGGAATTTGTACCCATTGTGTGTTATTGTTAATTTTTAAAGTGCTGACCTCTGTTACACAGCAGACATGATGTTTCTCATAGCACATCATCAATCTGTATGTCAGACAGTTTTCTTCTCTCTCCTTGCAGATGGCATCATCCAATGACTTTCACTAATAGGTCTTAGGTAGGAACATCCAGACTCTTTCAAGATGATATCCCATAACTCTGTAATTAATATCTCATATTTGGACAACCTCACCTGACTCAAGACTTACATATGGACTCCTTTTATTGTTTAAGAGATACACTCAAGTGTATTACACTGCTAAGAGGGCTACTAAACACTACTAAAAGCCATAAAAAAATAAAATCTTTCCCTGAGTCTGAAACCTTTGGATATAGATGCATGGTTTGGACATTTTTTTTTTTGGTGCCAATCATGAAATTTACAATATTGTCCAACAGACTGCCATATTTTGCGGTCCTCCAAGGAAGGCTTCCATGGCTTAGCAATTGTTATTGTTGGAATATATTCTGATGTTTGCCTCAAATGGCTTTAGGGCAATAGACGATCATTACTCTTCCTCTTACCTACAGAGGACATATTCCTCTCTCTAAAACTACCTTCTGAACATCTGAATAGATATTATGCAGGAAGATAATGTCACTCCTTTCTTCAAGAAGGGAAAAAAGGAGGATCCAGGAAGCTCCAGACCAGTCAGTCTCTGTGAAAAGTGATAGAGCAGCTAATCCTAAAAACCATTTCCAGGCATACAAAGGACAGTAAAATCATTAGAAGTAGTCAGCATGGATTTGCCAAGGGGAAGTTATGTTTGACCAATTTGACAAGCCTTTAAAATTAGGTGACTGGCTTTGTAGATGACGAAAGAGCAGTGGATATTAACTACTGCACTGTTTCCCATAAGATTGTCATAAAGAAGCTATTGATGTATGGGCCAGACGAGCAGATGGTGAGGTAGATGGAAAACTGGCTGAACGTCATGGCCAAGAGGATGGTGATCAGTAGCGTGAAATCTAGTGGGAAGCCAGTAACTAGCGGTGTACCCTAGGGGTCAATACTCCATCCAGTCTTGTTCCACAACTTCATTAATAATCTGGATGGGGCAGAGTTAATAACTTGGGGCAGAGTGCACCTTCAGCCAGTTTGCCTATGATACTGAACTGGGAGGAGCAGCTGATACACCAGAGGATTGTGTTGCCATCCGGAGGGATGTTGAAAGGCTGCAGAAGTGGCCTGACAGGAACCACATGAAGTTCAGCAAACACAAGTGCAGGGTCCTGCACCTGGGAAGGAACAATCCTCCAATCTACAGCTGACTGGCTGCAGAGCAGCTTGGCAGAAAAAGACCTGGGTGTCCTGGTGGACAACAAGTTAAACATGAGTTGGCAATGTATCATTGTGGCAAAGAAAGCTGATGGCATCCTGGGCTGCATTAGTGGATATGTTGCTAGCAGGTTGAGAGAGGTGATCTTTCCCCTCCAGTTAGCACTGGTGAGACCACATCTGAGGTACTGTGTCCAATTCTGGGCTCCCCAGTACAAGAGACACATGGACAAGCTGGAAAGAGTCTAATGAAGGGAGATGATGAAGGGATTGAAGCATTTGCCATATGAAGAAATGCTGAGAAAGCTGGAACTGGTTAGCTTGGAGAGGAAATGTCACGGGGAGGATTTTATCAATGTGTGTAAATATCTGAAGGTAGGGTGCAAAGAAGATGGAACGAGGATTTATTCAGTGGTGCCCAGTGACAGGGTCAGAAACAACAGCCACAACTGAAACACAGGAAGTTCCCTCTGAACATCAGCAAACATTTTTTACTTGAGAGTAACCAAGCACTGGCACAGCTTGTCCAGAGAGCGAATGGAGTCTCCCATCTGGGAGATATCAAAAACCTGTCTGAGCATGGTCCTGAGCAAACAGCTGTAGGTGGCCTTGCTTGGTTAGGAAGAGCGTTGGACCAGATGACCTTCAGAGGTCTCATCCAATCTCAACTATTCTTGTTAATTTTCTTGTGTCTCCTCCAGTTTGCTCTGCTTTAGATGGCTTCTAAGTATCTCACAATTATAACTGCTTTTGTCAGAGTGTTTTTAATTGGTCCATATCACTGCATTACAGTGTGCAGAACTATATATAGCACAGAAAATGCTAGAACAAAAGTAGTAAGTGGATGGAAGGATTATTGTTACCGATTTCAGGTTGCCATGTTGTTCAGAAATCCCAATAGGATGACTGACTCCTTTGCAATAGCACGATATTGTAGTTTCATATTTGCCTTGTCACAATAATAATTAGGTACTTTTCTGCTTAACTAACACCTGATTAGCTGCTTCTTCACTTGCATTTGCTGAACTACCCATTCACCCCCAAGAGTAGAATCTTGTGCTTGTCCCTGCTCAATATCATTTTTATTTTTTCCAGAACACTATTTCAATTTATTGAGGCACATTCTACATTCTGGGGTTAACCACTACCATTTCTGCAGTTGCTCCTAAACTGTCTTCATCAAACACTTAAATGAGGCACCCAAGTCATTAATATTTGCAATATCAAATATACAATAGCAGCATAACAGGTCATAACCAATTCTAGAGAAGTCTTTTTTTTCTGTCATTGAGGTTCAACAGCACACCAATAAAACTGTTTCGCACCAACTTTCGCATTCTATTTTGCTTATGCAAGTGTCATGTCTTGTTCAGGTTTATTCTTAGAAATTCTATAGTCTTGTTTATGAATACCAATATATTTTATCAAATGTCTTATCCTTGTGCTTTGTCCTTTGGGCCCCATAGAATTTCCTCTTTAAAAAAAAACCTTTATATATAGGAATTTATTGATTTAATGAATTTATTTATGTCTAGCTTTTTACAAATCCAGTACTAATTTAGATGCATGGAAGAAAAATATTAATAAATGGACCAATAAAGCCCTCTGGCTACAAATGAAGCTTTGGGGGAAAAAAAAAGATGGAACTTAAGTGGAGGAAATTACATGATCAGGATCTAGTTTTGCATCTAAACTTAGAAGTAGTCACAATGGGTACAAAATTAAATAATAAAACCAAAACAAAACAAGAAACCCAGATAAAACAACACAAAACCACCACCAGTTAATTTTTACAAGCACAATGCTGAAATGTCTATGACCAAAATTGCTGGTTTATGGCTTAAACAAGAACTGGATACACCATCTTGTAATAGGGCATTAGATAACACTACAATTGATAATAATAATAATAATAAGGCTTTAGTTTAATTAATAGGGATTGGAAGCTTCTCAAGCATGAGACAATGGCAAATAGATGGGTAACCTCGAATTGTACATATGGAAGAGGACATTCTAATAATGGGAAGTGTTACGACACGCCCCAGAAAAAGGGGAGAGGACAAGCCCAGGCTCTTATCAATAGTTCCCTTGGGGTGGATTAGAGTGAAACGACACTGAATAACCGGTGTCTGAAAACATATACCGGTAGGGTTTATTTTAACAATTTTGTTTTAACAGGTATGTTAGCATTTTGGGTGTTGTCATCTATATTATATACCATAGGGATAACCCCTGGGGGGAAAATGCATAAGGGAGAGAAAGGAAAGACAGGATAAGGCTAAGGGAGAGTAAGGGAAAGAAAAGCTGAGAGTGGACAGATTTATATAGTCACCACCCATGGGGTCCAGCGATGAAACTTGGTAGTTGCAGTTTCCATGTCTGTCAGTTGAAGTGGTGGCCTTGATCTCTTGGGGGTGAAGGAGGGAAGCCCCTACACTCCAAGAAGTTATGAGTTATTATATCCATGGTTAGTGTCACGGGCCATGCCTCCAGCCTCCAAACCTCTCCCTGGGCCCTGCACAGATTTTTTTTGAGTCTGACCTGGTTCCCACCTTTTTTTAGATTGGCAGAGGGGGGGATGGGTTGTTATGGGCCATCAGAGGTCCTGCCTTTTCAGGGCTTCACACCTTCAGCACTGGAGGGAGGGAGGGGCCCAACTGCCCATCTGAGGAAAAGTCAAAATCCTGCAAGAGTCTCCTAGAATGCATTAATCATTAACCATTTCAGTCTCTGACAGGAAGAAACTTCAATTTCACTTTGCAAATGAAATTAAGATTTAAACTTCAGTAATACACTAAGAATTAAATCAGTTCTTGATCATTGTGCTTTTTTCATGTCTTAGTATATACCATATAAAAAATTAACATTAATCATGCATCAATGAGCTGCAACAGTTTATGTACAGCTATACAGTTACACTGCCAGTATTCTGTCCATACATCCAAACGCTCCATACATGGGCAACTGTGTGTTTGTTGATCATGTTTACCATATTAAAAGTTAACTGATTTTTAAGTGCCTGAGTCATTTATTCGTTGTGAATTTAGAGAACTAATTTAAAGGGGGGGAATAATATAGCGGGGGGTTTCTGTCTCAGATTGTTCAAAATGCCTAATCTTGAAGTGATAATATAAATAGGATTCATAAGTGATATTTTTGTGGTTAATTTACAGCTGAGAATAGACCTTCATCCTCAATTATGCAGCCATTTAAACCAAGTAATGTATTATATAGTCTGATGAACTACAATTAATCGTGTTTTGCTGGTATATAGAAATTAACATGAATCCACTGTAAAGATTCAGATATACTGCACTGCACATCACATATTAGTGGTGGCAGCCACAGAGTGGTTCAGGTCTCAGTACTAGCTACTCATTAGGACAACTGGTAAAGTGTGCTCCACTGAATTCAGACTCAGAATAGAAGAATTAAAGTTTACTGGTATGTAGAGAATTACAAGATCTGTGCAGTGTCTAAAACTCTTTGAGGTTTTGGGAAGTGAATTTCACCTAAAGCGAGCCTACGCTTCTAATCTACCTTGAAATTATTTTAGTTAGACTATATAAAGTGTATTTGGTCCATTGCAGAGGAAGAAATGAAATTGCTCCACCATTCAAACCTTAGCAATTTATCAGATATGGAAAGTCATTTCTAGTATGTGAAAAATACCCCCTGGGGTACATTCCTCTACAATATGCGTTTTAAGTAGATAGGAAGTCACATACCCTGGAATTATATAATAAAACAGAATAATGACCTACTTTAGTAATGATAACCATAAGTGAAGTAATGAGGCCATAAAAATATGTAAAAATAAACACCTTAATTAAGGAATTCTAACTCCTTTTTTATAGAATCATAGAATCATGGAATTGTTTAGTTTGTAAAAGATCTCTGAGATCATCAAGTCCAACCATTAACCTAGCACAGCCATGTTGAGCACTAAAACATGTCCCTATGAACCACATCCATACACCTTTTGGACACTTTCAGGAATGGCAATTCCTCCACTTCTGTGGGCAGCCTGTTCCAATGCCTGAACACCCTTTCAGTGAAGAAATTTTTCCTTGTATGTAATCTAAACCTCCTCTGGCACAACTTGAGGCCATTTCCTCTTGTCATGTCACGTCACTGAGCCTCCTTTTCTCCAGGCTAAAGAACCCCAGCTCCCTCAGCTGCTCTTCTTAAGACCTGTGCCCCTCCCCCTTCGTCGGCTTCATTGCCCTTCTTTGGACATGCTCCACCACTTCAGTGTTTTTCTTGTAGTGAGGAACCCAGAACTGAACACAGGATTTGAGGTGCAGCCACACCAGTGTCAAGTACAGGTGGACAATCACTGCCCCGGTCCTGTTGGCCACACTAATTTTTATACAAACCAGGATGCCATGGGCCTTCTTGGCCACCTGGGCACACTGATGGTTCGTGTTCAGCTTACTGTAAATCAGCAGCCCCAGGTCCTTTATCTCTGGGCTGCTTTCCAGCCATTCTGCCTCAAGACTGTAGCACTACGTGAGGTTGTTTTGACTGAAGTGTAGGACTCAGCACTTCTCCTTGTTGAACCTCATACAACTGGCCTTGGCCCATTGATCCAGCCTGCCTATCCTCCATCAGATCAATACTCTCAACTTAGCGTCATTTACAAACTTACTGAGTGTGTTCTCCTCATCCTGATGAAGATATTAAACAGTACTGGCCCAAACACTGAGCCCTGTGGAACTGGGCTTGTAACTGGCCCCCTGTTGGATTTAACTCCATTCACCACCACGCTCTGGACTCAGACATTGAGACAACTTTTACCTAGCGCACACTGCACCTCTCCACACCATGAGCAGACAGTTTCTCTGGGAGAATGTTGTGCGAATCAGTGCCAATATTCATGACCATTGATGTCATAAGGTCCATCTGGTTTTTTCTTATTTTCCTAATTTTACAGACTTTATAAGCAGTTAAGTAGTAAAAGTAGATTTTAGAAGTAGCTATATTATATCCCTCACCCTTTAGCACAATAGTTTACATATCCCCTACCCCATCACCCCATTCTATGTTCCCCATATCAATCCTACCCCTGAATTCCAGTAGAAAATGTTTAGTCTTTTGTCAAGGTAGGCCTCTTCTGTCTGAGGACACTCATATCTTGGTCTGAACCACAGAACACAGTCAGAAACTAGGTGACTGTGTACCCTTTGTGCTCTGAAAAAGATGAAGGTGATGAAGAACTGGTCCCAAAATGCACCTCAGACCCAATTCCCAAGGGGTGGGCCAGGGGCGGACCAGGGTAAAAGCTACGGGATGGACAAAACTTGGATTCGTCGGGCATTATTAAAAATTGTAACATCTCAAGCACAGAAGGTGCGTGCGTCTTGTGATCTTTATGCCTAGGCACAAATCAAACCCTTTTCTTATCTCATCCTCAATTAACTGCTCCGGAGTTTTTTTCCCTCAGCTCCTTTAGGCATCACCATTCCCTCATCCATTAAGTGGGTCACCCTGTTGTAGAAGGAAACGAGGTTAGTCAAACAGGATCTGCATTTTCGAAACCCATGCTGCCTGGGTCTGATCCCATGGTTGTCCTCCATGTGTCACATGATGGCGCTCAGGATGACCTGCTCTGTGACCTTCCTCAGCACCAAGATCACACAACTGCTGGTAGATGGTGAAGAGTTGCTTGGTGAGCTCTTCCACCAGCTCCCTCAGTACCCTTGGGTGGATCCCCTCTGGCCCCATAGATTTGTGCATGTCTAAGTGGCATAGCAAGTTACTGACCATTTCCTCCTGGTTATAGGGGCTTCATTCTGCTCCCCATCACTAACTTCTACCTCATGGGGCTGGGTACTTGGAGAACAGCTGTTCTCCCTATTAAAGTCTGAGACACAGAAAGACCTCAGCCTTTTCTTCATCCTTTGTCACTATGTTTCCCTCTGCATCTACTAAATGATGGAGATCTTCTTTAGTCCTCCTTCTGTCGCTGATGCAAAGATATTTTTTGTTTTCTTTTATGGAAGTAGTCAGATTAAGTTGGCCCTTCTAACTTTTCCCCTGCATAACCTCACAACATCCTTTTGGTTCTACTGAGTGGTCTGCCCCTTCCTCCAAAGGTAATAAATTTATTTACTTTTTTTTTGCTCTGAGTTCCAGCCAAAGCTCTATCTTCAGCCAGGCTGGTCTTCTTCTACAATGGTTCATCTTTTGTTCTGTGGGGATGGTCTGCTCCTGTACCTTTAGGATTTCCTTGTTAAAGCATGTCCAGTTTTTCTGTACTCCTTTGTACTTCAGGACCACTTTCCAAGGAACTTTTTCAACCACTCTCCTCAACAGGCCAAAGTCTGCCCTCCAGAGGTTAAGACAGCGGTTCTGATTAGCTACTTTTTAACTTCTTGAAGAATCAAAAGCTCTATAATTTTGTGATTGCTGTGCCGAAGATGGCCTCTGTCACATCACACAGCAGTCCTTCCCTCTTGAGAAACAGCAGGTCCCGTGGGACACCTTCAGAGTGGTTGGCTCACTCACTGAATACTTTTCACATTTTAAGAATTTATGAGAACATTGAGTTCCTTAATTTCCTTGATATCTCACTCATTTCAGAAGAAGTAGCAAGTTTCACTTCAATCTGAGTTTTTGGTAGAACAAAAGTGTTAGTTTCTGGGAGAACAGTTTAAGCACTGTAGTCAGCACAATTTGAATATTAGTTAATACCTTGTCAAATTAGGATCTGACTTAGAGAAATGATTTAATGCTGTGCAAGGACTTTTTTTTTCTCTAGAGAGTATATTAGTACCTATATGCAAACAAAGAAATGATGATCAAATTTCAGAGATGAAGACCGCTCAATGTTCCAAGTTTGGGCAGCCATGAAAACTGTCTTCATAGTTTAATTACAAGATATTGTTGAAATACATTGTACAGGAAAATCTCCTAGAAGTGAAAAGGACAAATGAGGACTTCTTTCTAATTACTTGAGATTGCTGAAATTAGAATTTCAAAGTCATTGACAGGAAAAAAGGCTGTTGGACATACTGAGAGAAAGGTCAGGACAAGCAAGAGATGATTAAACCAGTGCTGTGAACAGCAGAACCTGGACCTGAAACTGAAAATTAGGAAAGATAAGAGAAACCAAAAATTTGTTCCAGAATTGACAGTCCCCTTGCTGGGAAGAAAGGAGGAACTGAAGAACAGTATTAGGAAGGAAATAAAATATTCTAAACTTACTGAAATTACAGAAAGAAAGAAGACACTGTGTTGGGACAACTGTCAGGAGTGAAGCCTTTCTGAAGATGTAAAGAACCACACAAACTATCCTTGGATAATTTAGGAGAGTTTGAGTCTCCTTAAGACTATATATAATGCAAGGCATCTTTATGAAAGCATTTTAAACTCACAATCTGCAATCATTTGAGGTAGCATTTTACTCCTACCTTGACATGTTTCTACATCTATAAATGATGAACCCTGAGGTCTTGAAAACAGAGAGAATCAGACTTAACAGCACAGTAAGTCAAATATCCAGTCTAAAGAGAAGCTGAGAAACTTTCCAACCTCCTAGATTAAAAAAAAAAAAAAGCTGCATCCCTCTGCTTTAAGTGCGTATTTTTTCTCCTAGCAAATAAGAGGCAGTACTCTGGTATCTCTTGCTACAGAAGAGAAGAGATGCATCTCCTTTTCTAAACATATTCCATTTTAGTAGTCCTTCAGGAAGAATATCTAAATAAAATGGAAATTCTTATCTCACCAGGATGAATTTATAATGAACAGTGAGAAGGAGACAAGTACATTATATCAAGACTTAATTTGAAGTCAAATGCTTTGTTGGTTTTGTTTCTTCTTTTAGACCTGACATGAATCCAAGAAGGGAGAACTAGACTTAATGATATTCTTATCTTTTATGATTTATTAACAAGTCTTTTGCAACTGGAAAACAACAACAACAAAAAAAAGACAGGGACAATTCTAAAAATCACTGAAGAGGGAATTGAGACAAAGTACAGAAAACTAAGGGAAAGCTAGTTCTTACTAACAGGAATTTCTTATGCGACTGCAATTTAAATGGCTGGAACACATACGAACAAATGGAATAACTCTAAATTTTCCACTTTTAACCAGGGATGGTAACATTTCCACAAATTATAAGAACATTTCCATAACTTCCTATATTTTACAGTAGATAGCACTGTGAGTCAGATGATTAAACAAAGTTCAGAACTTTGAACAGCAGTTTTTTCTCCAGTTCTCACAGGCAAAAGAATGGAACTAATAATTTTATATGGCCCTCTCTATGACAGGTAAAAGATGTATTTCAACACTGTATCAGTTGGTTTATAACATCCAAAGTAGCAGAACAAGCTTGGATTAAATCACTTAGATAATATTTGAAACCCAGTTATCTACAACTAATATGAGGACCTGCCTAGTGTGTTATCAAAAAAACCCCAAACAATTGAGGTTAGTGTTATTTGCTTCTTTTTTTGTCATAGACCTTGAAGGTAATATTATCTGCTATTTCATGGTAACTACCAGTTTGGGAAACACGTATCTCAAAATTTAATTATTTTTTCCCTGCACTTTTACTTTAGGAAAATCATAAATAACCATCTACGAGGAAATAAGAATTCAAAGTACTTAAATTGTAGCCATTCAGAACTCAAAAATACTTTAAAGAACAAGTTCTTCACACTCTAACTCACCTCTGAAAATATTGCACAGAAAATATTTTGTTATTACATTGTGAAAGAGCAGTGCTGACTCTTACTTGACAAAACCTAGTCCTACTAATACTGCAATAGGTAGAACATTGGCAAAGCTGGCTAAACTCCACTGTTTTTTCTTCCAAACTCAGCCATTTCTAACCTTGCACTTTGAGTTGAGTGTTCTTTAGCTAGAGGCCTGCAAAATGGAAATCTCTTGTTATAGTCTACCAATAATTAATGTCAACATAATTCAAAACCAAAGTTTTTGCCTGTCATTTCCCCTACAGTGTTCATGTTGCCCTTTTGTGCTTCTCATGAAATAGAGAATTGTCTATTTATATATTGCATAGGGTACTAATAAATTAAATAGGAAACTCTAAATTCTTTAGTGCTCAAGTGTGTAGTCCTATGCAATTTAACAAATAGAAAAATAGTAGCAATGATACAGCAAAAGTACAGTCTTCTCAAATAAAAAAAGTTGATAGAGGTCTTGACTGATGTTATTCATCAACCCTTATTGGGTCTGAATCTCTCCCAAACTACTTATCTTAATTATTAAAGAAAACAGCTTTTTATCAAGTGTTTAATCATTAAACTAGAATTTGGTCTTGTTTTGGACTTCCATCAGAGGATTAAGGCCCAGCTTTTACCAATAGATGATTTTAAGCAACAAAACCTAACTGCTATCAGTCTTTACTTTGGCATAGAGTCAGATGATTTGGCATAGAGCCAGTGTTAAGTACACTTCATTGGCAAAATCCCCATGAAATTCAGTTGCAAAACGTTAATTTTTTTAAATTTTTTTTTTCTTATTTGCAGATTATTTTTGGCTTATTTTTTCTGTCACACCTTTGATTGATTGGGTGTGCCCCCCTTTCTGTAAGTATGTATTTAACCTTTAATATCTCAGTTCTTGGCTTTTAAATGCTGAAGATGCTGATCGTGAATAAATATTCTTAAGGAAAAAGAAATAAATCCAGGCTAAACTAATTCCATCGCTTCTTCAAATTTATCCCTAAATCTCAGGAGATAAATAGCTAATATATTAGTCCACAAACAGTCTGATTAAATGAAGGCTTCCTCTTCTTCTGTGAGATAGTAATAAGGAAGTAATAAGAAATAAGTAATAAATTTTGCTACTGCATCTGGGGTTGAGTCATCATCAAAGACAGATGAATAAAAGTTACCAGTATTCCATAATGAGAGCTGTGAAACTTTGCCTTTGATATGTGTGCTTGAAAAAACATGCAACCTAGAAATTAACAGATTTCACTGACAACACCAATGCAGGTAAGAGGTTAGAAGGAGACAATTTTCATAGAAAAAATTATGATTTTACAAAGCTTTTGGGTTTATTTTTTTTCTACTGGCATAAGAACAGTCAGACAGCAATAGGTAACCCACAAAACATTAAGTATTTTTTCTTATAAACAGTGAAAACCAGTCCTCTAAAGTCTTTTGTCAGAAAAGGTCTTATTGCTGAACAATAAGAGTATGTTTTGGTAGAGCTAAATCAGGAAAGACCCCAGGAGGAGTTACATAGAAACCAAGAGTGTTGATACATTTGCAAAGTACGGATGATTTCTATTAATTCAGCCCTGTTTTTAAATTAGAAATGAGCTTTTGAAATGGCTATGAAGCTAGATTTAGTTTGGAGGAGGGAATGTTTGATTTGATGACCTGATCCAAAGTTTGGAAACAGGGAGGTTTAAGATATCAGCATGAAAATCAAAACTTCACAAGAGAACGAGGAAGAAGGAAAGAAGGGACTAAAGGATATTAAAGTGGACTAAAGTGTAGAATCAGCTTAGGAATGTTGCAACTATTTGTCAGGTTCTATCATTGATGTCCTTGTATTTGCCCTGAAACAAGTAGCCTGGTTTCTGACATGAAGTTTACACACTGCGTGTGCAAACCAATATGCAGTCAACAGGTATTTCATAGATACAGACATGGGCTTATTTATGTATAGAATTTTTTTTACTCATTAACATTCTCAAAATCTACTTTTGACACACAAGGTGATGTCAGAATTACTGAAGTAAATGAAAGAGATTCAAGACATTAAAATTAGAAGAAAAATACTGCCTTCTGGAGATATTTTTCTTTCTTTTACTTTTATTTTTTTCCTTTTCCTTTTCCTTTTCCTTTTCCTTTTCCTTTTCCTTTTCCTTTTCCTTTTCCTTTTCCTTTTTCTTCTCCTTTTCCTTTTTTATTTTTCATTTTCTTTTTCTTTTTTTCTTTCTCTTTTTCTTTTCAGAATAATTAAGTACTACATGCAGATCTAAAGGTTTAGAATTTATAAAACAGTGATATTTTCTATGAATTTTGGCAAATTTAGATTTGGCAAAATCTAACCAAAAAGCATACACAACCTGAGTAGGTCAACAAATCTCTTTTTTGGTCAGTAAAACACAAGATACCCAGTTGAAACACATCTGATCAGAATATAAAACAACAAACAGAAATGTGAAAGTTTAAGTTCTAACTATCCATATTTAAGTGGTATGGATCCCACTTACATTGCCTAATTTTTCTTAAAAGGTTTGTTAGTGCACCAATCTTCAGATATTTTTAATTATCAATGTCTAAATCTCTTATAAAAATGCCAACATATTCCTAGATTTCAAAGATTTAATATTTTGTCATAGTTAAGTGATTGTCACAGTGACAATAACAAGCACATCACTGCTACCCTGACCATCGCAGCCCTGTTTCAAAGTGCAGAGGACAAACAGTCTCACTCTTTCACAGTGGTTAAGCTCCTGTAAATCACTTTGAACTAAACTTCTGCAATAGAATTTCTGTCTCCAAATTTAGACATCATCATCCAAAATAGTTTTCTAGACTCCTTTAAAGTCAGTCACAAAGACTTCTTACAGCAAGATGGATCTGACCCATTTACTCAACTGCTGTAGAATAAGGCAACTGAAAATAGGTCTTCAAATAAAGACTGAGTGCAATAAACATTTCTGGTTTTTTGATTGATAAGTAACTTGGAGATTTTAATTTTAAATTAAAACATAAATCGTGTGCAAAGAGATAGTTTATTTTGGGTTTTTATATTTAAATATATGTATGTGCATACAATGTATGTGTATAAATACATGACCATGTCTAAGTGCATAAAAGAGTATATCTTTTCTTCTCTCATATCTCTAAAAGGGCAATGTAATATAGGAATTACATTCCAAATAGTATCCTGGAACAGAGTATAAAAAATATCACCTTTCATACGAGTGTCATCAGAATAATTCACTTCTCTACTGTAGGTCATTATTTCGTATTATTTATTTTCTTTTTAGGAATTTACAAAGTTCTTTATTTTATAAGCACTTATTCCAAGTTAAGTGCTTGTACAAGACAGTAAAATGTTCAACCCTGAAAATTATTAAACCAGACTACATTCTAGTACAAATTCACCCCATCTCTCTATTGACTGCTATTTACCTACACGTAAGATCTATCCATAATAGAAGAATTTTCTCAGACTTAACATTCCAAAGTACCTGAGGAAAACACGCTGGCCTTCTAAAATGTCCCCAGTTTCCAAAATACTGATTGTGTTAGGTCAAGGAAAAAGAGTGAGCACCCATGCATGGATGTTCAGAACATATGCAGAGCTAAGATACTTAGACACACATGGGGTATGAATTTCAGCATTCTTAATTGCGGCAATAGGATTATGTCATATATAGGTGAAAAGGATTTACTGGAGGAGAAAATCCTAAACTATTTAAACTTCAGCATTGACTTCATACTGCAAAAAATGGTTGGCTAGACCAAGTTGGAACTCAAGTTGAATTCACTGCCTATTTACTAGCAAGAGCAGTCATTTGGTGCTGTGACATAAACACGCTGGGTGTCTGAACACAGTATTTCATTAAATTCAGTATAAAACCTCCTCATTCTGATTGACTTAGAACACAATTCACAGCTGAAAGAGGTATTAGTTTGATGTAGAGAATAAAGAAAATGGACTTCACATAAAACATACCTTATCTTGGTTTTGCACTGCAAATGTCACTCTGTTACTTAGGTTGAAATTGAGGAACATAATAAACTGGGAAATAACCTGAATATGACAAAAATACTCTTACTGCCTGAAGTTTTTCTCAGCAAAATCTTACACAAACTAAAACTATGGTCAAGAAGACCTAGAAAACACATAAAGAGGTTTACGTCAGATTTGAAGTCAGCAAACTACTACATGCTCACCCACAAACCTTCCAAAGTCACAAATTCTTGCTGAATTCAGACTGTTCCAGGAGGAAGATTGGGACTTTAAGAGGTAAACTTAATTCAGCTAAAAGAATTGCATATTAAATGGAAATTGCAACTTTATTCCATGTAGTATCTGGCTTGCATTTTTCTTTTAGTTTTGAACTTATAGTTTTTTCCCTCAATTAAAAGACTCTTGAAAGACTCTCATATCTGTGATGTAAATTTATTAATTTGTTCAGGTAAGGGCATTTTGCTTAACTTCCATTTTATTTTATTAAAGTCTTGGGACCAAATATTTATCTCATGCAGTTGCATAGATCTTGCTGACAGTTACAGTGAACTAACATCTATTACAGTAATAACCTTGAGGCTTTTAAAGTAACAATGGAATTAATGTTTCTCTAGTAGCATCACAATACATTTTCAGGTTGTTACATTGTATTTATAAGAAACAAAAGCTCAAAATATAGATTGCAAGATCTTTCCTTTTGAAGTGTATACATTCATACATGGTGCATTCAATTAATACTAATAATATAATGAGTAAACTGGGTGGCCATCCCAGGTCACAACTAAAAATATTAAAAGTACAATTTTAACCAGTCATTTTCTGGTTTCAGAACTATCCTACCATTAGGTCATCACACTGTGAAGCACAGTTGCATAATAGATTACACTACATAAAAAAGAGAGAACTCCCAGCAATGTAACTGCTTTTTCTTAAGATTACAATAGCAATTTAAGAAAAATATATTCATAGGTCACAGGAATGGAAGAAAATTTTTGTTATCCAGCTTTCTACCAGTACAGGATTACTTCTTATTTTATGTTTGCCAACATGCAGTTACAAGAGAACAGCATCACACTCTCAGCTCACTGAAAAACTCTAAGTTTATTAGCAGAGGTGTTTAATGAGAAATTATCCAACAAGCCCCGAGGGAAGAATGTGAGCATCAATCTGAATTCTACAGTGAGTACCAGGTTGTGCTTTCTTTAGAATTTGTCACTTGCAAGGGTGCTTGGGGTTTTTTAATGGCATTTGATTGATTGATTGATTGCAAAAAATAACAGCTATATCTTTATGGACGCAAACAGCTATATAGATTTTGGCTGAAATTTCTGTTGAATTTCCCTTCTCAAGATAAATAATCTTAAACTCAGTAATATCTAAGGATTATAGTGCAAAGGACTGTGCTGAAAGCAGTTAAATTTTTTAAATGACACTTGTCTGTGTCTACAGAAGCTGTCTATACGTGATACAAAGGGAATCTGCTTTACTGAAGTAATTATCCTGCTGGAGCTCTTCCTCTTTAAGTGTTTTAAGGCTATAACTATGAAAGGTCTTATCAGTTATTCGTGTTTGCTTAGGATTGCTTTGATGGTGCTTTAGAACTGACAATGACTTTTTGAAGATGGATTCTCATGCTCAAAGAAAAAGTGATGAGATCATACACAGGTTGAAACAACTGCTTCTCTACTACATAGTACCTTTTTTTTCTTTTTTCTTTTTTCTCTTTTAAATGAGCCTTAGAACTTTGGAGATACTAAGGTAACTGCTCTGTAGCTATGCCACTCATAGTCCAGAATCATTACTAGGCTAAATTGCAGCTGAATTGCTCCATCCCACTGTAGTGTCTGAGCACTGGATGACTTTTTTAATATATATATATAATATTAAAAAATATTTTGCTGTGGCAATTTCCCAAGCAACCCAGAATCTATCCTGGTTAACTGGGTAAATGATCCACGAAACTGTAAGAACCTGGTAGGAAATTGGTCAGAATACTGATGAATTCTGCTCTAAGAAAATTTGAATGGATGATACAAATATTTGAACCTCAGAATTTTTGTGCTCACAGCTACTCTGTTTATTTTTCTTACATTTCTTTAACTGAAACCAAGTTCTTGAACAACATCTGTAAACATATGAATCAGTCTTTATACACAGATAAAAATGTTTCATTGCTGTGGTATATAAGGCTGGCTAAAGAACTGTTACAATTTCTCTATAATAACATTAAATAAATTTTGGAAAAGCTGTGGAATCCCTGATAAACATACATATAAAAGACTTTTCCAGTGAGTTCCAGGTGGACTTCAAGACTAAACTGGAAGCCATATCATTAGCAGATTAAAATCTCAGGAACTGTGCTTCTGAATATTGCCATAAAGTACTTTAGAGATTGAAATGTAATGTCAAACTACAAGAGACATCAGTATAGAAACAGGGGCTGATCTACATTCATATTCTATCCTCAAATCATTTAAATGAATATAGATGAGGTGAAAATATATAAAATATCAACAAAGTATTTAATATGCCAAAGAGTCATGAAAAAATTGAAATACCATATGAATATGAGACAAGAAAGAGAGAACAGAAACAAAGTCAGATTAAAAAACAAAACAAACAAAACAAAGTTGATATTTCAAGATATTCAAGAGAAAGATGTGGATTCAGTTTACCAAATTACAATACAGTTGAAATAAAATTTAAAAAAAAAAAAAGAGGAAAACAGATGAAAGTGAAGAAGGAAATTACAATCAAAAAAACCAAGATGCCACCAAACAAATTGAAGCTTCACTTGTAAATGGTCTTATATTTGTTATCACAAATCCTCTTGATAACACCAGAGAAATCAATGTGAAAGCCTTAAGTAAGGCTCTCAGGTTTAATGTAGCTCCCAGGTCAAGGGCAGGAGACCCCCAAAGTACATTCTCACAGCAATCAGGTTTGAGAGCATACAGCTCTGTCACATCAGAGCTGACCTTAAACATAGGCAGTTAAACTCCCCAGGAAGAGGAAGAAAAAGGATTGCAGAGCTTCTGCATGTCACTCAGGACCCTGGTTATCAGATATTAAGCTTGGCACGCAAACTTGAGCACAAAATTTAGAATTAACTGAGAAAATTTAAGAACTTGATCCTTTTTTTTTAAACCTCTCATGAAAGATGATATAAGAAAAGCAGGCACCTGAGATTGCTGAAGCCATGCACAAATCCTTATTTTGGGAAGAACATGAATGCAAAAAGACTTCTTAAGAAATGTTTTTTTGTAGCATTAAAACTGGAGATGTAAAATTTTCCTCACTATACCAAAAAACAGAGAAAAAGTCAAATTAATTAAAACTTCTACAGTATTTTTAATGAAATGTCAATAAAGACATTCAAGTCTATCTTCTGATCCTTGCTATGTATTCTACTTACTGACTGGATTTTTCAAAACATAACTGAAAATATAATGAAAGAAAACAGATAATGGACATCCTCTCCATACTTGTAGTCCAGTCTGTATTGAGAAATACAGAACAAAAATTAGCAAAATAAATAGAAAGGAAATATGGAAGGAAGGATATTCTCAAGAGGACTATATCATGAGCTGTGGGAAAAAGGACAGCAGAGTACAAATATCTAGTCAAAGAGAAGACTGCAAACTTGTGCTTCTTGACTTAAAAGCATGTACACAGGGCTACAATAAAAGAAAGAGGCAGTTATGCATAGCTATCTTACTATTCTTCCATGCTACTGGGAAAACAGAATTGAAAGGCCATCAAACACTCAAAGCAAGATAAAAACCTTTGACTTTAAATAACTTTGAAACAAATACTGATTAAGTTCAATTAATGTCTACTACAAGTCTGAACGTGGGAGGTTGGCCTAAGATGTATATTTTGTCCTCCAGTCCTCTGAGAAGAAATTAGTACATGGACCACATTCTTTCCAAGCCTGATAGCCACTGAATTTATCCTTGACATATTTACCAAAATTCTAAATTTTTTCTACTTTTTAACTTCTGCAGCCGTAGTTTACCTGTAGGTGAGAATCAGTTTTTGTAAAAATAAATTTTATAGATTGTTTAGTATGGTTAGAGTATGAGAACTGATTAAACTTCTTCCCAAGTCAAAAAAAAAAAAAGAAAAAAAAAGGAAAGGGAAATCTGAAATGGAATCAGTATGTATATTTGATACAAAGTATTCTCTTTTCATAATGGGCTCCAGCTGTGATTCTACATAAACTAGAAGATGGGCAGCTAGTTTAAGAGCACTGTATGTATAGGTCAGTATGAGTTTGTTATTCAGTGTTCGATCTAATAAGCATACAGAAATCACAGTGGAAAACCTGAATAACTGGACAGTATTTAATATATTACATTATGAATGGATAGGCATAGTAATTAATAAAGTTCAATTAATAAATAATTAAAATTAATAGAAAAGAACAAGTAGCAGGTCCCTTTGGATTTCCATGTAAAAGAAAAGCTTTTGAGAAGTACACTGGTTCGTTACACCAAAGAAAGCGACAGTGTGGGAGTCGTATACACAGTAACTAGATATTAATTCTGAAATGATAATTGCATTCAAAGTCAGTAGATCAAAACTGAGATGTGTAAACAAATCTGATATGGTTCCCCTCCTTATAATAGCTCTGTTGGGATTAGTTATTGGCAAAATTCAAAGCTTTAAAAGTTCACCAGTGATATGCATTCTAAGTTTTAAAAGCATACTTGAATCTTAGTTTAGAGTTTTAATGAAAAAAAAAGGTGAATATTCTAGAATGATTATGATTTGTTTCCTGGTCTCACATGCAAGAGAAGAGCCAAAATTACAGTAATGTTTTACATCCATCGTATACCAAGTGGTTGCTCTTTAAAGAAGCCTGTTCTCCATTTTTTAACATAATCTTGATATGGTTCTCACCCAACTTCCTCTAGCTATTGTTCCCATCAAAAAAAACATCCCTTTTATTAATTTTGTCCACCTCCTGGTTTTTTAGAAAGTTACAAAGAATATTTGATATTCTTTTTGAAATGCTGTTGGACATGAACATAAGCCTCTAATCCATAGAATATTTTCATAGTCAAGGAAACAAAGAGGTTTTTCCATTTTCAGAAGAAAGACTCCTTTGCAAATAATCAGAAAAAAACAGTGAAATCAGATGTATATTGAGGTTTAGTGCTAAAAAAAAAAAAAATCATGTCCTGAGAAAGTTCCAAATTAAAGTAATATTCATACACTGTCATTAGTGAAACTGCAACTTAGTTCTACAACTTGACACCAACTGATACTCCAGTGCATCACTACTGGACCCTTACCTAATTACTATTTTCAGCTTATTGTGATAATTACTGATGAGAACAGGATAGCCAGAATTTCTGGCTCATAAAGTTTATGTCAACATTTTATGACCAAGAGGTGTAAGACAGTTTCAGGAGATTGTGGGGAGAGGGCTCTCCAGGACTAGTTCATAGACACTCTGATCATTCTACTAGAAAGCAGAAGAGGATAACAAAATGAAGTGTCTGGATTACATTGCAATGCCACTCTCAGCAGGACTTCGTCCTTTCAAATAGATACATTAGAATTACTCAGCTCACTGTATCTCCAGAGCAAGACACAAGACACAGTTATGCTCATCCTTCTTACATTTCAAGAGCAAATATATCCCAGTAGCCACAAACCATCCTTGGACAAAGTGAATGTTTTAAGGTATGGTTGACATTATACATGAGTGGCAAAATGTTTGGTGCCAATTAAAAATATTTAAGTTAAGTCTACTCAACTGGTAAAAACTAAACTGAAGTAGAAAATGAATGATAGAAACCACATATTTCAGTTCTAAAAATTAACCCTCTTCCAGGCATACATATATTTTACTTTCACACTGATGTACTGCACTAGTAGCTTGCAGCAGCAAATGACAGAGTACAACTCACACAAAAGAACTCTACACTTCAGCTGTTTCTTTAAAAGAAAAGCCTGTATAAATATTTCACCATTGTAAATTCAACAGTTATCAAGACGGCACCAGATGTAGATTTATCCTAGAGAATTTTATGCGTTTTGCAGCAGCATGTCTCATAAAAACTGCAATAAATATGCTAATTTTTAATGTCTTTATGCTTTAGTTTCATATTTTATCAATTTATAAAACAAAGATTAAATGTATCTGGATATTATACTTGTGAGTATTGTTTTCAAAAGTGAAATAAGAAGAATATCAAGATTAATATTTCAATAAGGGGGAACAATTATTTTGGATATTTGGAATTACTAAGTCTTTGGCCACTAGATGCTATTGTCAAGTGACATTAGTGGAATTAGTTTGATATGATGGCTTCACCTTCACTTTAATCTTTTGGCAGTAGTCACTCTGGATTTTCCATGGATAAGTTTGCATGACGGTATTTAGCATTATGTTTCATGCTAAGAAATCCTGATTCAGATGCAGCGGGCTAAAAATGACAGAATATTTAACAGAGGTGGTAGGGTGATCAGCAGAGGTATTCTATTTATCTTTCTAATTGCCAGTTTTCTAAGACGATGGAGAGAACTTTGATCTTTCAGGTGAACTGAAATGTAGATTATAAGAGCGATGTAATTATTAATCTCCAAACAATTTCAAACAGGTTGCAGAGAATATCTGGCATTATTTCCACAAATGTTACCTATGAAGGCCAAATTTTACTTTTGGGATGCCCACATTTTGCAACAAAACAGATTAAATCTAAATTGAATCTTGATTATGTATTACATTAAAAATAAGCCTGTGCCATTGTATGCCTGTATTTCTTGCACCTTGATAAATGAACAGAAACTGATGAGTGAGATCACCTGTAATAAAATCAAGGAACACTGGTTTTTTTTTCACATTGCTGTTTTTTATATAAGGAGCACAATGGAAACAAATGCAGGAATCACAATATATGGTAGCATGAGACTTCCAGTCTTGTTTCACTGTTGTTAGCAGGGAATCCACACATATTTTTTTTCCTCCAAGACAGCTACTGTGCCCTCAGGTAAGGGCTTGAATGAGTTTGTCTGTCTTGCTTTCCTCTCTGCCAGTTCAATCAGCAGTTTTCAATTGCAATCAAGTCTTTATTTTGGATAATAAAACACTGACAAGTAAAGGCCAAATATGCTCTAGGATTCTACACAGCTTCCAGATGCTGCCCCCAATGATATATTTAATCAGTACATACCTCTGCCAGTGCTTAATCGTTCATAAAACCATTGTAGAATTTGGGATGCTGTTGGACCATATGGGCCAATATGAGTCTTTCATATCATGTACATTTTTAAAAATTAAAATCCCATTGTTTTGTCCAGGACTACGATTTTCATGCCTTTGGAGCACCTGTTCTACCAGCTGTATTGTGGAAAATTTTGCCTTACAGTATAAGAATGTCCAGAAAGTTACAAATAACCCTGTTGGAGAAATCGGGAAAGAAGTTATTGCATATTCCGGATCTTTAATATCTGGCCAGTGTATAAGATGGATTCTTAGCATTGGTTTACATACATGTCACAATAGTTATATCTTTGTGAGAGACTGAAACCTTACCATGAGGAGTAGTGTACTCCGATATATAGCTAATGGCAACTTTTCAGTAGGGATTTCACTTCAGAATAAGCAAATGCCAGCGTATTGACTTTGTTCTTTCCCTCATTCAAGAAACAAACTTTCAGAGCACCTCTAGGTTGAGAAAGTTGGGGTTGTTCAGCCTGGAGAAGAGAAAGTTGCATGGAGATCTCATAGTAACCTTCCAGTATCTGAAGGGGGCCTACAGGGAAGCTGGAGAGGGACTCTTTGTCAGGAACTTTAGTGATAGGACAAGGAGTAATGGGTACAAATTGAAAGAGGGGAGATTTAGGTTAGATGTTCAGAAGAAATTCTTTACTGTGAGGGTGGTGAAACATTGGAACAGGTTTCCCGGGGAGGTTGTGGACGCCCCAGCTCTGGCGGTGTTCAAGGCCTGGTTGGATAAGGCCTTGAGCAACCCGGTTTAGTAGGAGGTGTCCCTGCCCCTGGCGGGGGGGTTGGGACCCTTTCAACCCCTTATCATTCTATGATTCTATGATTTATTAAGGATTGCTCTTTCCAACTACTACAAGCACATGTAGTGTGCAAATATTAATAATTTGGAAACAAATTAGCTCAATCCCCCTTCAGTAAGACAAGCGCAGTGGGTTCCTCAATTTGGCAACCTGTTTTTGAGTAAAGCATGCTTGTGTTATAGCTAAGCAATGTCTTTTTAAGAAGTAGTTTGTCCTCAGCTGAGTTCAACAAGACACAGAGAAGGTACTATTTCCTTTTGTAGTTGATTCAAGTGACTACCACCCCTCTGTAAAAGAAAACATTTAACTAGTTTTCTATTTTAATTGTTTTCATTCATAATCCAGCTTTCATTTTTGGCCTGCCTTTTTCACCAGATTAGAGACATCACTGTTTTCCTTCTATCAGACTGTATAATTGTATATAAATATTTCACATAACTGCATTTTCACGAGCAGTTTGTTGAAACTCTTGTTCAGTATGAATCTTAAGTGTTCTCATAGTCACCATTTTCCAGTTCCACTGCTAATGACTGAATCCATTACTTCCAGATGTGAAAGAATGGCAGTTGGCATCTTTAATCATATTTTGTCTTAATGTGTCAAGCGTATTCAAATTTTAAAATTATTATTCCATGTGTATTAATTCCTTGGCATCATTTGCTATTATACCAGTATTCCTCAACTGAAAATGTTGCTTCCTGTGCTCATTGCAGCTTCATCTCTGTGAGAACTACCATTAGCTCAATGTCTTGTGAAAGTTCATTGTTCATATGGGCATACAGGAATTCAGAAGCATTTGTTGGACTTTCAGAGAGAAATAAACATGCTTTTTGGACATATTAGATGTTATAATCCCAAATTATCCATGGTAAAACTATGTGCTGCTTTTCTCACTGCCTTCTTTACTTGATAAAGAGATTGTGAAGTGCTGAGATACGCAGCAACATATTATTTATATAGTGTATTAAAAATCCTGGCCTTCTTAATGCTGTGTGGAAGATTTTCTCTGCAATCTTCACTGTGAAAAAATTACAGCAATATTATCAAGCTGACGTACAATATGCTCCATTTTATCAGGAATGAGCTGAAATGTATTTGGACTAGTGGGTTTTGCTACTTTATCTGCAAGTAGTATAGGTAAAGCAAAACTTTTGCCTAGATGGATGCGTGCATGGTTGGAGAAGTGAGTAAGTAGGTGGAGAGATGGAAGAAAAGCCTTTCTAAAAGTGGTGCCCATTTCTCTGTTGACTCCACTGGCTACCATGAGGAGTCTCTCACACGTGAATGCACACCCACATGCAGGGAGAATATCTGTAACAAGTGTGTGAGTAACCACAGGCTCCTCAGGAAGATTATATCAGGAACCATCATCATGGTTAGGCTTTGCGAAAGAAGATTTGGGAAGGGCTCTACCCACATTTGCTACAAGCGCGTTGGTGGCTAAAAAGGTCAATATGAGATAGACAAGTCCTGTTGCAAAAGGCACAGCAGAAAGACTCCTTAGGTGGTATATTCTGCAAGACACGATTCTTTCTGCATTGTCTTTTCTCCTTGAGAGTGATCCTGCGTGTGTTCTCAAAAGCATCAGCAGTGTTATAGATAATGTGTCTCCAGACCTCCTGATTGGAGGCCAGAGCAGACCAGTTATGGTGATCAATATGGCCAAGGCTGAGATGTTGCTTCAGGGAGTCCTTGTATCTTCTCTTTGGGGCTCCTCTCTTGCGGCAGCCGGTGGCAAGTTCACCATAAAGCAAGATCTTAGGGAGGTGGTGGTCCTTCATCCTTGAGACATGTCCTGCCCAGCACAGCTGTGTTCTCAGTAACATGGTCTCAATACTTGTGACTGCTGCCTGTTCTAGAACAGATGTATTAGTGTCATAATCTGGCCAGTGGATGTTTAAGATTGTACAGATGGAAGCGTTCTAAGAGTTGCAGGTGGTGGCGATAGATGACCCATGATTTGGATCCATAAAAAAGAGTAGATAGCACAATGGCTCTGTAAACACTGATCTTTGTACTTTTCTTCAGGTGTTTATTTCGCCAAACTCTTGTATGGAGTTTTCCAAAAGCACTATATGCCTTTGCTAACCTTATGTCTATCTCTCCGTCAATCTTACCATCCGAGCAGATGAGGCTACCTAGGTAATTAAACTGCTGAACTGATTTGAGCTCTGATTCGCCAATGGTGATATGGAGATGATGGAAGACTTCCTGAGGTACAGGTTGATAGAGAACTTCTGTCTTCTTTAAGCTGCCTTCCAGCCCAAAGAGCTCAGCAGTGTCTGCAAAGCAGGATGTTAAACGCTGCAGAGTTGCTTCTGTGTGGGTGACGAGGGCGGCGTCATCAGCATAAAGCAGCTCCCGGACAAGATGGTTTAAGGTCTCAGTGTGGGCCTTCAGTCACCTTAGATTGAATAAGCTTCCATCGGTACGATATTGAATGTAGATACCAACTTCTTCATCGAGGTCTGCTGTGGCCCTTTGGAGCATCATGCTGAAAAAGACTGTGAATAGAGTTAGAGCAAGAATGCAGCCTTGTTTCACACCACTGGTTATTAGAAAGGGCTCAGAAAGTGCGTTGCCATATCTGACTTGTCCGTGCTGATCCTCATGGAGTGAGATGATCATTTTAAGGAACTTGGGGAGACATCCTAAATGTTCCAAAATCTGCCATAAACCTTTTCTGCTCACAGTATCGAAAGCCTTGGTGAGATCAACAAAGGTTACATAGAGATCTTTATTCTGTTCCCTACACTTCTCTTGCAGTTGTCTGAGAACAAACACCATGTCTGTGGTACTTCTGTTGGCTCTGAAACCACATTGGCTTTCAGGTAGAATTCCTTCTGCTATAGCGGGTATTAATCCATTCAAAAGTATTCTTGCCAGGATTTTGCCAGCAATGGAGAGCAGAGTAATACCACGGTAATTTGAACAGTCTGATTTAACTCCTTTCTTCTTATACAAAGTGATGATGGCTGCACCACGAAGGTCTGATGGTAGTTTACCTAGTTCCTAACAGTGCACCACAAACTCGTGAAATTTAGCATGGAGTGCAAGGTCCCCATGTTTCCAGACTTCAGGTGGAATTCCATCAACCCCAGCTGCTTTGCCAATTTTCACCTGCTGTATGGCCTTAAGGGTTTCTCCCAAAGTAGGGGCAATATCCAATTCATTCTTCACTGGTTGTTGTGTGATGGACTGAATTGCTGAGTCTTGAACTACACGGTTAGTACTGAAAAGAGTCTGAAAGTGTTCAGACCAACGAGTCAGAATGGAGGTTTTATCTGTCAGAAGCGTTTGACCATCTGCGCTGAGTAGAGGGCTTTCAACTCGGTATGTAGGCCTGTATGCTGTTTTCAAGGCCTCATAGAATCCTCTGTAATCACTCGTATCTGTGCATAATTGGTTTTTTTCTGCTAGATTGATCCACCACTTGTTCTGGATGTCACAAAGTTTCTGTTGGAGCTTGCTGCATGCAAGACGAAAGGCTGCTTTTCTTACGTGACAGGAAGGTAGTGTAAGGTGTGCTTCCTCAACAATTCCTGGATCTTTTGATTGTTTTCATCAAACCAGTCCTTGTTCTTCTTGAAGGAGAACCCTAAGGATTCTTCAGAGGACTGCTGGATGCTGGTTTTAATATGTTGCCAAAGTGTTTCAGGAGAGGGATCTATAGAATGATTTTCGAGCCTAGTTTGAAGATTTGCCTGGAATCTGTCTCTCACTGTGGCTGATAGGAGATTGTTAACTTGGAGTCTCCTCTTTGGGATACTACCCCTTTTAGGTTTGAAATTAAGGTTGAAGTTAAGTTTACAGTGCACAAGCCGATGGTATGTTTGGCATTCTGCACTAGGCATCACACGGATATGATGGACATTGTGAACATCTCTCTGTCACACCAAGACATAATCAATGAGGTGCCTATGCTTAGATCTAGGATGTATCCAGGTTGTCTTCAGACTATTTTGCTGCTGAAAGATAGTGTTAGTGATGGTGAGCTGTTGTTCCGCACAGAATTCTAGCAGAAGGCATCCATTATCATTGCAGTTTCCAAAACCATGCTTGCCTAATATGCCTTTCCAGGCTTCGAAGTTCTTTCCTTCTCTGGTGTTGAAATCTCCAAGGATAATGATCTTATCATCTGCAGGAACCTTTTAGGTAAGGTCAGTGTAAAATTTATCTTTTTTGGCAGGGTCAGCTGGGAGAGTTGGGGCATATATACTAAAGAGGACAACATGTTGCTTGTTGTATAGTGGAAGGCGTAGGGAGATAATACGGTCAGAATGACCTGTCAGCAGATTTTCAAGTTTAGGGACAATAGAGTTTTTAATCATGAAGCCAACTCCCGAAAGATGCCTTTTGTTTACCTGACCAAAAGAGTGTATAACCGGTACCATGTTCTTTAAGGTTGCCTTCCTTGTGGAGATGAACTTCACTGAGGGCAGCAATGTCGATGTTGAGATGTGACAGTTCGTGGGCAATTAGGGCAAAACGATGCACAGGACATCCACTATCCGCAGTATCAAGCGTGGTCAGGAACCATACAGACTCCTGAATATGCTACAAATCTAAGCTTAGTTCAACTCTTCATACGCAGCTTTTGGAAGACACTATATTGCCTCTTCCATACCTTTTGCAGATCTAAACTGCCACAGTCTGAGGGGGGATGGGGCCGCGACACAGTATGGATGGGTTCGGAGTCAAGGTAGAGGTGCAAATGGAATGCTTTATTGAGGTGTGCAGGGGTTTTATGAGTTCAGGTGGGGAAAGGGCTAGAACATGGGGTACAGTATGAAACAGACAATCAGGGGAACAAATTGGGGGAGGGACACAGGCAAAGGGGGAGGAACATGGGAGGACTTGGGGAAGGAAAGGGAGAAAGGTAACTGTCTCCTCTCTGCAGCTTCTTCAGCCCATCAGAGGGAGGAGCGGGGAAGCAGGGAGCAGGCAAAATTTGTGGCAAGCCCAGGCATACCCAGGCTGTGCACTGTGTAGTGTGGATACAATGCAATACACATATTTGAAACCACATAATAACAGTAAAGTCCATATAATAACTGTAAAGTCCATATAGTAAAGTCCTTTCAATTGCTGTATATCTTCCTCCATGCCTGGAACTGTTCCCACTCTGCTTCCTGCTCCTTCACACTAAACTTTGAATCATTCAACAATTCACTCAATGTAAAGATAGTATGAATAGTTGCACCAATAATAACAGAAAAATTGCAAAGCTAGCATGGGTTTTGACAGGTTTAGGCTGATAGACTTTTTTTCAATGGATGAACTCAGTGCAGAATCAAGTCTAGAGGTGTAAGATAAGGGTACTGCCCACAAGAGCAGCTCCAGAAAGACAAGCATGGCAATGACCATGACTTGCTGCATACTGTCTGTCTGCTGAACGGTTAATAATGAAAGGTCAGCTGCATTGAGCCAAGCACATGATATAAAGCACACCTGAGTACAATTTAACAGACAGCTCTTCTGAACTCTTAGCTGCAAAAAGATAGAGATGAAGGAAAAATCTTTCTTAAGAAAGATATCATGACTGTAGTCAGGAAAAAAATATAAGACTGGGCCAAAGCAAGAGGTGACCAGCTTACACCATGGGCAGTACCGTAAACATTTTTACCATGCACAGGATTGCACATCTGTATATAGCCACTGAGTTTGACTCACAACTAGACCGGCAGATGTTTAAACAACTCACAGTGAGGACAGTGATCAAAAAAACTGCATTAAATCACCATGAATCACACTGGGGAGAATGTGTTTACATAATTATATGTATACATACAATTTGCTTGCCAGATAATGCAGACTTTCAGAGGGAGCCACATGAGGCATGTGTTAACATTTACTAGAGATGAAGCAATTTAAATTCTTGGTCCTTTACTAATCATTCAACTCCACTTGAAAAATAAAAAGTAACAGCTTCACTTGAACACTAATGTTACATGCTGGGAAGTGCTTTATTGTAGCTTGTAAAATTGCCTTTGAGAGAGAAGAGTCTAAATGCAGTCAATAACAGAGCCATGGATAAAAAGCAACTTTTATTTTGGAAAGTAGCTCTAAAAACGGCATCTTGCGGAGGTTCTCTGTTCGTTATCCCTACCACTCCAATTTAGCTTTGCTTAAGTGTCAAGTAAAAACGATGTTTTCCTCACAGTTCCAAGCTCTGTAAACTCACTCTCATGACTGCCTTGACAGCAAGTCAACCTGTGTTGCTTCCTGCTAATATATCAGTGCCAGTTCCACTGACCCAGTGGGAAAGCTGAATAACATATAAGTGTAAATAGGCACAGAGATTTATGAAACATCTTTTGTTTTTAACTCTGTCACTGGCCTGCATCCAAAATCAATCTAGATAAGAGAAGAAGAGAAGTGACAAAGAAGAGGCTGTCATCACCAGTCATCATGAAGAAAAGTCATGAGAAGTGTTCTGTAAAAGATGCTGAAGTGGAGAGGGGATGAGGCAGGCCCACATCTTAGTATGACCATGTCAGGCTGAAGCTGAAGTCACAAGATTGTTGTTGGATAGGGAAAGACATGCTGAAGAAAACACAGTAAAATCCCAAAGGAAACAGTAGAAGATGAGAGGCAAGAATATCTTGACGACTGACAAATAACTGCTCTCAACAGCTGAATGAGATATGACATTGTTTGCCTCCTAGAGTCAAGTACATAGGGAGGAGATATCAGAAGACAGGTGAGTGGTATGGATGTTAATCCACAGTGTAGAAGAGGTGTTGTGTGATCACAAATAACTAGAGTACTGATAGATTATAATCAGTCATTGAGATATCACCATACCATGTTTCATTTACCTTTATTGTGACATGGTCTCTCGACTAAAAAGGATGCAAAAGAAAAAAAATTAAGCAATCTCATGTTCATTTCCAGGAGCATCCCATAGACTAGCTAGAGATTGTTAGTTAGTCATTTAAGTTATCTGAAATGGGGTAGGTCATCTAAGCCATTCAAATATGCCTTCATCTGACTAAAAGAGAGTCTAATAAGTGTATATTTATATTGTAGAAGCATATGCAACACCACACTTACTGTGTGTTATTCCAAGGCTGAAAATTCCAGTTCAAAGCTCTGAGTCAGCTTCCATTTTGACTCTTGAGCTGTTTCTACATGAATAATAGACATTGTGTCTGGGCCCATTAGCTGACCTGAGGACAACTGGAATAGCCTATATTCATTTGATTAAATCCTCTTAGCTTCAAAATATGATTGGTCATACAAGTAGTTTTTCACACATGGTAGCTTCCAGATCGGGCCTAGGAATTCTTTGAACTTTGAATAACACAAATTGGCCCAGGTCAAGTTCATACCAAGGACCTGCTAAAAATTCAACACTACAGACAGACAGTAGCATTCCAGTGTTCATTTCTATTCCCTGTCACTTTTTACTTTACTAGCATAGTTGTATTCTTGCAGTCTAAAACCCAGGCCACAGTTATTTCCAAACTGTGGTTTCTGAGATCCATTATTCCCTTCTCCTCTCAGCTTTACCCTCACTCCCATTTTCCCCTAAACCCCCCAGGACAATGCACTTGAAGCAGGACTGTACTTGGCTCCCCATACTATTTGAATGGATCACTCTAAGGCTCATTTAGTTTAAGTACAGCATGTCATGACCAGCTGGTTTTGTTACAAATTTGCTTGATTTCCTGCCAAGTACATTTACCCTTGGAAAATATCTAGTCTTCAGTCTTGCCAGTACTCCCCTGTAAGTTCATGAGTTGTCAAATGACTACGAAAGCACTAAAAACCAAAGTCTCTTCACACCTTCAATTTAAGTGTTGGCAGGTAGTTTAAAATTAACAATAAGCAATACTTACCTGTGGCTAGGCAAAAGACAAGGAACACCACTTTTCTGACCAGCAGGAAAGGTTCCCTAATAAGCTTCCTAGTCCCCTTCACAGTTGTTCTAAATTTAATGATGAACCTGTTAGCAATCTTAAGGGAGTGAAGATGAAGACCACAGAGCAAGGCTGAGGACACCAGCAGCAATTCTGTGATTCAGCAAGTGTTGTCGAGATGATATGTCTGAAGATATGGCTTTCTTCCGTTGCAAGCTGTTTAGGAGTCTTTTGTGTCATCTTCCAGACTTCATCTTTCACTAAATTTCACTATCGAATGTGAAAACAATAAACCAAACAAATAAAATAATCCTGGCACAATTATAAACACACAAGCCCCCCTCACAAAAGTCCAAGAAAAACAAACAAGCAAACAAAACAAAGAGTTAAAAGAAAAAGAAATCCAAAATCAAATCTACTAATTCTCAACTCTTCTAGAAGTCACAAGACACTTATCTACTCTTTGGTAAGTCACATTATTTTAAAAAATACATTGTTTATATTTTCATTTCTCATTTTAAATAATGAAAAACACCACGGATGTTACAAGAAACTATTTCTTAATTTCTGATTTTCATGGGCTTTGCTTAATAATCAAATCAACAGAACAATTTTCAAAGCAAGTGACAAAAAAACATGTGAGAATATGTTGTTCTCTAGTTTTCCTTTTCTTTTTTTCTATTTAAAGCAGGAGATAACTGAATCCTGATAAACTGAACAATACCACTTAGAAGCATACACAATTAAAAACTAAAAGCTTTTAATTAGACTCTTGCTCAGCAGGGGTGAAAGTGTAATTTAAAAGACTCAGGGCAAAAGCTGAATTGTTAGTTTTATATTTTAGCACAACAAAGCTACAATTAGACTAAATTACTTAACAGCTTATTCATTAGTCTTCAACAGAAATTTGGATTCACACTGACTTCATGTTATTGTTTGCAGAAAACTACATATCTAACTCAAAATAGTCATGTATAACAGTTTAAAAAGTAGATGTAGAGGTTACTTCTAGAGTTGGCTGTGTTGGGAAGTTGAGGTTTTATGTGTTCTAGTCATCACCCATTCATCAAATAAGAAAAGAAATTTATTTATTTATTCTTAAAGACATCACACTAATAATGCTACATTTCTTAGACCCATAATAGAGAACCACTCACTTTATGTCGAAGGAACACCAGAGATAGTGAACCTAAGCATGCAATACTTCCGTTACTTCAGTGTCGGTTTTTATTTTGTAATTTCCACATAAAATTGCTCCTTTTTGGTTTACAAAAAAATCAGCCAGGAAAAACCAAAAGTAATACCTATGGCAGAGAACATCAAGTGTGATCCCCCACTGTAGCACTACATAACAAAATTCCCACTCTTGGCAAATGTAAGATCTTCAAAGGTAAAGTGGTATCAAAACTATTTGCAACTTAGAGCAGAAAATCTTGGTTTCACCAAAGTCAGAGGTAAATCTCCATTTGATTTAACTCAGGCCAGCGTTATAGCCTCAGTAAATGAGGAATAAAAGTGGGATATATCACTTACTGTTCCACTTGTTTTTCAGACTTCCCCAAGCATGAGAAGTCTGCTACCATTGCGTTGCACATCATACTACAAAACAATGGAAAACCACTGATCAGGCATCACTGTGGCCTGTCAGTATTTCTAGCAAAGGGTATCTCATTCATATTACAATTGGTAAGTGCTGAGATTGGGAAAGGAATATAGCTTTAGACTAGCAATGTTTCCTGTCATAAAATCAAATAATAGGGAAAAAAGATGGTTCCAAGATATTATGAGGGAAAAAAGGGACATGCAAGACCAAATCATTGAGTTCAGCTATTTATACTGGTAATGGCTCAGAGGAAAGCTAAGAAGCTCTTTTCTTAAATCTTACTGAGAGAAAACAATTCTGAGGGCTGTGGGAAGGACTGTAAGATCCATCATTTGATAGTGCTAAGTTTTTCTTTCTTTTTATGTGATCTCTTGCTTTAATTTGGATAAGTTTTTTAAGCAGAAGGCTAAAAAAGCAATAAGCATTTCAGAAATTACACTACATGTAAAAGTACACAAATGGATTTAAGTAATGAATCTTGAGGACTGAGTCATGCCATGCTACGTTGTTATTTACACTGAAATGTTAACTTATAGAAAAGAACATGTGTTTTCTTTAAATATATGACAAGTTGAATTATCTTTCAGTCATCCTAGAAGTGTCTTAAATTGCTGCAGAGGGGCAATCGTAGTCAGAAAAGCACACCATGTAACATGGAATATATAAAATAAGGAATTAACAGCTCTTATTAGTTTTATGGTCAGCAGAACAAATTAAGATAATTGAGCTCTAAGTATCCATGCAGTCCAAAAGCTATCATTCTCCTCTGGCCAGACAACAAACTTCGATACAATTCCATGCCAGTACAGATACAAGTTTTGAGTCTGATCCAATAAGCATAATAACCATCAACGGAGAAAGAGGACAATGGATCATCCTTCAACACAGTCAGTAATATCTAGAAAATGATAACAGCTATCAAATTGTAATGAGTTTTCTCAAACATTCAAGTGAAATTTCCTCTTGGTAAACTAAAAGGCTATCTCTATAAATTTTCTAATTAGTTTACTAAATAATTACTACCTCCCTTATCCTTTCCACGCTGCAGCAAGTATGGTATATTTATTTCCACAAACATTGATTCAAGTTAAAAAAGGAACGATTTTCTGCTACACTTACATCATGTTTATGATAATTTTCTGCACACATTCAAGCAATTGAATTTCACTTGCATAAATGACAGCAAGATCTAATCAATTCCCATTAAAGTCAGTGATAGACTTTCAGCTGCCAGTTCCACATCAATCTAACATTCAAGTATTTGCACTAAAAGTGATATAGTTATCTGGAAAAGAAGAACTGTTGAGTTAATGAAGGAGACAAGATTTTTCTAAAACTTTTAAGAGCTACGTTGAGGAAATGAAAATTCAACACAGGTATATGAAAATCTGTTTTTCAGTTATGTCTATATTTGTGCCTTTCAGTGTGTTGAAGACATAAACCTACATATATCAAAGATAAATTGCCAGTTTTTACATCAGATGTATCAGTTTATCACAGTTCTGAGAAAATGTTTCCAAATGCCTTATGAGAGACAAGAATCAAGCTGGACATTTCACAACTGGAACAGAACACAAGTTGATATAAACTAAATGGAAACTGTGAAATGACAACACCGTTTCCATACAAAACCTAACACTGTAGATAATGTCCAGCAGAGTCAAGAGACATATCTTAAAAGACTTGCCCAAAGCAACTGGTGCATAAATTCCTACCTATGCTGGGTGAGAATGTTAGAGAACAAGGAAGATTTTTAGATCTGTTTTCTGAGAACATTTACATTGGGAGAATATTTCAATAGTACTCCCTTGGTCTCTGCAGAGAAATTGCCTCTATTGTCTTGATTTTGGTTCAGAAAGGAAAACCTGAGATTCACTAAATTGTATCACCTTGTTACTACATATTGACATCTGGGAGTGTTGCTGGCATGTGGATTCATTTACCACTATATAGTGACATAAATGACGTTCAAAGAATCTTGTAGTACAAAATAGAGCAAGTCTGAAATTTTAGTTTACGGATATCGTTATATTTTCCATTGAGAGACTAATATGTTTCCACTTTTTATCAGTCAACACGTATCAAGCTGACAGGTCAATATTTATTTATTTATTTATTTATTTATTTATTTATTTGTAAATCAATAACTCAGTGGGCAGAATTAAAGGAAAAAAGGGAGCCAGACATGGTACAGTAGGCTGATTGGCATAACGCAAAGGCAAGTAGAACCCTAAACTTTATTGAAGATTTTCAGGGGTTTTCTTGGGGACACTGTCCTCCCCATCACATTAGGGAGTGGTATGCTTGTCAAAAGTGATCTTACTTGAATTTAGCACAAAGAAAGCCTGTACTGTGTCTGTGACTAATTTTGTCCTTATTTATTTTGTAAGATCCTAGTCCTTTCAAGTCACCATGGTTCATGATTTAGATTTTCTTATGGTTCTTTTAACACTCTCAATACACCAGGTATACCTTTTTCAGAAAGAAATGTAACTGCCATCCAATTTGACATAATATAGAATTAATGATGTTCTGTAACTCTTGGCCAAAGGAAGTTCTGAAGAATGGTTGTGGTGGGGCAAAAAACAGTTTTCCCCCTAGAGTTATAAAATGGTAACCCCACAGGGAGTGATGTCCCTTAGGGTTGAGCCAATGAGCGCTTCTGCAAAATATAAACATATCACAAACATAAACATAAACATATCATAAACATAAACATAAACCCAGACCGGAAAAGAAGAGTTGTAGTAGTTGTTGTTGGAGGAGAAGTGGCCATGTTGTAAGCCACAAGGAAGGGGCCCCCAGCCCCCTGCTTTCAAACCATTACAATGATAAGGAAACAGGTGTTATCCCTTGTGACATCCTTTAAAAGGATAGCCAAAATAACAACTCAAGTAAAAAGCCAACAGCTGCATTTTCTTCTCACACTATTTTTAATACACTACATGTGTACTGACTTAAATGAGATCAGCCTGTTAATAAAGAAGTGAATGAACCAGAATCAAGTCAAATTTCCAAGAATATTGTGATATTTTATGAGAGACAAATGCCAGCTTCTGCTTAGGGTAAATCAAACTTAAGATAGATTCAACATTACTAGTACTACAGAACAGTAAGATACAGAATGAGACACAGGGGACCTCATGAGTGAATGACAATAAATGCTCACCTCAGCCATGAGCATGGGGACACTGTAGTATCATACTGAAGAAAGAAGAGATAAACCTCAGGTTTAAATGGTCATTTTGAAATCTCAAGTGTATCCACATGCTATCCTAGGGACAAGTCCAAAACAACGATGAAATTAGAGAAATTCTGAAGGCGCTCTCAGTTATGTTTTGATCCAAACAGTTTCAGTCTCAATTAAGGAACCTTAAAGAAGGTATAAAACTGAGTGAAACTTGGTGATGAGAGAAATCACCATCTGCATGCAAATTAACTACAGTTTACAAACTTTTTTTTCTAATAGATAATTTGTCTCTTAAGATACACAGGTTCTGAAGACAGTCATAAGAAAACAAAAATTATTTAATTTAACTAAAATGAATGATGCAGTCTTGAGTTGTCATGTTTCCACAGTCTTGCAAATAAATAATAATAAAAAAATAAAATAAAATAAAATTAAAAAAAAAAAAACACAACCGAAAAGGTCCATAATGATTGTTCCTGCTGATTTGTTGTCACTGGTTTGCCTTCTTAAAATGAAGTGGGCTCAAAACTTCTCTGTTCATATTTAACATATTTATGTTATAAAGTTAAATATAGTTTTGCTATATCCTACAAAATTAAAATGTGTGAAATAATAATTATAATATTAAAGCTTGTCCCCTAAAAGGACATATGCACTTGCACAACAGTTATTAGTAGAATTATCAGACTAATTAGTCACTAATATCTAGGCAATAAATCCTCAGAATCTAACAGTTCAGTGATCCTCTTTTTGGAGAGAAAGTGGAAATACAGTGTGTAGAAAGAGAGTTGCTTATAGAACTTATTTTTCAAAGTGGCACAGAGAGATGGAAGAATAAAGAAGAGCAGTGAGAGATGGAACAGAGATGTTTTTCAATAAATTTGTTATGCAATCATACAACCATTTGGTATAAAGTAGCATATGGCATGGAAGCATGTGCTACAGATGGAGTCCACAGTGACACAGACATCTGGCATCCAGGTATTTGATTTTGCTTATGCCAACAGACAGGGACTTTTCAGAGCTTATTCTCACACTAATTCTTCACAGCAATGTTGGTATTTTGCCTACACTTTCCTTTTGCATGCTAATGCAACATATTTTTTACACTACTCTATGTAGATTTCTTGTGGTGACTTGGCCCCAGGGGGTGGCTAAATTCCCATACAGACACTTGCTCTCTCACCTGCTTCAGTGGGACAGGATATGGTAATGAAAGAATAGGAATGAGAAAACTCATGGGTCGAACTAAAGGCAAGGAGATTACTTACAAAGTACCTTTACAGGAAAAACAGATTGGTTTGGGGAAAACTTACCTTAATTTACTTCTGATTAATATATATATTTATATAATCATTGTTTCAGGAAAAGAAACAAACATTTACACACTTAGGGAAAATGCCTTTCTTCTCCCTTTTTCAAGATCAACTTCTCTTCAAACTCCTCCCCTTCTTTATTGCTGCAGGTTACACTCAGTGAGGCAAAGGGTGCAGGGGTGTTGTGATGTGATTCCCCTCCCCTTCCATTCCCTCCACTTTTTTTCCCTCCTCCTCCAGCCTTGGTGTTCCCTTTGCTGTTCCTTACTGTATTCCCCTCCTCTCTCTCCCTGTGGGTTTTTGCTTCTTCACTTTTGTAATTTCCCAGAGGTGCCACTCTCTTGGCTGACTCTCTTGGTGCCACTCTCTCAGCTGTGTCCTGTGGTGGATCCATTTGAACCAGCTGGAAGTGACCCACATGGGACTGCTCCATGCCTCTTCCCACAAAGGCCACCCCTGCAACACCCCCAGCTGCCAACACCTTGACACCTGAACCAAATGCACTTCTATATTCTGCAAAAAGGGAGACATGAAGTTTGTTTTGTTTTATTTGAATTGTGGGGTTACCTTTTTTTCTGAAGGATTATTATCTTGAATAGGTCAGTAAGAAAACAATTTGCTATGGTTTATATTAAAGAAAAATCAAGATTATACATATTTTTAGTTTAAGTTGGAAATGGCTATGATTTCTTTGGCTTTATTTCATAATTTTGGACCATGCCATTGGGAAAATTCTACCATTCTCAATTATTGTCTCCATAGCTGTTGTATTATACTGTATATTGTAGTACTACACCCTAAGGAACAAAATTCTCTGCCATGGTCTTCACTAAAAAGCTCTCAGAAATATATATATATATATACATATATATATGTATATATATATACATATATATATAATGTGTCATCTCAAGTCTCAAATTGCTCACTATCTCCATAAAAAGAGGAGACAGAGAGTCCTAAATTAGTTTGAATGTTGTTGACATACAAGGATTGTTTGCCCTGTGTCTGTGACATCTCATAGAGCTGTTATGAAACACTGAAGTCAGGTCTTTATTCCTCATCTGCATAAATATACAGAGCAGTATAGATCTGATGGGTGACCTAAGGTGACAAAAAGCACTAGTCAGTATACTAGTTTGAGCTTAGATAGAATTAGATTTGTTCATAGTAGCTAGTATGGAACTGTGTTTTGGATTTGTGCTGGAAACAGTGTTGATAACAGAAGGATGTTTTCCTTACTGCTGAGCAGGGCTTTCACAGTGTCAAGGCCTTTTCTCCCTCTCACCCCACCCCACCAGAGAGGAGGCTGGGAGTGCACGGGGAGCTGGGAGGGGACACAGTTGGGACAGGTGACTCTGGGTGACCAAAGGGATGTTCTACACGATAGGGCATCGTGCTCAGCAATCAAATCTGGGGTAAGAGGGAGGAAAGGGGAAGGAGTTAAGGTGTTTGTCTTTCCTAGAAATCATAACCCATGATGGAACCCTGATTTCCTGGGGATAGCTGAACACCTCTGCCTGCCCATAGGAAGTGGTGAATGAATTCTGTATTGTGTTCTGGTTGCGAGTGAAGCTTTTTCTTCATCTATTAATCTGTCTTTATCTCAATCCAAAAGTTTTCTCACTTTTCCAATTCTCACCCCTATCCCAGTGTGGGAGCATTGAGCAAGCAATGCACGGGGCTTAGCTTCCAGCCATGGTTAAACCATAACACCCAGTGAAAAAAATTCTGGAGAAATATGAACTAAACAGAGCAACAAAGATGTTTTCTTTTGGACAAAATATCTACAGAGAAGTTATAATATTTGAAAAGACATTTGACTTTGCCCAGAGCATGCTTTCTGCCTTGCCCAGGATTGCTTTTCCCCAATCTGTTCACCATCCATAAACTGATTGCATTTATCCTTGGGCTTGGCTGTAAGATTGTGGCTCTATCTTGTGAAGATGTCATCTGATTTTTACTGGCACTGGAGTCAGTTGTCTGGCACCCTCACATAGATGCTGTTTTCAGAAAAGAGAGCAGAGTGCTCAGTCTTGGAGTGCAAGGCTTGGGATAGGCATGGATCTGTCAGCACAGGCAGGGGTCTGCTCTGTCTCCAGAAGCCTGGTTTGCCCGTTGCCTCACAGAGTATTGAGGGTTCCTCTTCCAGAGCACTGTCAGACTCACTAATATTTCCACAGTTTTTCCTCTTCACAAATATCTTTCATGAGCCAGAAACGGCATTTTTTTTTATTATTATTATTTCCTTGATTTGCAAGGCGAGATATCAGCTCTAATGTGAGGACAGTTTTATCAGGAAGATCAAAGACAATCCGTCAGGCATGTGAAAAAATAGTGTAAGACATATTTTTCTTTAGACAATGTATTTTTTACTACTTTTTTAAGTACAATGAATATTATATTGGCATTTCTCAGTATGATAAGCTAAACTTTATGATTTTTATTTTATGTCTTCAGGGTTATAAGTCATTGTCTACAGTAGTTTAGTTACTGGTGGATTTTCTCAGATGAACTAATTTGAATTAATTTGTCTTATCTGATATGACTGCTTTGAATATTATATTTGTAATCAGACAAATGCGGATTTGATACCCTTTCTTGCAGGATTAAAACTATGTTTATTGCAGCAAGATAATTACTGCTAGTTCAATGTTACCCCTTACAATTTATTTATATCTTGCTCTCTGACAAACATGTGTCACAAGCACACACAGAAGAAAAGTAATAACTGAGGCTTCATAAATTAAAATTATCTTTTACTACAAATTTGTAAGTATTCACATGGTCATCTAATCTTTATCTAATTCTAGAGATTGCTCAGTGGGTTTTTTTTCATCAAATCTTGTGTCCATTTGGCTACAGCTTTACTGTGTGAAGATGATGTTTTCCATATCATGGATATATGTAATTATGTTGGGAATTATAAATAAAATTTCAGGAAAACCCATTCATCTATTTCAACTGGAAAGAAAGTATAGTTTTGTCCATATAAAAATAATTGTCATACTAAGCAATGAGTAATAACCGGCTTTTATGAAAAAAAATATAACATGTAACTATGTTATCAAAGATTATACTTTATTTTGCTGTGATCAGTGGGGAGAAATTGAGAATTAGAAATCTGTTACTTGCTAAGTTCTGGGCATTTGACAGTACAACTTTAAAATTCCTTTAATGTTTGTTTCTAAATGCATGCTAGAGTTTATTTAGAATTACAGATTATTTTTATCTCAGATCCTGACATTTTTGAAGTGCATATACCCTGCTACAATCTTTAGTTTACCATTTGATTTTTCAGGTGTTAGTCTCTTGGCTGATCAAGTAGCAGCAAGATAAGTGAGCAACACAATGTGCAGACAGGAGTAAAAGGAGTGTCTTTTGTAGCCAGACTGCCTTAAGCTGTTTAGAGAACTTCCCCTGTGGCTGGTTCAGATGAATGAGCATAATTAACATGAGTCTCCAGTGGCAATAGATGACAAATGGATGATTATGCAGTGCAAAACTTTGCCTTTATGTTATCAAGATCTGTTGCTGTGATTGTTATTTTCTCTGTCTCTCTCTCTCTCTCTCTTGCTTTGGGGTATTTTAAAAATAACAAAAAGGTTCTTGCCCACACAATAATACAAGTGAGTGAGTTCTACATTAAACTTATCATTAAATTCAGAGCTTCCATGAATAAGGAGTTCTAGCTAATGAAATAGAAACTGAAAGATCAATACCACTCAAGTAAATACAATATAAGATCCAATCTAGCACTACTGAGGTTTTGATGGCAATAATTCAATTTTTGACAACGTCTGCAGAATTGGGATGATAGCAAGCAGTCTATATAAATGTTCTGTAAAATAATGGCATTGCAATCTATGTGACTCCATAAGCAACACTGAGATTTTTCTTGAAAAATATCTAATTAAAGCAGTAACTGAGTCCAAGTCAACTAATCAAAATATGTGGAATCCACATTTTTATCACAATCATTAAATTTTTGAACAATGACATGGCTCTAGATCAATCAAGTAAATTAACACTTCCATGAAAGGCACTATGGTGGCAGAAGCATTACCTAAGTATCACTTATTATTGTATCAGAAAGTCTAGAAAACAGAGCTTAAGAGAGATACCAGAAGGAACATTGTTTTAAACATTCAGGAACAGCTGACAAAGACCTATCCTAGAAAAACAGTACAGATTTTTCTTACATAAGGTATATTGCAGAGTCCTGAGCAACAGTAACTCTTGTGCCAGAAAGAATATTTCAATAAAATATTTGCCCATTACAAAGAAGACAATTGAAAACACTCTGAACTTTGCTAAGAAGCTGTGCTTTAGAGCTGTGAGAGATGAAATACAGCACTACTCAATAGGCAAGTATTTTGGCTTAGCTTTTTAAGAAGCATTTAAGTCCTCACTTCTGCTGTCTGTACTTTGTATTGGGCTCAGGTAAGCTTTTAATGAAGGTTTGAATTTTCATGTGTTCAGACCTAAGAAGACCATCCTCCAAAATCCCATACAACATATGCTTGCTGTTTCTGTTTTGGAAACACAGATTGTGATTTACAGACCTGATGGTCTCTCCTTAAATAATTTTATTCCAGAGGTTAATTCTTCTCACTAATTTCTGAATAATCTAACTTTCACTTCTAGTCAATTAATTTTTTTGGGCATTTCTTTGCTAGAATTGTAGACCCTCTAATACTGACTTTTCCTCCCATGCTAGAAAAAGAAATGACCAGACTGTGGTTTTGTATTACTCAGCACTACAATCCCACTGATGATTCTGTAGGTGAAGTATTCAGGCTTCCTATTCATGCCTTCTCTACTTAAAATCTGGCTACCTAGGGCACATTTTTTGGAGATGTGAGTTTGAATCAATTCCGGAAAAAGGAAAGTCTGAACTTGGGCCTCCTACTTTCCTTAGAATATTCTCTGTCACAAGGTATTTTAGAAAATACACCCACAACCTCCTCCTCCTTCTGTTCTTTTTAGGAAAATATCAATGAAACTCTACTGCCTTACAGCTTAGTTCTGTCGGTTTGTCTGAGAATACCATCTAGGCTGAAGTTTTTCAGGGGACTGAAGTGAAAGACTAAAATTCAGCATCCTGGCTGGACCTAGTAATAACAGAGCAAATAAGCCACTTGAAACCAGGATAATTGGAAAGATTCACAAAGATGGTCATATGAGGAGCATAAAGACTTCCTATAAAGTATGGGCTGTATTTACATGGTAGCTAAGAGAGACTTTTCAGAATGACAGCTTTACCTTGGTGGGTGTTATCAGCTTAGAACACATAATGCTTTTAGATCTGGCCTTTACAATATACCAGAAAGTATCATGGCTTTTTACAGAGTAAATGGATGACCAAATAAAGCACTTTACAAATATGTAATGATAAACTGACAAAGTAATTTTGTCCACTAAATGAGCAATAATACTCTACTTATCTGGGAAGCAAGCATGTTTAAATATTGCAATATCCATAAGCTACCATTGTCATAACAAATTAAAGCAAATACTTTCCTACTTTGAATAAAGAGGACTGAGCAGCCTCTGACTGCAGCCACATCACTTAACACAGGAAGACACATTGCAGCAGCCAGCATTTTTAGAGAGCTCTTCCTTTTAGTAGCTTTTTGTTTTCTCCACCCTTCTTTAATAAAACTCTTCTCAGCAGAGTTGAGGAGCATCAGCTAAAAAGAAACTGTAAGACAATTTGAACCAAATTAATTCCCTATGACCACTGCAGTTCCAATTAAGATGTTGCACTGTAAATTTTTGACACTGTAAGTCCTAGTCACAGCCTAAGGCCTGACCATGTACAGATTTAACAAGGACTTTAATCTGTACACATGAATGCATTTATGCATTAAGCTAACCTAGAGCTAAGTCTTTACAGTCATATCATTAGCATAGTCACAATCTTCTTCCAGCTGCAGTTATACTGGCTGAAAAAATTACTGTCACCAGCCCCAGAGGCAACTGTTGTCTCTCTGACCTGCCATGTGAGTATTCCCCAGGACTTTTTATTCACAACAAACTGGGATTGCTTAAAAAATTTAAATAATATATCAATGCTAATCTGGTTTATATGGACTAAAATGATCCTACAGGCACCAGGACTGAGGTATCTGAGGAGACAGTAGCCCCTGGCTCCTATGCTCTGAAGATGTGTAACTCTGGTTAAGATGGTAGCAGCAGGAAGAGAAAATTTGATGACAATTTGTCCTTCTTTCTCTCTGTAGTTCTAAGAAAAAAAATTGCCTGGTCTGAGAAACCCAGCCAATCCTATTTATTTATGTACATACCCTCTCATTTTTAAGACCAGTAAGAATTTTGATTTAATTTATCTAAAAAATTTCATTTTGCCCAGCTGAGATAAATGCCCTTGACACCCCTCACAAATTAATAGAGATTGGTTTTGAGAGACAACAATCTGAATAATCTTATGTGTAGAAATGCTGCAAGATGATTATGCAAATGAAATAATTCACGGTTGTTACACTATTGAAAACCATTAATAATTTCTGAAATTTAGTCCTTATCTCATCTGCATGATAAACCAAGTAATCATTTAAGAAACCCTAAAAATGTAGAACCAGGCCATGCTAAATCATATGGTAGTGCAATTGTGGCCAATTGTATGGCTCAATATTAATTTCTATGTATACGTGTAATACTCTATCCACTGTCTCATCAAAGATTCAGGCTAATTAAGAGAAAGACATCTTGGCAGTGAGCCAAATAAGTTTTAGATAAGATATGAAGTAATAGTATCTGTTCTCTAAGCAGAGAAATGCCCAAATATAAGCATTCAAAGAAGTTATATTGTACTACGCCTTTTAAGTCAGAAACCAAAATATTGTGAAGAGAATAAGTTTGAAGAGTAAAATAAAAACTAGGTGCTATTTTAAGCATGAAGTAGAAATAGCCAGTTGTGTTTAGTTGGCATATATACATGGAGAGAGGAAAGATATTAACCAAATGACAGCAAAGAGCTATTGTGCAGCCTAGTGAAGGCTCAAGTATCTAAGACAGGAAGGAATAAAATTAGGCACATGAAGGAATTAATGAAATGAAAAAATGAAGACTTTTCAGCTATAAAGTACATATTAATTCCATTTTTTAAATTGTTTAGTTTATAACACAGAATATTTTGTATGTAACTAATACTTTTCTAAAAATTTGTAATAAAGTAGACTTAAAATTAAACCATTAGCATAATGGTTTACAAAGGGAATTTTTATATAACTGTAGTGCTGAACACTTATACTGCACTTTTTATTTTCAAAATGCTCCATAAACATTAACTAATTGAAGAAGGTTCTGATAAAGGATTTTGATAAAGTTCATTACATAAAGCTATTAAGAAAGGTTGGTGATTGCTTGATGAAAAGCAAATTTTACTTATTTTAAAATTTATAAATTGCATATATATTTAATACAATCAATGGTCAATTCACCTATTTTGTAAGAAGTTGCAGTAATTACAGGGAGTAATTCTATCAGCCTTGCTTTAGGAATGCTTAAGCATATCAGCAGTTTGATAGGAGGCAACATCACATTAGTATGGTCTCCTGCAGTGAAAAAAAATCCAAGTTACTTAATGTAGAGTACTCACAGAGGTGTTTATATATCTATATATCAGCTGGAGGACACACCTGCACTTCAAGATCTCAAATAGATAAATAATAAAGAAAAAGAAGAAACCAAAAGCTATGTTGATTTGAAGAGATCTGTATGCCTTGGGATATTGCTTTTTGCATATAAGCAAGGAAACTCTGTGATACAACATCAAGTGATTTATTTATTTGGTATCCTGAAATGAAAGATCATTATTTTGTTGGAGATGTTTTAACTCTCCTAATGTACTGTAGTAAAACACAAGATTATTATTACAGAACTAACATATTTCTCATTTTGGCTAGGTAAGCACATTTGCCACACTGCACAAAAGATGTAGAACGTCATCCAGCAAAACTTAAGACAGGCCAAGTCAGGCACAGCTAAATTCAGTTCTTCCATTAGCCAGAAATTTATGCTCCAAGAGTGATTGCTTTTAAGATATAGCACCTGACATGTCAACTCTCCTACCCCCTCCCAGTCATTAACCCTGTGATAGACCTTCAGCTTCACAGCTCCAAACAGAAGTATCTGTGTTCTCTTACCTGCTCCTCATTGTCTGGTGTTCTTTCCTCTAGAAAATTATCTTCACTTTTATGCTACTTGCCTGTATTTCTATGAGCAAGAACATCAGTAATATCTAGTAAATCTTTTGTTCATTCATCCTGAATTGCACAGAGTAGATACTGTGAGTAAAAGAAGCCAGGAATAATTTAGCACCTATTTATCATGGAAATAAGAGTCTTTTATAATCAGACCTTCAAAGATCAGAAGGATAATGATCTCAAAATAGGGCTTCAAAACATATCATTACTATGCGTCTTGCTTCAGACATATCCATCATTAAAATATGTACTACAAAATCTGTGCTAAAAATTTCATAGCATTGATCCAAGAGACTTATCAATCATCATGACCACAAAGGGCTACTCAAGGGTAGCTGGAGAAGAACAAGTATTGCCACCAAGGTGATGAATTCCTCAGTGAATGAGAATTTGAAACAACATGGAGGAAGTTTCAGGTGTATCTGAACAGAATCAGGCTTGAATATTGAGAATAGAGTTGCTTTTGCTGACACTGAACTAGAAAAATAGTGCAGACAGGCTTGCCTGTTTTTGAAGACTTAATTGAAATAAACAGGGAATGTAAAAGTAGCAGATGTCTTGCATAAGTTCAGACTGGAAATAGTATTCACATTAGCTGGTCTTAAAAAATAAGGACTCTTAATTGGGCAGAAGGGTTGAGGTAATTTTTTTTTTTTTGCAACAAAGTTTTAAATAGCAAAACACCTGAGTTATATAATACAGGTCATTAAATATAAAGTTTTCCTTTTCTTGATTTCAGGATAGGGCAGTGAAATTTTAAAAAGTGGAAATCATAGAAAAGTAAATGCAAATTTCAAGGTTCCATGGATAAGGATTTTCATATTTAGTGGTTTAAGAATGACAAAGCATCAATTAGATTAGGTTTGTGGCAAAATTAAGCTTAAGAAACAGTACTATCAGGAAGACACCACTGTCTTGTTAATCTGGAGTACATATATTCAGCTTTCCCTGTTTCTTTGGAGAGAAAATAATTTGAACTTTCAACCCAGTGATAGCCATAAATATCAATCAGTGGCTTAGCATCCCATAGTTTGTACAGTTACATCTCTGCTGTTTTCCCTGTTGCATCATACCATAGAGGGCTTCTTAGTACCATTTGACAGCACAAAATCATAGAATCATTGGAAAACTGAAAAATATCTCAGAAGTTCATTCAATTAATCCAATTGTGTTCATGAACAAAAGACCTTTTCTTTAATATCTTCAGTGCTGGAGACTCCTGAGGCCTTCCAGACAGGTAGTTCCAGAACTCTGTTTCACTGGCAACTTCTAGAAACTTCTGCCAAATACTTTTCATTTCTTGCAGTTTGAGACCATTATTTCTAGTCCTGGGTGTAGCGAATAGATTATCACCTTTCCCTTTGAACTAGCCTCTTATTATCTGTCTTAACATTCTCTTCTCTAGCTTTAAATAAATCAAATACCTTCAGTGTTCCACCATACTCTAGAAACTTCTAATTAGGTAACTAATAAAAAAAAAATGAAAAAAATCCTGAAGTAGAAACATACTAAAGAGCAAGGAAGACTTTGCTCTCAGACTAAATAATGAAAGGCAAACTATAAATTGGTCCACTTTGTGTATTCTTTAGAAATAGTTTAAACTAGATTGACCAAGAGTACAATATCTCCTTCTAACATATTGGGAGCACCGACCTAACTATTTGATGTTGTCATGCCATAGTCCTTTTTGGACTGTCCATATACTATTCTCACCGTCACCTCTATTTCTCTGAAATGAGAGATGAGAGCTGGGCAGAATTCACAAACCTGACTTCGCCTATAAGTATTACGGACCTGAGGGAATTTGGACTGGTCTTTAAATTATTTGCACACCTCAAAATCTTGGAGCTGCAAACTGTCTATCTAGTGAAAGTCTACCAAGAAATCTCCATTAAGTCTTTTCCACTTTCAAAAATGCTTCTGTCATTCCTTGTGTTATACCAGCAGATAAGAACTGCCAGGTAACAAATCATCCATATCAACTTGAGTCTTGGAAAACAAGGTTTCATCTGCCGTCAGCTATGTTGATTAGAAATGCAGTTTCCTGAATTCCCCGAACTTGTGTTTAGTTAGCAATGATGGACCAAATAAATAGTCAACAGGCCACATAAAAATCTGCAATAGCATTAGATAACCTAAAAATCACAGTGACTTTAGAAAATTTAGGATTAAGAGATTTTTTTTTCAGCTGCTGTAAAGAAAGGTCTCACAAGTCAGGTCTCTGAAACTAAGTCACTGAGATTTTTGCAGCTTTGCTATTGATTCTGTTTTGGCCTGTTAAGCAACGCCCATTAGGATCTATTTACTGTGCTTGACTCCAACCCTTGTTCATTTCTATTTAATTCATGACTATATTAAAATACATTTGTATAATAAATAAAGTGCCAGAGGTAATTTATTTTACATGGGGGTTTATCTATCTAGTCTCTCCCATTAAACTGGTGTTTATGACAGTTGTGAGAAAAATACTTTATTGTACTTTCTTCCAGGATGTGCATTTTTAATATACTGGTGCAAATGTACTTCAGTTGACCATTAGAATCATCAGCTACTCACCAATGTCACCCAAACTTCTGTATTACAGAATTCTGTCATTATTATGGTTTATAAAGTGCATAGTCATGTTATAATAATAGAAAGTCTGTATTCCTTCTTAGTACTCTTACCTTAAAAATGGATATTTTTTTGTAATGCATTATCATATAAAAGTTTTTATTGGGATGGGGTGGGGTTTACCACTTATTTTTGAAGGAATAATTTTTTTCTAAGAACACTTGTTAGTATGGAGAGAGTTAAGCAACAACACCACCTCTGAGCCAGCGGAACAGCACCGTGGAAACCAGGCTAAAGTCTTGCTTGGAGGCTAAAGATACAATCACTGAACAGAAACAGGAACGACCGGGAAGAAAAAGAAATAGATAGTTGTTGAAAAGCACAGAGGGCCCTGGAGAGCAATCAAGGGACTGGGAGGGAGTGAGGCAGCCACTGACTGGATCAAGAGCCTACACTAGAGATAAACTAATAGATAAACAAGGTCTCTGGTTGCATGTCAGAAAGAGATTTAGCAGCAAGGAGGGAAGCTATCCATTACCAATATCTAGTAATGTATCGCACAGTCCATGTCCCACAATCTCCATGCAGCTTTTCTTGTCATCTTCAGTATCATTCTGGTATCCAACTCTTATATTGAAGTATGAAAATGTTTACAGATCTGGTGGTGTATTCGTCATGTCTCTGTAAATTCTTCGCACTCCTTGCAAATAAAGCAACTGACAGCAAACCAAAGCAAAACTGACAAAGGCATTGGACCCATGTGTGCCCTTTTCTATCACTAGAGAGTTATAATGCAGCTAAGAGAGTCCAGTGAATTTGTTTCTTTGATTTTCAGCTGCTTTTTTATCTAGTACACTACACTCTTACTTTTTGTTTTCTTCCACTGGTGTAAACTGCAGATAGCACTTAAAATGAAAGGTGTTTGGCCAGTGTAAAAACATGGCAAATTTGTCTCGTAGCACTGAAAGTCTCTCTTGTCCCTTCATTCTCTCCTCTCTTGGACATTAAGTAATAGACAATAAGTTAATTAATCAAGCTTATTATTTACAAGTTTGGTAAGAGATTTTTTCTTTTACAGTAATTCAGTAAGTGTGTGAGGGTTTTTAACTAAGGAACACCCACTTATCCATTGCTATATTCCTACATTCACAGTGTTGGTAAGAAATTAATTGACTCTGATCTTGAAGAGTATCTGAACAGTTATTCTGGATGCTTTCCCAAATAGCCAGACTTAGCTATCCTGTGCATATACTCGTACTGCTTACACGCACATGGCATGGGAACTACATCCACTTGCCTTGGCAATGAGTAGAGCAAAATTATGACCAACTGAGAGGGTAGGCTTCTGCTTTTTGTCAAGCAGATTCAGTATGCACATGCTCAGTGCAGGGATCTAGCACATGGCACCACAAAAGATACAGTTAGCTAACACTGGACTGTGGAGACCTAAATGAGTGTTTTACTATATAGGTATGTCCTGTCCTTATTTTATCTTAGTTTTTCTCTGTTTTTATTAGTTTCTGTTTCTGGGATTGATAAGCTTTTCTCTATTTAAAAAAGTTACACCACTTTTTCTTCACAATTACTCTTATTGGGTCCCAATTTTCTTATGCTGTACATTGCTACAGGGGTTAAAAAATTTTCACTAAAAATTGCAAAAAATAAATTCAAATTAAACATTCTTGAGAATGTCTTGCCTATAATCTCACTATTTAATTCTCTCAGTACTTATGTCTCAGATTACTTCAGCCATCGGAATTGTACTTTTGAACTGTCAGAGCTTTTTGCTTTCTATAGTATTTTTCCTTTTTCTGGTCAACTTGCCACTGGCTGCCACAAGAGAGGAGCCCCGAAGAACAGATACAAGGACTCCCTGAAACAACATCTCAGCCTTGGCCATATTGATCAACGTAACTGGTCTACTCTGGCCTCCAATTCGGAGGTCTGGAGACACACCATCTATAACGCTGCTGCTTCCTTTGAGAAAGCACGCAGGATCACTCTTGAGGAGAAAAGACAACGCAGAAAGAATTGTGTCTTGCAGAATACACCACCTAAGGAGTCTTTCTGCTGTGCCTTTTGCAATCGGACATGTCTATCTCATATTGGCCTCTTTAGCCACCAGCGTGCTTGTAACAAATGTGGATAGAGCCTTCCTAAATCTTCGTTCGCAAAGCCTAGCCATGATGAGTATTTTGCATTATGGCAAAAGCTCATTGGACTGAAATTAGTGGTTTCTTACATTTATTGAGCTTCACTGATTATTCATAGTTTTGGAAAATAACATATTTTACCGTATAGTGTTGTTATGCTTCAAAGAAATAAAATACTAATGTGACTAAACTGATAAATTTTTTGGCAATTTTATACAGCACAGAATAATTATGCTTATTTTTCTTGGTAATTACAAATGATAATTATATTTGAAGTTGCCATAAAAATCTATGACAACAAATGATCGTGCAGTCATCTAGCTAGCACATCAATAAACTAGTTTCATTATAGTACCACCAACTACAAAAGCCGTATTAAGTTCAATATAGACAACACAGTATATTTGCCAATGGCACATATAAGATTATATAGCAGGGTTTTTATAATGCACAAGACTTTTTTTTTCTAGTTTGATGTATAAGTCAATTTTATTTTACAGTTTCCAAGTTTTCTACACACAACAACTGCAAGAGAACTAAACATTATTAAATTACTTCTAACACATTAAATTACCTCTATCTAACACTATTAATGTGAGCATAATGCAGGAAAAGGCCATTACCTATCTATTAATCTTGAGTTATGTAATTACAAGATAATAGAAATATAGTTTATGTTTTGAATTAGATAATGGATAATCCCCTAATGATCTGATGGGATATTTGCCCATGAATGGTGTCTACTATACTAGAAGTTACCCATCTGGAGTACGCATATTGCAAGAGTTTTCATTATAAGAATAATACACTTGTTCATATTTGTTGGTGCAATATCAGCTGAAACACAAAACTTTAATATTCCTAAAAAAAATATGCACAAGTACAGCACTAGAAAAAATTTAATACTTAACAGATGGCTAATTCTGCAGAGATGTTTTAACAGATGGCTGGTATGAAAGTCTGAAAAAAAGTTTACTAAAGTCTCCAAGTTATATACTTACCAAACAAAACACCTCCTCTATTCCCATGAAGCTAATATGTGGGGACAGTAATCACAGTGTTGCAAATAAATAACATAAGATTTTATCTTATATCTAAAGGAAACCACTTTTAGCACTTTCTAACTGTCCAGTGCAAGAGTTTAAAAAAATCGTAACTTACTTATCACCAGTTGTTGTGTGGTTTGGTTTTTTTGACTCAATGAAAGCATGTGTATCCATGCATGAACTTGATCTAGGTGACTTCACAAGACCAATCCAATTCTAGATGAAATTACTAATAAACTGTAGTGTGTTTTCCCCCATGATTCATTATGAAGAGAGATAGAGGCTGTGATGGTGATAAACTTAATTATTGATTTTTTTTAATTTGCAGATTATCATAGAAAAAGAAAGCTTTAAAAAATTATCTACATTTACCTGATAAAAGTTAATTATAATTAATAATAATTACAGTAAAATCTATGTTACTTACTTGATACAATTATATTTTCACATGTTGTACTGTGAAATCAGTTACTCTTCACAGTAAGTTTTAGTTTTCTCAGAACTTAAAATTGTACAAGCCCTTAAAAGGAAAGGTCCTGCCTGAAAAAAAACTATTATCCTAAAGTATCTCCACATTTACCACAAAGTCCAAAAATGCTAGAACCAGAGGAATATTAGATTGTTACATCGCAATCACCAGACTCAATTGCCCCGGGTATTCTCATTCCCAGTGAGTGCTGCTGTATTCCATCATTACTTCTGTAGAAATTTGCACATAATTATGCTTACATTTCTGAGTATCGGTATTTTTGCTGACTTATGTGCTAAAACGTTTTAGAGTGGGTCCATTTAAAAGAGTCTTTAATCCTATCAGAAGAGACACTCTTTGATACTTTAACTTTCTGAGTTGTAAAGTCAAAGCACACTTATAACTTGATATATCAATGCTTGAGACAATATATCATCAGTTTTTCCCTCTGTGATGATTATTCTTGTGTATGGAATGATAAGTGTTCCACTCAACTTGTAGCACATATTCTCCTTCAGCATATGACTCCTATACCAGTATTTTTTAATCTGTGGAAATAGCAATGATAATTAATTATAAAGCAACTCTTTGCTTATGTACTGAACATACATATAATTATAAAAAATAATTACTATATAACAGAAACATAATAAAAATCAAATTTACTATTACTTTATTTCACTGAGAAAGGTTATATAGTAGTAGGCTATAATGTATTTTTATGAGGAAAATCTACAACTAATACTTCTCAAACACTTTATATGATGATATCAAAGTGCTTCACAAACAATTAATTAAGTTTTACAGCAAGTCTCAAAGGTGCATTAGACAAATAATTAGTCTTTCTGTTCTTTTTTGTCAAATCAATCAGGACTTGGGTTTGGGTTTAATTGTCCTTGTTATTGTCTACTATTGCAAACAAATGCATAGTTCTTTAGCTTTCCACCTACCAGATCCGAGAAAGGGATTTTCCCTAATATTGCTTGAGAATTTCAGCAGTTCTCAGTTTATTTTCCTCTCATGACCCCAATTTCAAATAATTTATCTTGTTGCTAACTAAGATACCTTCCACTAAGAGAAGAGTATTACAAGAGTTCAGGGCTGTGTGCATCACAGAAAATACAATTCAGGTTGCAACACAGAAACCATTTCTCGTAAGTACCACTTACTGCATTTCATTTCTAACTTTTGTTCCAAGGCAAAGAGACACATTTCTTAATAACTTTTACAGAATTAACAAGTTTCATGGCAATTTTTAATCGATTCATATTTTTGTCAAAAATGATTTTCTATTGAATATGTTTGATGTGTTTCTGTCCAAAATTATATGCAGAAATATATATAGATAACTAATTAGGTATCAAGAAAATAAGCTCAAAATTGCATTGCATGGATCTTAGTGTTTGTAGAACCAGCTACACTTCTGTTTGGATTCTGGAAATAGCTTTTTACAGTTCTACAGCTCATATTTCAGTATTGTTGAAAACCCACAATTTGTAAACGGATAGGGAAAAAAGGAGTTGCTCCTGAACACTCTATTTTGTCTAATCCCTTCTGAAAAGAGAGTGGAATTAAGAAAACTAATGCATCTGTTTGATAAGAACTGTTCTTTTACTTCACTCTGTTGAGGCTAAAAGGATGCCTGTGTAACACCCCACAGTAAATACTTTCAGTACATTGAAGCACCTCTCATCTACCAAATTTCAATTGCCCTACAAATGTTCATTACAAGAAAGATGCCAATGTAACAATCTCATAAATGTTATTTTTGAGATGACTGCCATAGATCATAAATGAATCACAAAAAAATCAGCCTCCTGCAAGCAAAATTTTGTGTTTGAAAGGTAAATGCTGAATTACTCAAAACAGTATTTGACAACTGACTTTCCTCATGTCTTTTCCAAGCAATTTTGAGTGTTACGTTTCTGAAGGTGGAAAAACTCAAGCAAAGCAAAATACTTTAAAAATACACCTTTTTTTCCAACATAAATTACAAATATTTTGTTAAAAGGTAAAAATGTAAATATGATATTAATTATTCTCAGAGAAATCACAAATACTCCGTGACAGAACACACATTCTCCCTTCGGTGAAACAAGAAGCTGCCACCATAGACAATACTTCAACAGTTTGTGCTTTGTACTTCAACATCTTTGTCTCATGTCAGGCTTAAGGACCAAACCTGTCATCCTTTCCTTCTCTCCTGCTTCCCAAAGTAATACACCATTTTCCACTTTCACCTTTCTGTCACCAAACTGACAGAGTAAAACACCATCCCTTATAAACTTAGAAAGTGCTCTCTCTCCTGCCAGTCAGGTAGTTACCAACAGATCCTCTGCAACCACATGTGCAGAGACACCCACTCAAGATGCAATCGGACAGTTACTTAGATTGGTAATTGACTGTGAGAAAAATCTCACCTCACATTTCACAGAAGTTCATGTGCTACCACAAGTAGTAGTTTGTGTAGTACTAGTTCATACAGTAAATGGTATTTATACCACAGTCTGGGAATTTATTTCTTAAAACAAACAAAGAAACCACAACAAACACACAAAAAAATCCAGCTCTCCACCCCCACATTTCCCCTTGTTTTTAAACCATTGTAATTTAGTCATAGCATGGACATAATGTTAGTGGCTTTAAATATTTTATACTCTGACAGTCAAAATAGCTCAGATGGAGCAATGAATAACATGGCCATTAGTGCTGTGTTACATGCATAGTCTTCCCATCCCTCACCCCTCAACTTCATTTTGCTCAGCTTCAAGGATCCAACTGAAAAATTTGAATTTTGAACCTTTTGGGGAAATGTGTCTCTTACTCCACAAAAATAGGTTTGTATGGATCTGAGAGTTACATGCAAGTTACAAGTATCTGAGCATTACAAGCCTTCTGTATGAGGCAAAAAGGCTTCTCCATGCATTCTTTCTAAATTGCGATACTGACAGAGGCTTATTAATTCACTTAACTGATCCTCAGTTTTAAAATATGCTGATCTTCAATGGAAGGTATCACTCCTCTTCCAGTTTCTGTTTGTTTGATTAGAAAACATTTCGTGATGTGCCTAAAGAAAATGAAAGGGAAGCATATCTGTGTATGTCTATTGATTTGTCCTCATAGCCTCATGTTTAAATATTAATTTCATAGTCTTACATCCATGTGCTCCAAAGTTTCCATTGTTGCATTCTTTATTCACTATTTTACTTAACTGGGTAAATCAAATATGTCCCACATTAAAAATTAATAATTGAATTTACCTTCAGCTCCAGGTCTGCCAATTATGTTCTTCCTGGCTATGCTACACTTCTAGTTAACTTTCACATGCATACTGACAAGATCTGGAAAAGCATGTACAACTCCCAATGAATGTAGTTGTGTAGAGCCATTTTTGTTCAGTCAACAAGAGTCAGCAGTGCCCTGGCAGCTACTGCTTCCTGGGGGGGCATCAGCCAAAGCATCACCAGCTGGTCAAGGGAGGGGATTGTCCCGCTCTACCCTGTACTGGTGCAACCTCACCTTGAATATTGTGTGCAGTTTTGGGCACCACAATATAAGAAAGGTATTAAGCTATTAGAGAGTGTCCAAAAGAGGGCAACTAAGATGGTGAAGGGCCTTATGGGGAAGCCCTATGAGGAGTGGCTGAGGTCACTCGGTGTGTTCAGCCTGGAGAAGAGGAGACTGAGGGTAGACCTCATTGCAGTCTACAACTTCCTGGGGAGGTGAACAGGAGGGGCAGGAATTGATCTTTTCTCTGTGGTGACCAGTGACAGGACCCAAGGGAATGGGAAGGTTGTGTCAGGGGAAGTTCAGGTTAGACATTAGAAAAAGGTTCTTTACCCAGAGGGCGGTTGGGCACTGAAACAGGCTCCCCAGGGAAGTGCTCACAGCACCAAGCCTGGTAGAGTTCAAGAAGCATTTGGATGATACTCTCAGGTGCATGATGTGACTCTTTGGGAAGGTCCTGTGCAAGGCTGAGGGTTGGACTCGATGATCCTTCTGGGTCCTTCCAACTCAAAATATTCTGTGATTCTGTGACTCTATAATAATGAGGGCAAGGGAGCAGGAATTAAAAGGAAGAGGTTAGGAGAGTGCGAGACATTTTGCCAGTAGCTAAATATACATTAATTTTATAAAGCAAAAGATGAAATGAAGAGTAACAGAGGCCCTTCTTTTCTCTTCAGAATTCCCCCGAGTCTCTCTGCTGAATCACCTTGAGCATAACTTCTGCCTTTTAACTTCTCACATTGAGCCCTAGTATAACTGAGGTGACTTACTCCCATCACCACTGCTTTATACAGCAACTGTAGCACAAAATTAATTTCCCATCTCCACTCAGAGGTTTGACCTTCAAAGTCTATTCTAGCTGTTAAAAAGCACTACCTCCTTTTATGCCATCTGATATATAAATGACTGAAGATTTTCCAAGGGAGTTTGCTTTCTGTCCTGCAACACATATCTATAAATCTATCTGTTTTACAATTTTATCAGTATATGTGAACATCTACTCAGTGACCATTCTTACAACTTTACTTATAGATTCAATGTGATGCTTACCCATAAGTGTCCTAGAGCACAGTGTGAAATTGAATCTGATCAGCAGAAATTTGACTCCGTTGATTAAGGGAAAATTATCTAAGGATTTTTCATTAATGACAGTGAAGGACAGGTTTCAATTCCAGTAGAAGGATTACTACCGTAAAAGTATAAACATTTATTGAAAGATATGAATAAAAAAATATAATTCATTGTACCAGTAAAAGATTAAAAAAGATAACAAGAATTATTATATAATATAATAAGAATTTAATTGCAGTGCCGCAATTCTGAGATAGTGTGACATCTGTACAAAGAAGGAGATTTTAATCGAATAATTTACATAATCTTACATTTTTTGTTTTGGGTAGGGCAAGCTATGACATAATAAAATTAAATGTGTCTATTTTTCAGTTTAAATACCATCATCCTTCAACAGAGAAAACATTGATCTCAATTTTGACCTATTCTACTGCCAAGGGATATAAATATGATTCAAATAATCAAAGAAATTATTTTGATGAAATATTCAACTGACTATGCATATTACCAGTGTTTGTCACAATAACAGATAGTTCAACAACAACTTGTTTCAAAAAGGCACCGTTGGTAGCCTCAGCCTGGGCACTGGGCACCACTCTGGGGACAGCAGGGCATGGCTTTGTGGAGCTGGAGACCAGCCCTGATGTGACATCACTGGGGCAGGGACTGATGGCCCTGGAGGACTTAAATGGTGCTCTCTCTGAGCATGGTGGGGGGCACCCTGGGAAGGTTGGTAGGGCCAGCAAGAATTAGCAGTATCCTCACAATCTTAACAACCCACACCTCAATGTTGGACACTATTTTCTGTGCAAAATTGCAGCCAGTTATTCAGCCCCTTCTTTTGGCTTTGTAGATACTATAGACAGTACCTACAGCAGCTCCATTTGTATATAGTTTAAATGGGGACAAATTCTACACAGGAAACAAATGCCTGTGACCATACATTTGGACCTGTTCTTGATGTATTGCAGTACCAACATATTCTTACTGGTAAGGATTGTTTTAGACGTAAAGTGATCAATTTTTAACATACACATAGCAACCTTTTGCAGGACAAATCCAAATTCAGTGAAAAGTTCCTCAGGTCTCACCCATTCCAGTCAGTTTTATAACAGAAGATGCTGAAAAAGCAGGTGGTAAAACTATTTTCAGCATAGTTCTTCATATCATGAGGAGAAGGAAGAATTTCTCTTTTTCAATTCACACAATCACAGTATCAACTTTTTCACAATTAGCTGTGAGGGTACATGTAGTGAAAAAAACCAGGATTATACAAATACAATCACCTTAATCATTTCACTATTTTATATTTAGACATGCAACTGTAGTATTTAATTTCTTTTGCTTATAAATTGGGTTCATTTTCAGCTGAACTTTTCTGCCAACTCTTCCTCAATGTTTTCTCACTTCAGTTTTCACTCAGTTTAAATGAGACACTCAAGGATGGATTTCTTGATTATCTTATGCAAAAGCTGCATGCAATGTTCTTCATTGCTCATTGCCAGCTGAGAGAGGGAAAAACCCAAATAAATATGAACCTCTCACTAAAGCCAAAGTTAAAATATATCTGTTTGCAGTTGAGCTGGCTAGTCTCATTTAAGGAGTTATAGGACTTCTCTCCCTCCTCAACAGTATTTGGGTATTTTTTTACCGTGGATTGCCTGCCTTTCCTGTACACTAGAATGATAATGTTCTGTGGGACAGTTTTATGCCATCTAACCAAACTGCTCGGGTTACAAAGCATTCAGAGAGATTATACTCCTCCAATACCTCTGAATGTGGTTAGTAGAATCATGTGTGGAGACTTAAACTCACCAGTAGAAGGACCATTTCTTTCCCAATGACCTCTCAAACGTTATGGGGAGTTTCACTCCTAAGTTGGGCACCTCCATTGGTCCATTGAAGAAAGATACACTGTGTCTTTACCACTATACTAAGACATCAAGATCATCGCAAGTATAAACTAAGTATGCCAAATTGCTAAAAGTGATTTTTTAAAATGTAAATATATTTTCATCTTCTGGCTGATGTGTCAGTTAAGGATGGTATGTTTTCCCATCATTGCCTGACCATAATTAAACTGTCATGTCATAAGCCCAGATTGATTTGAAGGAAAAAAAACATTTCTCTCACTGCAAGTAGTTCTCTATAATGACAAATCTTAAAACTTTCTATCCAATTTCCAAACTGACTTTTCCAAAACTACCTAAATTTTTATTCAGTATGAAGTTTTTTCTTGTTACAAAAGAAATGAGAAAAAAATTCCTGTCCATCCATTCTGTCCTTTGCATTTATAAGGCAGATTTAAGTGAAAACACAGGTTAGCTGCCTAAAGTAATCACTTGAAAAATACATGCACATAAATCATTCTAAGAATGATTTCATGAAGAGATTACACAAGTAGCAAACCTGTATTTTTATCACACCAGTTCCTGCAAAATACTATCATACATTAAGCTAGTATAGTCTAAAATGCACAACACATGCTACCATTTTATTTCAGAAATGCAATGCCTACAAAAATTCACATTAATTTATGCTATTTTAAAATAGAGTCCCTTGACACTGTGTAGAACAACCCCCCTAGAACTACATTCATTTGACTGAAAGGAGTAAGAAAACATATCCAGTAACTGAGTGAACTTCCTCTAAAAACTTTCTATGGAAATTTGTAGATCTAGCCATCTGAAAAGCCCTAGCTTGCAGATATCACGTGTATCTGCTGCTCAACTTATATATGATAGCAGAACAAAAATTATTAGGAGAGACAGAGACCAACAGCCCTGCATGGTCTTAGTTTTGAAGGAAGGAGCAAGGCATGAATCTCAGAAAAAAGTCTCTGTCGAGTCTGAGTTTCCTGGATTGGTAAGAAGCAATGCTACAAGGCAAGCTCTCCCTCTGTCCTTTTCCTTGTCCCCTTCTTTCTCACTAAACCACTCCAACTCCACCACTCCTATTCCCAATTATCTTATGTTTAATACTACTGACTGTCCACTGCAAAATGCCCATCACTGAGCTACCGGACAATGTGGCTAAAAGAAGAGCTGTTAAATAGAAAGAGACACAAAGAGAATTGAAGAACAGCTGCTTTTGCTGTAGCAAACCCCTCTTGAAACATATTTTAATATACTACTCTTATCTTTAAAAAGAGGTCAACTTTCATTTTAAAAGGGATCCCAAAAAATTCAGAATCAAGGCGCAATTGTCTAAAATTTACTTGGGTTTCTGGAGGCAGAAAAGCAAGACGTTAAAGAAATCAAGGTGGGAAATAGTGGCTCTAATTTTGTTTTCCTTCTTGGATAAGTGAACAAAACGAGATCACTTTTCTTAGGCAGATTTCCTTTAATTCCACTGGCCAAAATCTCACTTTCTGAAAACTGTGAATAAAGTAACCTGTTAAAAACTTTTACTTAAAGGAACAAAAAACCCCACTAGTTTACATCAGCTAAGGGCCTGATCTCACATTCTCTCTTTCACTCTGCTAACCAGAAAATACAGGTCTATCATGTAGAAATAAAATTCTTGATTCTACAGAAACACAAGTGGGGGGGGGGAAGAAACTCAGTGAGCTAAGAAGATGCTAACAAGCATCCCCTGAAAGCAAACTTGAAGCACCCCTCAAAGATCCATATTGAAGTATTATAAAAGATTAAGTTAAACGCTTGTGCAAGCAGAAAGACCTCAAAGAATGTATTGAAGTTTCGAAGTCCTGCCAAGTCAATAGTGAAATTAGTTCTTTAAGGGAAAGAAGAGTACTGTGCATTTTGTACTTGTCTACAGAACTGTAATGGGCTTAAACTTTTATGTGAGAGCTGATACCAAGGAAAATTTGGAATCAAACAGTGCAGCTGCCCTGTACCACCACATAATTCTCCTGCTCTGTTACAATACTCTTCTAGAAGATCTAGTCTCTGCAATTGCTGACATATCCTTACCTCCCAGGGAGCACTAAAGGACTGTCTGCAGTGTTTGCTAACACCTCTCACATCCATCATATAAGAATATCAAGAAAACACATGGAAATCCTTTATCACTACCAGAATTTTAAGCTACATCAACAAATGATTGGGGCATATCTGTCTCACCAGCATCATGATAGAGCTTCAAAATGGCATAATAAAGATTCTAAGGCATCTACCTTTTCTGACTGAATTGGGCTCATCTCGAGGTGAAGCTGTTTATCCTACGTCTTAGAAAAAGAAATCATTTCAGCAAATTCAATCCTCTGTCTCTCTTCCATCTGCCTCTTTTACTACTGAGCCCTAATTAGCATCACTTTTACAGTGCATAGATCTGAGATCAACTGAATTTGTTTGGCTGAGGTTTTTTGACTATCATGGAAACACACTCATCTTACACCTTTGCATTTAAAATATCTGAGAGAATTTCTACACAAACGCTTCACATATAGATGACAGAAGATAAATTGCTAAAACTGTTCCTGAGATGAACTTTACTTCCAGAATAATAGCAATGCTAATTCTAATTCTACCTACCTCCTACTTGCCATGATCTGATCTAGCACAAACCAAACTATTATAATTTCTAATGAACTGGTATGTGAGACACCCATACAAGGGTATTTTGTGTCATTGTGCAGCTGACTGGACTGTCTGATTTATAGTTTTATATATAGTTTTCCATGTTATCACACCTGACAGGTTAGCATCCAAATGATAGGCTCAAATTTACAGAATCTTGAGGTAAGAGATTATAAAAGTGCTAAATTAATGTCATTGTGAAGCATCCTAGTGTAGCATATGAAAACCTCCACCAAGCAAGTGGATACATCATATCCCCAATAGATTTCATTAATTCCCAAATTTGTTAAGTGTGTTTTCTATCTTTGGATCCAGCCAGAATTTTATTTCTGCTGCCAAATTCCAGCAGCTGTATTCCTACAGTTTCATAGTTCTTTTTGGTGTTTTGACAATCTTGCCAAATCTGTTCTCACAGACAAAGATGTTTCTTGCCGCAGTGGGAACTGGCAGCTACCTCAGTTGTGGCAGTTAAAACCAACATATATTGTAAGGAGGGTCCTGAACTGCCACCTTTCATAGTCAAGTGTACTGAACCATAAGAAATGACAACTGGGTTTAATACTCCCCGCTGTGAACTGCTCCAGCTAAAGTCTGGACATATTTTGTCTGTTACAGGGGTAGTAACACCAGCTGGATGAGAAGGGATGAAAAGCTATCCAGACACAGATATCAGTCTAGTCTGATGCAAGAGCTCATAACTCAAAGCCTTACTTTCATGCCTAAAGAAGGGATGGTCTTGGTGCACAGGATTACAAGCCATGTTTCTGTAATTAGGTACAGCATGTCTATCTCACGTTTCTAGAATCACGTTATATGCTACACAAACTTGGAAATATTCACTTGACAGACATACAGTCATTTGCTCAAGGACCTCAAAGGTATTTAAAAATATAAGTGCAAGTCTTCAGTTTAGGGTATGGACTCTTAAACATGAATGACATCAAAGTATTTGGGAAAAATAAATAGAAATTTAGACTTGGTGTTTTTCTCCACTGTTTGTTTTGGGCAAAAAATGTGAAAGTTTGGGATTCTTTTTACAATAAAAGTAATAACTCTAGCCTAAAACTACTGAGAAAGGAACGTGTAGATTTTTCAGTATTTTCTTGGTGGAACACATCAGTTTTCTCAAATTTTCATTTTGGGCATTACAAGAAATAACAACAAGAAATACACTTCCATATCTTGTATCTTTTTATCATTTTGTTTTAAACTAAACCCACAGCATTTTGGTAAATTTCTGTGTATGTTTACTCTATGTACATACAGTTTTCTTAATGATAGTTTTGAACAGTTGTCATGTGTCCTAGTTACAGAGGCCAGGACCAGTTTATCACTATGTGAGGACAATCAAAACTGTGTATTCTACACTCTCTATGTCATTTCTGACGGACTGTTAATAATGGATCATTTGCAGCAGCTGCCCAGGGCACACCTGAAAAAATAAATTTCTTTGAAATAAATTTCTGTTTTCTTTCTTTATATATGCTTCAAGATCCCTTTATTTCCTCACAGAATTAAGGGAGAAGTACACACCCGTATTCTGTAATGAAATCATCTTCCAAATGGAGCATCAGTTAGCGACAAGTGTCTCATTTTTAGGACATGTAATAGCCCCCAGCAATCACTTGTTACTGAAGTTGTGTACAAACTACAAACATTCCTTCTTATCAGCTTTATATATTTTATCCTGTTCTACAGAAGAGTGAGTTTCAGATACAGATGCAGTTAACCATTAACTACAACTGCAGAACAGGAAAAAGATCAGCAATTATACTATCACCCAAGACTTTGTCAAAAAAAAAAAAATCACTGAATGTGGTCCTTGTCCACACTTCTACTACAATCATTGCAGCAGCAGGTTGGTTGCAGCTGTGGTTAAAAGTTACTGTCAGCAACAATAATGTCGTTGTGTTAGGCAAAATGTGAAAGGGTCAGCACGGAAAGAGAAAATTAATAAAGGAAAAACTTAAAACATAAATCCTAGCACAATGATTTGTGATGAACATCATTATTTGAAGAGAAGTAGAGGTCTATTGTGTTGTAAATATTAAAAAAAAGCTTCCAGTTCATGTGAATCACTCGTTAATGGGACTATTGTGCCATTGTAAATTACTGTAAAGTAACGTTATCACATGCATCATCCAAGCCATTTTCTAAAAAATCAACATTAACTGTCATTGTGAAAAGACAGTTTCCTGCATTTAGAAGCTACAGTCATAGATATATACAAAAACCCGGAATTTCAGTCATATATCATTTCAGTTCAGATGGATATTGAATATTCCCTCATCTCTACACCATTGTTAGAACTGAAATTGTGTCCTAAAAGATGAACCAGAAATAAAACAATAGATCAGACTAAACCAAAGTTGTGCAATAGCACAACAAAACAAAATACAACAACAACAAAAAAAACCCAACAGAAATAAACCCTCCCCAAAAACCCCAAAACCCCCACAAAACCAAAACAACCCTTGATAAAGCTATTTCTTTGTTTAAAATATTCCTGAAATTTACAAGTCAATTTCTGCTCTTGGGAGGTACATAATTTTCTAGGTCTTCTTTATTTATAGTCCTTGAGTTGTATAATCCATTTTTTATCTGTTGATATTCTCTGTCTCTACAATTACCTGAGGCAACAAATTCCAGCATTTCACTAGTTGCTGCTTGAAATCCATACCTTTAAAAAATATTTCAAGCCAATCTTCTACTTTTTTCAGCTAACTCTAGTACAATAATATTGTGTGAGTAATGATTCTGCATTTACATCACTTATAGATTTCATGATTTTGCAAAACTTTCTTTAAAAACAGCAGTTTTTCAAAATATGTACTCTTAGTTATGTTAAAATTAAGCTGGGATTGTGACTAGGTAGGATGTTTAATCATTCTGGACAAGACTTGCTATTGAGTTTATTTAAGTATGCCTCAGGAAATTAATTAGACTTCTCAGGTCTCTAAGAATTTCTCTAATTGTTTTCTCAACCTCAACAAAATGCTATAACATCTGACATAATTTACTGGGTTTACATGGAAAGACTTTAGTAGCAGCCTGGGTCTTGGGACTGACTTCCATGAGGAAGATGCCAGAAGTTGTCCCCATGTTCCACACAGCCAGTTTCAGCTGGCTCCAATGACCCGCTTTGGCCACGTTGACTCCACTAGTGACATTGGTAGCACCTCTGTGATAATACATCTAAGAAAAGGTAAAAAATCCTGCACAACAGTAGTTGAGAGAGAAGACTGAGAACACGTGAGAACAAAAACTCTGTGATGCCACGGTCAGTGGAGCAGGAGCAGAAGGAGGAGCTCCAGGAGCTGCACCAGAGATATCCTTGCAGTTTGTGATGTAGACCTTGGTGAAGCAGGCTGTGCCCCTGAGGCTCATGGAGGTCCATGGTGGAGCAGGTGTCCACCTGCAGCCTCTGGAGGACCCCAAGCCAGAGCAAGTGAATGTACCCTGAAGGAAACTGCTACCCCAGAGAGAACCCGCAACAGAGCAGGCTTCTTGTAGGACCTGTGGCCTGTGGAGAGAAGTCCAGGCAGAAGCAATTTTTCTGGCAAGACCTATCACCCAGCAGGTGACCCCCACTGGGGCAGTCCCTTCCCGAAGGACTGCACCCTGTGGAGAGGACCCATGTTGGAAAAGCTTATGAAAGTCTGTCCCCCGTGAGCTGGACTCCACACTGAAGCGAGGGAAGAGCATGAGGAGGAAGAAGCAGCAAAGATCAAGCATTATGAATTGACCATAACCCCATTCCCTGTGCCACTGTGCCACTTGGTGGAGACAGGCAGAAGAACTGGGAGTGATATTGAACTTGGGAAGAACAGAAGGATGGAAGGGAGGCATTTTTCAGACTTCTTATAGCTCATTATCCTATTCTCCTTGGTTGACAACAAATGAAATTAATTTCCCCAAGATGAGTCTGTTTTGCTCATGATAGTAACTGATAAGTAATCAGTAGGTGATCTTTGTCTCAACCCATGAGCTTTTCATCATATCTTGTCCTCCTGACCTGTCGAGGGTGGGAGAGATAGAGCAGCTGAGTGGGCACCTGGCACTTAGTCGAGGTCAACTCACCACATATGTGCTCACATCCCAGGAAATAAACTGAGTTCTCTCTGGATATAAGCTGGAACTCCTTATCCAAATATTTTCTCATGGGAAACATATACCTTTTACCATTACATTTTTCAGAGTTAATGTTCAATCATTTCTAAACATACATTAGGAATGTCATTCAGTGTTGTTTCCTGTGAACTATTAGCAGTCTAATAGGAATAAGAGAAGACCTTAAAAATAGAGAGTTATTTTGCACATAGATTTCTCCAACATACTTGCACAGAAATATTAACAACCTAGAAAAACTGACATGTTGAAGGCTTTAAATGGATACACTTTTCCTATTCTTTGTCCCGTGGAATTGATGGGATGGAAAAGCTTTTTTATGTCTGTCCCATGGAACTGATTTTTCTGCATCACCTCTCATCACATATTCGCTTCTTTTCCCCCTTTACACCAAGAAAAAAACAAAAGATTGAAGAAAAAGATTTAAAAATAAAAGAAAAAGAAAGACAGAAGAAAAGGACTGAGCATTAAATAATCTTATAAAATATACTCTGTATTTTTAAATTATTGACAAAAAATTAATTTTCATTTTTTAACCTGGGAAATACTAAAGAATTACATTCTTTTTCCTATCACCCCACACAACCCTCAAATGCTAGTCATGCTTTCTAACAATGTAAATCTGAGGGTATGTATTCTAAACCTAATGCAAAAATTCTACACAGACCATGAAATAGATTTTATTATTAGAGTAGCTACATGACATTTTTATAGAAATGGAACTTCTTTTCTGCTGTGAGACATTTTTACCTTTCAATATCTTACCATTTCTGATCAGTGGTGTTATCATACTGATTGAGAAGGAACTACTAAGGGTCTTTATCAAATGAACCTCAGGAAAACATGAGGTCAATGATACATTATGTATCATTATTTTTCAGCAAGATTGAATACTACAGACTCAGTCTAGTCTATGAAAGCATCATTTTAAGTTTTAGTTGTTAAACAATCTCATAGAGCGTAGGAGTTATAAGAGAAGGATACACAGTGAACCCATATTTTTACTCAATTACTGTTGCCTGCTGACATTTCATTTAAAGGAAGTTACTTTGTAAAAATGTGAAACAATTTCCCCAGAAAATTGTGATAACTAGAAAGACTAGGATAGAGTAAGAAAAGGGCAAGTGAAATTTACCCCAAATAATGAATGGATCGTAAATAAAGGAAAATAATACAATTCATTTATATGGATAGCCTCAGAAAAGAGCAACAAAAGGACTTGTGCAATCCTTTAAAAGATTAATTGTATGTATTCTGAGCAGTTTAGACAAAATTTTGTAGCATAAATTTGAAGAATGACTTCATCAGGCCAGTTGTTATATTTCATTTTTAGCAATGGTTTTAGGCTTTTAAAATGTTGTCAATATAGTTTCTGTTTTTCATAGTAGACAGAGTGCAGTACATTTTAGTCAAATGTCTATTTGAAATTGCAAGGCAAATTTCAAATGCATTTTGAAAATGCCATCTCTTAAAATATACCTTCATGAAACTACTGTGTGCATTGGCTACCTTTTGTAATCTAAGAAAATTTATGCCACACAGAGCTGCTCTGCAGAGAGCTTGGGGTGTACTAGGGGATGAAAGACTGAATATGAGCCAGCAATTTGTGCTTGCTGATAAAAAAGCAGGTCACACTCTAGGCTGCATCAAAAGAAGCATGGCCAGCAGGTCAAGGGAGAAGATTCTCCCCTTCTAATCTGCTCTCATGAGACTCCACCTGGAGTTCTGCCTTCCAGCAGAGAAGGGGAGACCTTATAGGTGCCTTCTGGTACCTAAAGGGGGACTATAAGAGAGATGGAGAGGGACTTTTTACAAGTGGATGTAGTGATAGGATAAGGGGAAATGGCTGTAAACTTCAAGAGGGTAGGTTCAGACTAGATATTAAGAAATTCTTTACTATGAGGGTGGTGAGGCACTGGAACAAGTTTTCTAGAGAAGTTGTGTACTCCCCATCCATGAATGTGCTCAAGATCAGGTTGGATGAGGCTTTGACTAGCCTGAAGTAATGGAAGGTGCCTCCATTCATGGCAGGGGAGGTGGAATTAGATGATTTTTGAATGTTCCATCCAACCCAAACTGTGATTCTGGTGTTAGTAAAACAAACACTGCTGTAGAACATTTCCAGGCACTGGGACAAAATATTCTAATCTGTAAAACTTTTAGAATGGTCATTAATGGAGTTTTAACACGGACCAAGTATAAGTCTCTTACACAATTTCTGGACATCATCTTGAATTTAAAAAAAGGGCAAGCAGTTACAGGTAGACAGTTTAGACATGGCCAGTATGCATCTAGGTTGTTGTCCTGTGTTATACAGGCTCAAAATCATTGAATGATCCTCTGTATTTGTCACTAAAATTTTCCAGTACAAATATAGCCATTGCAGGTCTAAATTTTAAATTATTTGATAATGTTCATCAATTTCAATGAGAATTATGTATCCAAGCATTTTTCTGAAAGCTCAAGAGCTTTCAATCATTTCATAAGGATTTAATTTTTTTAATAAGGGTTAATATACATAGCTCAGTTGAAATACCAATGTGCTGCAGAACAACAAAAATAAGATAAATATTTATTTTTTTGGAAATAAAGCAGCACACTCCAATTGAGCATTTTGTTCACTGTTTTGACACCCTATCTTGCTGTATGAACAGCAATTCAAAACTTGTCTCCTGAAAGCTTTCTTACATCTGTCTCTGCAGCACCCTATATTGTACATTTACAGAGACAGAATGCTGGAAAATATGGATTGCCAGTCTAATCCTAATCAATACCTATGTTTCTTCTGTGCTCTACATTTAGTATGACAGTTCATATTAGTTCAAAACCAGGATCTTAGTCTTCACTTCCTAGAACCAACATTTTATTTGTTTATACTGAAGTCTTTTGAAAGCTGGAAAAATGTTTAAAGAAATGAAACACTATACTTTTTAAAGAATACCGACTAAATTCTAACAGCTCCACAAAAGCTACTGCAGAGCACCAAGGCAATTTATGAGTTAGAAGTTTCTGAAAGCTATGAAGTAGGTTGTTACACAAGAGACTAAAAATAGCTGTTATGATTTATCAGGTCCTGATTCCTTTGGGGTTGTTAGAATTTGGAACAGGGATAAGAGCCCTTTTGTAAAATCTTTCTTTTTTTCATTTATCTGACAAACAATACAAACTCTATTATTTTCTCAATTACCCACAAAGATTGTTATATACTCATTTCATAATTTGGAGCATGAGTCTGTAAACCATACATACTAATGGTGAGTTTTCTAACAAAATAGAATATATATATTTTTAATGTTACTTTAGGCAAAGAAACACATTTGCAATGCAAACTGGTAGAGAATAAGCAATTTAGAGCTATGGCAGAATATCAAGAATGACACTCTCCTTAAAGCATCTCATTACATCCAGATGCTGAAGAACACAATGCTTAATATCATGCAATCATCTCAGTAAATGAAGATTGAAAGCTTGAGACTGTAATTCTTGAGGCACAACTTTTATTCTCTGAAAGACTGCAAAGTCAAACTATATGTTTCACTGACATTTTCTTCTGTAGTTCTATTGTATTTTGTTTAGTATATTATGTTAAATCATATTTTTATGTCCTGCATATAGTTTTCCTGACTGCTATCCGGTTACAGTTGTTTTTCTTTGTCTAGCAGGTACTGAACACAGCTGGGATGAGAGAAGGGCATCGTTCTTTGGATCCTTAAAATGAAGGAAGGGAAAAAAATCTAACACATCTTTATGCTGAACTCTGTGACAGACAACCTAAAACTTCTGGCTATCAAAAGGCAAAGTAGAAAGGCCTGGTGTTTAAGAGAACTGAGCTGATGTTTGCTGCCTTCAGGGTATAAGGCAAATACCATGGCATAGATGACAGCTTCTCTTTTCACTTACTGCTTGCAGAAGATTGATGACAAGTGCTTTATGAAAGAAAGAAAAATTGCACTGATTCTAGATATGTGCACAGTATATCCACACAGCTCCTCATAAATGTTTAACTGAGTCTGTGTGTTCGCAGACGTTTCTCTCTGCAGCTTTACAAGTTTAAGCAGTTATTTTCCTCTCTCTACCTTATGCTTGTTTCCACATCTGTGTTGCTTGCTTGCTTTTGTAAATAAAACTATCTATAGAGCCACAGAGTGAACTGGATCAGAAAATTGAACCAAGTTAAAATAATAATACTGAAAGTAAAATGCTGATGAGGGTTGGAGGTCGGAATTTTCATTTCTGATCCAGTTCAAAGACAATAAGGATGCGGAGTTCTGCTACAGGCAAGATAATATGAAGGATAATATCATAAAAATAAAACAACAAACAAAAAAACACAAACAAACAAACCCCCCCCCAAAAAAAAAAAGAAAAAAAAGAAAAAAAAACACAAAAAAGTGTTCATGCATCATGAGAAGAAGGTAATATAATTATGTTCTGCTGTATGGATCAAATTAGAAACTTAATTTTTTCACACAATATTGTAAGGCTAATCCTTTTTAAGTCCTGTAAGCATTTACTGTTTTATGAATTTCAAGAAATATGTATTCTCAGCATGATGCAGACCTTGCCTCTATATATAAGTACTAGTTTAAAAAAACGTATTTTATGAAAGTGAATGCACTGAAGAATCCTCTTTTTTGGAGGTCATCCTATCCTCAGTTTTCAGTGAAAATGTTTTCAAAATGATAACTAAAATGCTTATCAGCTAGAAGGAGGAGAAATCTGATAGTGTGTCCATGAACTCTGAGGACTCTGAAGCCATGCCTTTAGACAGAGATGCTTATCTGCTATGGATTCCTGCTCTACTCAGTCCAGATACTGGAGATAGACACTAAGGAGAAAAGTCTTCCAAAACAATCCTCAATATTGCAATGCAATTTTCCCTTAAGCATAATTTTATTCTATAAATAAAGACTAATGCCTGTATTTTCAGAAAATATCCTGAATTTGTGATGTTTTTCAAAGCTTTAATTGACCCAATTTTCACTTTAATTCACACAAATTAAAAATAACTATCAAGTGGTTAATTATTATAAAGGATTTATCTTTATAAAATCTAGACAGATTTCAGATACAGATACTCTTTAACAGAAGGTTCTTGATCCTGAATTCTGCCAGCCAACATCGGCACAGAACTGATAATACTCTTCAGTTTGATTCTCTCAGTGCTCAGGCCTGTTTCTCAGTCACAAGATACCTACAAAGTACCATAAACGTATGAACTGACTTTGCTTACACATATTGAGAAACCTTTCGGACATACTGTGGACAACCTTAGCCAGTTTTGTCAGGTCCTGCCTGTGTGGTCCAAGCAAACAGCTCTGAGCCAGTCCTAACTTTTTCAGTTGAAGTCAACAGCGCACAGAGCTAAGGCACGTGGTAAGGAGCTGGTGCATTCAGCTTGAGGCATGAGAAGAGAAAACCAATATCATGTTCAAGAGGTGGCAAAGTTCTGCGATAAAAAAAGAATGTTTTCCTTATGGTAAAAGCTACAGTCATAACCATGGAGAAAATTACAAGAAAATTGAATACATTGTTTTATAGATTTATTCCTAAACCTCCCAATATTATTTCCCAATTATTATATTTAAAATTTTTGTTGTCATACAACCGCATCAAAATGAGGATTTTTTTCCCTTAAAAATTATCTACTGCAACTTTGTCATAGACAGTATAGTGTCATAAACTGTCAGTGCAAATTTCTGTTAAATCTATTCTTATAGGCCCATCAGAGAACTGCAAATATAAATCATTCGCAGGAACCAGTATTCAAAGTCAGAGCAATTATCATATACCTGAAAATTTTTTTAGCTATGAGAGTGGTGAGAAAGAATCATAAAGAAAAATTATTCCCACTATAAAGTCATCAGTTAAGCACCGCTGAAAGCAAACAGCAATTTAGGCATCATTTTAAGCAAGAGAAATTGCACCCCACTTGTAGACTTTCAGGCTTCTCCTGATAGTAGAGGCACTTAGTGTTATCTCAATCAAGAGCAACAATAAAGCATGTCAGATGCAAAAAGAACTATTGAACAACTGCAGCCAGATTCAGTCACAGCAGCTCAGAAGATGGAGGCAGTAGGATGACAAGGAAATTTTCCATTTCAGACAGAAATTGCTTATGTGGCTCTTTTGTGCACAGGAGACTCTATCCCTTGTGGCAGTAAAGTAAATGCTTCAGAGAGGCCTGATAAAAGTTAAACACGATTTTTGAGAAACAAGCCTACAATATACTTCCTTCAGCTGCAATGACTCAAGTGGTTGGTCTACTGAAGTCTCTGGCAAGTACCTAAGCAGACAACTTTTAGTGAAACCAAACAGAACAAAGAAAGGCATGGCAGACAGAAGGAAAGACAGACACATGGATGAAGGGAAGGATTAGGTACTTGCCATTTCCATTATCTAATTATCTAAGCTTTGTCTAATGCCAGTCCATTACAGAACTGTGGCTGGCAATTTTGCAGAAAGGCAGGTTAGTTACAAATGAAGACCAATCTTACATGGTCTGGTGAGACCGAAAATGTTTACAAGCGAGATTGTGTTGACAACCTCACCCCAACACAGTCAGCAATGGAGAAATGATGCACCACTAAGACAGGCAAATCATGTTATGTATCACACACCCTTGTACCTCAGACTGCTCTGCAGAGGGAATGAATCTCTTAAGACACTCGTTTCTGATGTCTTGACAGGTACTGCTGAAGAACAGTCTGTAAGGTATTTCTGATCTCTCACACAGAAGGACTGTTTAGTGTGTTGTTTACTGACCCCTCAAGAAGGTAAAAAATAAAAATGTGAGACCAAAATAAAGAAAATAATCGGAGTCAAAGCTGACTTTTACAGACTGATGTTGGGGGAGGGAAGGGGAGGGGAGGGGAGGGGACAGTTCTCCCCTTCCCCTGCTAGATTTATTGTCGTATATCTGATCACATACTTATGTATCTACTAGTGGAGTTATATAAATTTACATAACAGTTCACAGAACAGTTATTGAAAAATAAAATATCTGGATGACTTTTACACTTGGTTAGTAAAGTTGTCAGGACAGTATATACCGGAATAAGAGACAAAAGCTAAAGAACATGGTAACTGGAGTCTTAATTTTTACCACATTTGTTGATGAATAATAAGGAGACTTATCCCTCACATAAATTATCAATGTCTTTCAAAAGAGAACACTCCTGACATCATTTGGTGTTGTATTGGGTTTGCATGGCCAGGTTTTGGTAGCAGTGAGGCTACAGGGGTGGCCTCTGTGAGAAGCTGCCAGAAGCTTCCCCTAGTGTCCATCAGAGCCAATGCTAGCCGGCTTCAGGACGGACCCGCCACTCTTCCAAGGCCGAGCCAATCAGGACTTATAATAACACTTCTGTGATAACATATTTAAGAAAGAAAAAAAGTTGTGCAGGTGGAAATTGCAGCCAGAGAAGAGCAAAGTGAGAACATGTTAACAACCATGCAGACACCAAGGTCAGTGCAGAAGGAGGGGGAGGAGGTGCTCCAGGCGCCGGAGCTGAGGTTTTGTTGCAGCTCATGGTGCAGCCCATGGTGGAGCAACTGCCCCCCTGCAGCTCATGGGTGTCCATTGGGGTGCAGGGATCCATCTGCAGCCCATGGAGGAGACCCATGCTGGAGCAGGTGGATGCCCAAAGGAGGCTGTGACCCCGTGGGAGGCCCAGGATGGAGCAGGGTCCTGGCTGAGACCTGCTGACCTGTGGACAGAGAAGCCCACACTGGAGCAGGGTTTCTTGGTAGGACTTGTGGCTCTGTAGGGGACCCACACTGGAGTAGCCTGTGCCTGAAGGACTGCACCCCATGGAAAAGTGACCCACATTGCAGCAGTTTCATGAAGAACTGTTGTCCGTGGGATGGACCTCATGGAAAGGTCCATGAAGGACTGTCTCCCACGGGAGGGACCTCATAGGAGGTAGGGGAAGGACTCCTCTTCCTGAGCAGCGGCAGAAACAACCTCTGGTGAACCGACTGTAACCCCCACTCTCTGTCCCCCTGTACCATTGAGGGGGAGGAAGTAGAACTTGGGAAGAAAGGAGGGGTGGGGAGAAGGTGTTTTTAAGATTTATTTTACTCTCATTCTCCTGCTCTGATTCTGTTAGTAATTAATTTAATTAATATCCCCACTTAAAGTCTGTTTTGCCCATGATGGTGATCAGTAAGTGATCTCTTCAGGTCCTTATCTCAAGTCATTAACCCTTCATTATATCTTCTCTCCTTTGTCCAGTTGTAGAGAGGAGTGAGGGACCAGCTTTAGTGGGTACCTGGCATCCAGCCAGGGTCAACCTACTACAGGTGTGAATTTAGGAGTGATCCAAAACTGAGCAAAAATTAATATAAATTTTGACTAAAATTTCAAGTCATTATAATAGATTCTCTTTGCAATTTGTTAAAGCAGCAATTAATCTGCTCAACAGACAGCAGAACTTCTTTGCAAGGTTCTCTTTAAGTGTCAAACACAGCTCACAGTAGCAGATCTGGTTAGACCAGATACAAATCAAACATTAATCATCTATTTGTAATAATATTTAAAGTGTGAGAAAAAAATATTGTCATAACATATATGCCAGTTAGACAGAAAACAACATTAGCTAAAGCCAAGGAAAACTGTGGATTTAAACTTGAAGTAATCAGAAATGTCTTAACAGCAGACTGTAGATAGCACTTCACGAAGAAAATAATTTAAACTGTTTCACACAGGCTTTTGCAGCAGGGAGAACACCTGGAGAAGCATAGTTTGATTAAGGATAACTAGCAAGGACTCTGGCAGGGAACTGTTTTGCTTATCAAGCCCATTGGAGTTCTTTGAAGATATTGCTGCTGTAAGAGATAAGAGGAATTCAGAGGATGTAATATACTCAGATTTTCAAAAGTATTTGACAAGGTTCCAAACTTGAGATTAGTGGTTGAGGTAAAGAATAAGGGTTAAAATGGGCTACTGGATAAAAAGACTGGATCAGGTGCAAAGTATAAATTGTTGCTATAGAAGGAAACTTCTTACAAATTGGAAAGGGGTTTGAGGTCAATCAGGTTAATAGGCATGTGCAGAAGTCTAGAAATACATTATTTATGTGACAGTACCTTGTGAACTGAATTGCCAAATGTCCACATCATATATGATTGCATGCAAAATGAATAATTAAAAAAACCTCCAATATAAAAAGTATTATAGGAAATCAATCAAAGTGAATTCAAAATTTTTCACAAACAAATGAAAAAAATTAAATCATTTAAGTGAGATTGCTGACAACTAGACCAAATGTTAACCAGAAAAAAAAAAAAAGAAAAAAGAAGATAAACAGGGAAAACAGCATTATCAAGAATATACAGCTTGAAAAGAAAAATACAAAGTTACTATTGTTACCAAATTTTTTCAAATGAAATAGCAAACAGCTCTGCAGAGACTGTTCAATTGTCATGTAAGGTAATAGGCAACAAGCATGGATGTTCATGGTCCTTGTTAAAGCACACAGAAGATAAAATGTAATAGTAAAACAATAGAAATTGTAGTCAATAAATGAAAAAAAGCTGTTCTTAACACTGTTGATAAAACAGAAAATCTCAAACCAGATTTTATTCTTTTGCGGAGGTACACATTTATAAACCAAGAATTTGAAGAGTAAGGAAACAATCCAATTGCAGAATAAGGATTCTGAGAGGGGGGGGGAAAAGAAAGGAAAAAAACCAGAAAAAGTCTCTATAAAAGGCTATTAATCTAAAAATTACTTACTTGGCAAATTTACCATAACAATAAGGTTGCAAGTTTAAGGAACATCTAGTGAATTATTAATAATTATTATTGCTATATGATTGCAAACCTACACTCAACAGATATTGTGCCAATGCAAATCATCAAGTACATTTAGATGGCTGCTAAAGTATCCGAAAATCCATTCAGTGATGCTAGATGTCTAACAATCCTTCTCCCTTCCACATTGGTATGCAAAAGAGCAAAGTAGGTCAGTAGATTTGAAACCATTACCAAGAATATTTCTGCTCTCCAGCATATTTACCCTCCATTCTTCTTCCCATATTTGGCAGGAATTTACTTACTCAACTTTTACAGATGCTTTTCCTGGTCTATCTATCTTTCCCTAGATACTCCGATCCTAGGAGGTGTGATTTCTTTGCACAAATAATTGCCCATTCTTCAGATAAAATGTGTCTAACACCAGAGCACTCAGTGTTACAGACAAACCCGAAGGACTTTGCACTATTAGATTTTCAGCATGACAAACACCATGATAACTCTTCAGAGTGTGCTTTGTAGTCTCGTAATTAATATCATAACTATAAAATCCTGGTTCGTGTCAGGTGCCATCAGCTGTCTTCTGTCAATACAATGAATAAAATGGCCCAGGAATATTGAACATATGATCTTATTATAAGTCAAGGAATTTTAAATCTGTAAATACAGTAAAATAAACCAAACTTCACTATTTTTTCTTATTATCATCAGTAGATTCATATTGCATATGGCTGACTTAATAGGCTTTACATTTATTCTGCTCGATCTTTGCTTCTATAATGAATGCAAATGTTGTCTCACAAGCCACAATATAGCAAAAACTTTTAGAATATACTGTCCAATGCATTCACTTCTATTCATACAGAAGTGTTTTATAACCCAATACAGACATTTTAAATCAAAGCAAAGCATTTCAAAAGGCACTCAGAAGACCTGTGGCCTAAGGGGCCCTTATTTTTTTCATGTCAATAATTTTTGTGTCCAGTTTATTCAGGTAGCAAATTCACTTTTGTTCATTTTGAAACTGACAAAAAAAAGTGCACACTGGTTGAGAAAAAAAAAAATCACATTACCATCTTCCAGATGTTTACATTATACTTGCCACTACTGTAGATGCTACAATTAGGATTGAGTGTGTTATATTCTTGTGGGATGCAGATTAGAAAGCAAATATAGCATGGCTGAATACCAAGCAAACACATTTTAAAAATCCATTGATGGTAACATGTTGGGTAAAAATACTTTTTTTATTACACGCATTTTTCAATTTAACTACATATTAGGTGTGATTGTAACATACCTATCCATTTGTCCTGGTGCACTGGAACATGGTTTGGTATATTGGATTAGGCAATCATTTCATCAGAGTTCTGAAGTGCTGCAAAAAATTTTAATCAATATTTCAAAAGATATAACATTTTAAAATAATTTCATTTGTTTACAAATAATACTTTTGTAGTTTTAAGCTTTAGCTCTATGCACCAGCTCCTAGTCTACCATGATTTGATTTACCATAGTTTACCATGATTTGATTAGAAAAGAAAATCTATACCTCAAGGATCAGAATGAAAGACAAAATAAAGAGACCAGTAAAAAGATAAAGGTTATTTTTCTGAGACAGCCATAAAGCTTTCCTGAAGAACATGGATGCATTCCTGAATACATAAAAGAATTCCTTGGGCAATGGATTTGCTATCAAAGAGCTAAGGCTTAGAAATGATACTGCTAATCTTTTTTTAAAATCCTTAAAAGAATATAGCAAATATTCTACTTAAAATATTGAAGAGGAAACTTTAAGTAAACCATACCTTTGCTAGTCAGTCTCCACAATACCTCAGAGCAGCCAGAGTGTTGGAGATAATGTCTCCCAAAAGCTATAGAAGATATGGTAATATCAAACATTGTATGGTAATTACATGTATGGCAATTCCTTTCCTCTTGCCAATAAAGACCTGAGTGGTAAGAAAATATTTGTTCAGAGAACACCATTGCCTTATTTTTAAAGAGTGTGTTTTGCATCTGTGAGCATTCTAGTCAAACATTACAGATCTCTGCATATTGGAAATGCTGAATCTTCGCTCAATGACCATCTGGAACCTTTTAAAGGTAATGCCTTGAATGATAGGACAGGTTTGATTATACTGGAAATAAATGTGTTTGACTTGAAGGGCGCCAAATGTGTGCTTGTAAAGGCTTAGTTAATAACCACGACTCGTGTCAAAGTTGATCTTTGTATAAGCAAATTTGTATGACATATATACAACCTGAGGTACAACTCATTCACATTGCAGTGTAATACGTATAGAACATATTCTACACATTTATTTGTTCTTAGTCTTCCAAAACCAGATACATATATATATATATATACCCAGAAATGAATAAAATAGCATCCTTATCATCATTTTAGATTGTAAATGACAATTTCTCTTCCAAGGAAGAAGCAGGCTAAATTTTGTTTCAACTGGATGAAATAATCAGCCGTATTTCTCTAATCTTTTAAAGTCTTGCTGGTCTCTTGATTTTTTTTTTTTCTTAACTCTTCTATGAATTTTGGAAGCATTGTATTGTGCAACTAGATCCTTTAACAATAGTTTTTGTCTTACTGTTTGTAAAACAGAAATAATTACCGAAAACACAAAGTCAAATAATGGGGGGAAGCAAAAGAACTAATAAATAATATTTTGCAGCTATAACACCATCATGATTGGAGCTGATTGAGAAACTGCAGCACAATGATTTTACAGCAATCAATTTATGTACTAAAATTTTATGTTGAAATATTTTCAATAAGATTTTCATCAAGAAAAAAATACTTGGAAAATCTGGTTCATGACTAATTTGTTTAATAGAACAGAAGAAGAGAAAGTTATGACTTTGTGCCATATCAATAGTCTAGTGGATAGACTCACTTGGTCTCACTTCAGACTCTCATCTCAGCCAGAAACAGAAGGAAATGAGATTCTCTGTTACAAGTGAATGCTTTGACAAACCTTGTTTGTTTCTCCCAAAATACCTTCACCTCATGCTGGTGTATTTTTCACGAGTTAGAAAGTCTTTTACAGCCTTCTCTGCTTGAAATTCCCTTGCTAAGGTAAATACTTATATCTTGAATTTTAAAGCATGAAAATCTGAGACTATGGTAGAGGTAGGCAACTTTCACATGAAAAATGTTACCAAAAAAATCTTTCAATAACAACTGGTTAGTGGGCATTATTTGAACTATATAGTGGCTGCAATACTTAAATATATGGTGGACCATATGAAAGCAGAAGTGAATAATTCAGAATGATTTTTCATAAAGTATTTTGTGTTAGTCATTCACTTACATTCTTTGAAGCTTCTGTAGTTTTCTGAGACATAAGGACATTGATCTCAAACAGTACCTCCCATGTGCTGCATTTTTATCATATAGGCTGCCAAAGGCTAGGGACCTCAGGGCTGAGGCTGGAGAATGCAATAGATTTCACCACCACAGAATGCTGATGAAAGTCTACTGAGCACTTGACATTTTTGTTACATGTTCAAAAAAAAAAAAAAGCAAGACTTACATCCTGATATTTGTTAAATAACTAAAAAAAAATACTTCCAAAAAATGAAAATAAAAGATGCGGAAATGCTAAATAGTTTTTGATGCTACTAACTTCACTTTGAAAAAGTATTTCTAACTAAATAAGGAAGACAGGTTTGTCAGGAGCAAGTGCAGAGAAATAATCAAACAGAAAGTGGATTTAGAACATAAAAATAAATTTAGAATATTTAAATTACAACAAAAGAAGCAGAAATACTATGAAAAGGAAAATTCGTCTGTAGCATAACTTCTGTTTTATATAGCATTCAAGTCATCAAATGGAGTTTCTGTCCATCATAGACAAACCAAGGCAAATATGAATTAAGGATAACTGATGAGAAAAAAAAGCTCCTATAGTTGATAGACTGATAAAAGAATACACTCAAGTCTTCAGGTGACAAGGAAGATCACTGACTTGAAATAGCTTCTTACAAAAGCATATCATCTGGTCAGTGGTATAAGATCATTTATGATAAGAAGTCAAAGGTAGAGTGCTGCCAGATATAAAGTACATATCTTCAGATGCCTGAAGAGAATATATTGTGTATCTGTCGCTTTCGAAAGCAAAATAAATTGTTCTGCACTTTTTGTTATTTTTTCCAAAAATTATGAACCAAAAAGCTTTTGTCTTTCCTCTAAAAAGTACATTACTTCCAATACCAAATGTTTAGTCCTAAACAAGACAGTACAAACCACTTTCAACCACATATTGTTTATGTAAACTGCAATTGATAATTCCAATATATTGACACTAAAATAATTTTTTCTCCTAAAATATTTATTCAGTAGTTAGAACTCTGCAAGCAGTTAATTTATATCCTAAGGTTCCCTTGACTTCAAAATAATGTATTATCAAGAGACTGGAAATTGTTTAATATATTCTTGCTAATAATTTTATCACTAAAAATAATGAACTAATACAGAATTGTTGACCTCGAGGTAAAAAGCGAATTTCTTCCTTTTTCCCTCAAGCTGTGTCAGGTGTATGGGGTCATTGTTTAAAAGTATAAACTTTGGAAATATTAAAACTATATATATTTATGGCTATGGAGGTGTCTGTCTCTGGAAATTTTTTTTCTGAGTAAAGATTAATTAGAGTAGCTACCACAGAGTCCTGCTACAGTAAGTACCTCAGAAGGATGAAAGAAATTAAGGAATGACCATCTCTACCTCTCTCCTCACCACTCTTCCCCTGTTCAATAAGGCTGCCACTGCTACCTTATGGTTGCTGGATGGTACCACAGAAGCAGCTGGAGACAGGAGAGCCCAGAAGATCCTTTCCAGACCTGAAACTCTGGAAAACCACTTTGGATGGTGTATATTACATGATAGTACTGCCTGCATCTACATTAAACTACTGTTCATTTGAGGACTCATCATAGCTGATATGATTAGGCATGACAGAATGATCAATATTTTTAAATATACTGGAATAGGCAAACTCAGTTCTGCCTCAAGTCTCTCCAGCCCACATGGGACAACTGCAATTTCTTTCACTGAATGATTGTGTGCCTTTGCCATTTTAAATATATATGAGGAAAACCTGTAACATGGTTTGATAGCTTGCTGAACACCTTGTGCAGAAAGGGATATAGTCAATTTTGCTGTCAAGACTGCTACATAAAACTGCAACATATCAAGACTTCTCTGTCTATCGCATCACTAATTCTTTAATGTGTAATAGGAGTGATGTGAAATACATTGGAAGAATTATTCATTTTCATTATAATATAGAATCATAGAACAGTTTGGGTTGGAAGGAACCTTAATGATCATCTAGTTCCAAGCCCCCTGCCATGGACAAGGACACCTTCCACTGAACCAGGTTGTTCAGAGCTCAATCCAAACTTATTTATAACCAAACAAGCTGGGTTTTTTTCCCCCTACTACCATTTACGTGACATTAGAGCCAACCTTCTAGCATAAGGATTGGAAATTGGTATGTAAAAAAATAATTAAAAAAATAAAAAGCACAAATACTTCCCAGATGCTTTTCGGTTATGTTCTCAAAACTACTGCTCTCCCCTACATCTCTTAATTCTACAAATAATGATTTGTGCAATAATAGTCGTCTCTTGTCTCAAGTTTGCTAGCATAAATACAAGGGTGTTAAACTATTAACAAAGATAAAGACCGAAGCACTTTCTTAGAACTAAATACAAAACTAAAATCTATGAAGATATTGAGCTAGGGGCTTGAGTAATGAACAAGATGAATCAGAATTTTTCATTTATGTGCACAAATTCAATAGAATTGGTATTGCAGCACCCTTGTGAAATTATTTGCATAACTTGAAGAATAAGATGTAACTTAGGACAGAGAAAGCAAAGCAGGAATTGAAGCAGCACTCTATCTTATTCTGCTGATTTTGGTTGAGATAGACCTAATGTTCTTCATAGTAGCTAGTATGGGCCTATGTTTTGGATTTGTGCTGAAAACTGTGTTGATAACACAGGGATGTTTTTGATATTGCTGAGCAGTGCTTTCACAGTGTCAAGGCCTTTTCTGCTTCTCATCCCACCCTACCAGTGAGGAGCCTGGGAGTGCACAAGCAGCCGACCCCAAATGAACAAAGGGATATTCCGTAACACGTGGCATCATGCTCGGCATATAAACTGAAGAAGAAAGGGGGAGAAGAAGAAGAGTTCAAAGTGATGGCGTTTGCCTTCCCAAGTCACCATTAGCGTGACAGAGCCCTGCTTTCCTGGGGGTGGCTGAATAACTGCCTATCCATGAGAAGTGGTGAATGAATACCTTGTTTTCTTTGCTTGTGCGTGCAGCTTTTGCTTTACCTATTAAACTGCCTTTATCTCCACCCACAAATTTACTCACTTCAAATTCTTTCCCTCATCCCAGTGATGCAGGGGGTGGGGGGAGAGTGAGAGAGAAGCTGTGTGGAGCTCAGCTGCCTACTAGTGTTAACCCACAACATTTATCTATATCTGACAAGCAAATGATCCTTGAAAAGATTATGGATTGATACTCAAATACATAAGTAACGTTAGAGAATCTTGATACCAGCTCTTACAGTCACCCACATAAGACGTAAAAACATGGTATCACAGCAAACCTTTATTCTCTGTGAAATATACCAGGTGTTTCACCCTCCTGATATAATTTATTTAATCAGAGTCTGCAGCATATATGTCAGTCTCCTAACTCAGGAACAGTTTCATCTATTTAAGAGAAATTTGGAATTAATTTAGTTATAATCACAGAACTAAAATTATTTTGTAGAAGGTGCTCTTGTTTTAAATATATTTGCTATGTGCAAGTGGAATTGGACAGTAAAAGGCTTTACATATGTTTGGTGCTTAAAAATAGCATTTTCACAAGTCTAGTAGGAAATTATAAGTTAAATCAACTAATTCTATGAACAGAAAAATATGAATTCCAAGTAAAAATATTATGTTATATATTTCAAAAATTTGTAATTAAGAAACACTAAAGTTTGCATTGGCTTAGAGGATTAGAAAAAAACCCCAGACATTACAAATAATAAAAAGTAGCAAATGAAGATTGGAATTTTTTATCATTGACTATACATTAAAAGCTAGAGAAACAGGAGGGTAAAAGATAAAATATCTCACTATTAATTTGGAAGATGTAAAAAATATATTCTAATAATGGTAAATGGTAAATCTGTCAAGAGCAACAAACAGCACATAGAAATATATGTTTATAGTATTTGGGAAAATGGTGGTGATAAATGCATTGCAAAGAAGAAGAATTACCTTCCACTTCATCAATAATTTCAGATGGTAGTGAAATTCCTTAATCCAGTAGTTTAAAAACTGTGATTCAGCTATGTTTAACCTGAGAATTTTAAGAGAGTTTATTGAGGAGTTTTCTGGATCATTAATACAGATTCTCAACAAGCCTTAGACCTTTACAAGATACTTATTTAGCATAATACTAAGCATTTAAATTAAAAATAAATGTAAAAAATAACACTGTAAACGCTGGTTGAAACCAATTTTCAGAGCATGAATTTTCAAGTACTACTTTCAGTCATATTCAACTACTCTATTAAATTCAACAGAAAGGTACTAGAAAATTTTAGAGGTACTCTCTATCTCCATCACTGTAGCTCTTTACCTTATGAAAGTTTTAAAAGCATGTGAGAAGATCAAAATCTGTTTTAAAGTTCAAAATTTGAAAGTGTAAAATCCAAAGCCTTGTGTTTAGGATTTAAAAAAAAAAAAAAGGGGATATTCCAAAATTATGTATTGTGTTATATTTCATGGTCTATAAGCAAAATTTTTCATGAAAATGAGACTCTAATTACACATGGCTACAATTCTGTAAGAAGTATTTTCATTGGAAAAGCATTTATGTATTCATATTAAGCAACATCTGACAATAATCAATATAAACAGATTTTAAAAATTATGTTTGGCTATTGCTTACAGTAGAAGACAGGGGTAAGCACACAGCACAACCTGTGACTTGACTTAACTTTGCAATCATGAGCTTGTAGTGACATGGCTGACTTTAAATGTGGCATGTTACAAATACCGTTAGTGATTGAGGCAGCTCTTGGTCATCCTTGCCAGCAGCCTAAGCTGGCATTTATTCATCTTAACATAAAATTGTGATACAGAGTTATTTTCTCCCCATTTTTCTGCCAGATGTTTAAAAGTGATCGACTTTTATTCTCTTGCATCGTTATCACTGCTGCCCCTACATCCAAATCTTTTGAGCCCTCTGAATATCCAACATCTTCTACTAACTGCTTGGACTCTTAGCTTTGCTCTAGTATCAGGAAGAATTCATCCTTGTGAAGTACATTTTGAAATGGAGTTAACAAAAATGCATCATAAAACCCTATAGTCAAATGCTATGGCACATGTGGACACCTTCACTCTTTAAAGTAACCTCAGTTGATCTTAGAGTATTATATCTATATTACTTCAGGCCCTGTCCTACACTTAGCATGACAGCAACTGAAATTCCTGTTGAAAATTAAGCAACAGGACTAGCAGCAAGCAATCTGTTTTATGCATTACCACCTTCCAAACTCAGATCCAGTATGAAATGTGGAGAGGGAAGAGAACTGGATAAAGAAACATTTGGAGAAGAATACAATTAAATGTAGCATGCATATTGCACCATATTTAGAGACATAACACTTTAAAACAACTGAAATAATAAAAAAAAACCCAAATCCATAGCATAAAGCTCCAAGTGGATAAACTCTAGTTATGGCCCTGTGACTGAAAGACCCCAGGCAAGAGACTTCACCTCATTACCTCTAGTTCCTTTGTACTTCATATTTATCTCATTCATTTTTGACCTTCTTGACAGGAACAGACATGTACATAGTTTTGTATAACGAACAGAACAGAGATGCTTCAATTTAATCCCAGTGCTCTCATGAGTCCCATTGTTAAAACAAAACAAAAATGAAAACAAAATCCTCCAAATCCCCCCAAAACAAACAAAAACTCAAATAAATAAAACAACTCCACAGCTTGAATTCTGCCTAAACTGTCTGCTACCATGGAAATCGAAAATCATCTTGTTAAGTGCTACATTATATCTACTAATATTTCAGCCAAAGTACAGCCTCTAGCAATGGAGCTTTTGGAGCAACTTCATCCCATGACCTGAGAGCCATTCAGTATGTCCTGTGAGGTAATTAGTGCTCTCAATTCCTGCTCACTGAAAATCCAGAAGATGAAGAAGTTTGTCATTTCAGAGGAAATACTTGGTACCTTTGCATTGTCAGGTCTTGGAGCAATATCTAAGAAACACCTCTTGTTTCCTTCTTGTAACATTAGCTTGTGTGTTAAGGACATACAGTTGTTAATATTGATGAAATAAAGTAAAAACTTAATCCAATTTAGCAAATAGATTATTCTTGGTTGTGTTCAAGATGGAGTACTTTTGGAAGGTCTGGAACAAGTTGTTGAAATAATTTAATGAGACATACTGGAAGTTAAATATTTCAGTATTTTTCAAAATGAAGCCTTTCTCTGGCTTTCAGTGGAAAGAGCTTGTGGGTTTTGCATTTGTATTTCAGAGTAGACAAACTCAGTTTGTCTCCAGTATCTAAGATGACCTTTTTTCTTTTTTTCTCCTTTCCATTTGAGAAAATATATTGATTTGTACAATGGGAAAAACAGAACAGACATCTGCTACATATTACTCAAACAATGTAGGACACAGAATTATTGTGTCTGCATACAAAATACTAGAAGTAGATACAAAAAATTAAAGATTCAGAAGAGTAGAAAGTATGAAGTAATGGTAACATGTCAATTGCAGAAGGATTGTAAAGTGAAAAATAAATTTTCACAAACATTTAACCTATTGTTTTAAAAGAAAGTTTTACCAAGGCATCAAGTAATCTCTTTTTGCCCTTAGTTTCAGTGTGCAAATAGAGATAACCTGTACTTCAACCTGTTTATAGGTATTCAGAGGAAGTACTTGTTCTTTCTTGCACAGTCTTGGATCAAAAAGAAATCTAAATTCTGGTCTTCTATTTACTATTATTCCTATTTTAAGGGAGCTAAACTGAAAACATTTGCAGTCTAACTTTTGAAAGCTGCGGGGTTTGTCAACCTTCCAGTATTTTACAACATTGCTCCTGGTTGCCAATATAGGCAGATGTAAAAATTTCCTCATGTTAGTTCATTTATACCTTGAAACAGGCAGATGTCAGGGGAATGCATGAGGGCAGAACTCATAGTCTTGCTGTCAGCAATGTTAACATTGTTCCAAAAATTCAATATGAGCCTAATTCTGCTTCCATTAAAGTTGGTCAGATTTCATCTCTTCACTTAAACAGATGCAGAAATAGAGCTTAGGTGAGCTCTTGGAGAACACCAGCATTTTAGATTTTGAATACTTGGATGGCTACTCATTGTGAAATGAAATAATTTTCTTCAGGTTCTACTAGATGCTGATAGCACCTTATCACACACTGCCTTTCACAGATTAATATGTCCACTTCCTTGCTGAAAAAAGTTACACTTATCATATGTCAGCATTTTACAGTATAGACAGAACCAGTCCAGTTCTGCCTTTTCCCTAACACTCCTTTATGTGACAGCAAGTCTCAGTCCCCTTACTTCTTTCCTCCTTCAGACAACTCTGATACAAGGCAAACAGGTTTCCCCAACAGTTTCTGTTTATAATTATGTTCAGAGTTTCTGATACTGTTTCAATCCTTGACTTTTAACCATGACGAGGGACATATGTCAGAAGTAGCCATGGTAAAGCAGGCATTTGGAAGACAGATTTCATCTTCATTACCATGTAAATGTAAACAACTTGATCTTTAGCTCCTCGTGGTACATATTTGTAGAGGTAAAAGTATCTTGACCTGGAAGATATCTGGCTGTGGAAGAACCTTCAGGCTTTAGATTTTTCTTTTCCTCCTTTTAGTGGGCAAAGCCACGTTACTCATGCTACTTACCAGGGATCCACCCAGGAAATTTTCTTCCCTCAGAGTGAAATAAGATCTGTAATTAAGATCATGATATTTTACGCTGCTTCTGTCACCTGTTCTTAAAGTAATAAGAAAATCCTCTTCAAGAGGAAAAAGCACCGTCATTACACCTTCAGAAATAACTTTGTATTTAAACATCCTCCTCTCCCTCTCTCTTCAGCTTCACATCAGCAGCCAGCCTAAACCACAATGGTCCTCAACCACATCCTGTCAGATGCAGTCTGTAGAGAAAAGACTTGACAACCTCCCTACATAACAGCTAATTACACATATAAGGAGAAAAGACAGGTTTTGCTGATCAGATTAGAGGAATTTATAAGTGTCTTCTTTTGCCTGTTTTTGGTGAGGGGAATATTTGTTTTGTTTCAACTTTCTCACCTGAAACTGTTTCTGACTTCTGTCTTCTCTCTTCATCCAACAGTAAATGTATCTCTAGGACATTTTTACATTCTCATGACCAAATTCTTTATGCCAGAAAATCAGCATGCCCTCTCCCAGACATTCCCAGTTAGCGCTCATGAGACTCAGACAAGATCCCTAAAAGCTACCACAAAGATCATTGGAAGAAATAATCTTTGACACCAAAACTAGGAATCATCCCTAGACTTTCCAACTTTTCAGAGCAAGGAAAATCTCACGTTCCAATTTCATCAAAACTCTACTTCCACCGTTAAAGATAAAAGAGCAGAATAAGTAGCTTCTATTTTTATAGAACAAACATCCTTTTCCTGTCTTCTTTGATTATATTTTTGTCCCCATTTACCCACACAAGTTAGAAAAGACTGATCTCAGGCACTTGCAAGACATCTTCCTGCGAAACTCACACTTTTTAAATGGGTTTATCTTAGAACGCTGTTATGAGGTAGAAAAGTAAGAGTTAACACTGTATTAAATAGGAAATTAAGCAACAAGGCATCTACAAGACTTTGTCACTCTTGACATAAGATAGTTATTAAGTAAGAAAGCAAATTAATTTAGCTTGGGAATTCAGTTACCATACATTCCGTATTTTTATCTGAGGGTTTGCAATTTGTAAAAAAAAAAACAGTCTTATAGTATCTGCACAGCATTTGCTTAAGTATTAGTTAATTATAAAACAAATTAGCAGAGGACATCATTTTCTCAAAGTAAGACACAGATTCATAGCAGAGAAATTATCACATTATTTATTTTCTGACCTTGACAAATATTGTATAAGATACATTTTCCTTTTTTATACATATTTTTAACACTTATGTTTTTGCCTTCTATATATTTAAAATATTTCATAAATAAATATGCCCTGAAGTTTCTGGCTACTATTCAGCTTACCTACACCAAAGGATGTTTTCAGAAAGAGGTATATTATGGACTGGGAAATGCTCTCTACTTGCTGATTTGCAAAATTCATTCTATCAGCAACACACATTGCAATAATTATTTCAAGGTGTCACCCTGAAGCATGACAAATCATAATATGGAAATGTACATCTATCACACTTGGTCTGAGTCACTGATAAGACTGAAACCGATAGCACTGACAAATGTGTCACAATGAGTCATAATGCTAAATACTGAAATGGCACCAGAGTTTTGCTCTGCTAACTTCATTCAATTGCTACTTGCTGTTATTCCTTTTACAAATTTCCTTTGTTTTCAGTTTTCCAAGATTCTGCTGAAAACTCCGTGCAGATGAACTGCATATGAATCAGAAAACAGAATTATTTATATGATTTTACAGATTGTTAATGAATAACATGGAAAGAGATATCCATACAGGATATTAGAGAGAAAATGGGAAACAAAGCGGGATGAAGGAGTGGGGGAATTAAATATATTAATACCTACATGAGTATAAAAAAATAGATGTTCCTGTGTATAGTGTTCTTAATGTTTTGATATAGCTACATATATAGCTGCAAACTGGTACTGAACTACAAGAGGAAATTCGTCTAACACGAGATCCATAAAACTGACCTAGTAGTAATATACTACTAGCTCATTAAAAGATGAAACCTTATACAGCATCATAAATGTATCATGCCTCCTTGAGTCAAATATAAGATATTTTCTTAGAAAAGTATAACATATTTCTTAATTCTGGGCCCAAATCCCAGAATTTGGGGAATGGAAAATTCCATACATTCCAGAAAAGATCTGCACCCCAACCTTCAGGCTTGGAGAGCAAGACCAAAGCATACAGTAAACAATCACAAAAGTGTTCAGGAGGAATGCATTCCTGAGAGGAAATGTTCTCAGCACGGCAAGCCAAAAGGAAAAATGCTTTTGAAAAAAAAAAAAAAGGCAGTCTTGGATTGTGATCTGAGTGAATCAAAGTGAAAAAAGATTATTGGGTAGATGGCAAACCTTAAAGCTTGGTGGATTCTAATGATACAAATGAATGTTCACATCATTCTATAAAGTGTGGTATGTGTGATATGCTAGAAATGTGCATCTCAAAATTATATTATGGCACAAATAAAATTAAATCTGTGTTACGCAAACTGCTCTTACAATGGACAAGCCACAGAAATTCATCTTGACAATGCTTCATTTGTATCAATTAGCTACAGGTACAAAAGAGGGATCCAAAAAAGGGGGCTCCTACTAGGGCTGAAGTTACAGATGCAAGGAGAGTAAACAAATGTCTCCAAGATAACGTTCAAAAGAGTTTAAGTCCCATGTTAGTGTGAGAAGGTCACAGAATTCCACTGACACATTTGTTGTCATGATTTGGAAAGACTAACAAAAATGTATCTCAGTGGTTTATCACCAAATAAGACAACATTTGAGATGCTTACTTAGCTCCAGCATTACTGAATTAAAAAAGCAAACAAACAAAAAATCACTCCAACAAACAAATTCATCATCCGTATTTTGACTTATCTGTCTTTATTCTTTTATGGAAAACTTGCTTGAAAACATACAGCAGCCTTTTCTTTATCAGTATATTGCTACCTTTCCCCTCATACATGTGTTTATGCATCTGTGAAAAGCTTCAGCAATTATTTAAAAGCCCAGAAAAGAAAAACAGACTATTTGTAATTCTTACTTGCAAAGCACATGCTTCAGCTGTCAACTCATTGACTGGTCACCTTACTCTTTTTTTCATGCTTTGATGATCACAGCTCTCCCAGTGGGCTCAGGTACATGTTCAACCAGAGATAAGATGGAATTATTCTTAAAGATAGAAACTCTTTGTGTGAAAGAAGGGATTTTCATCATGCTTCATCAAGTTTTATTGTATTACAGTTATTTTACTTTACCTAACTCTAGATATCTGTACTAAGTCACACAAAGAGATCAGTAGATTGTTTTGCATGGGAATTCCAGAGATTCGTAGCAGGCTGAAAAATACTAGTGTTGATAATTCATTCTTGTTTATATTCCTAAGGAGACTATCCATCAAAATAAATGCCGTCATATCTATGCTACTACATTAAGATTGGAAGAGATCCAAGACTGCAAAGTGTTAGGAACAGTTGCATTTGGCCCAGAGGAACAGAAGAATAACTGTAGAGAGGATACATCCCCCAACAAAATAGGGATGAAAAACCTCTGTTGATGCTGGCTTTATATCCCTGTTGATTAGAAACTGTTCCAAACAATTAAATGAATTGAAACAGCAAAAAAGGGCTTCCAATTCACACAACTAAAGACAATCTACACACATTTTGATATCATCATGGCATTCAACTACTGTCTGTTACACGGTTTCTGAGAAATTAAAATTGAGAGAAGTTCTGTACCATCATGAACCCAAACCAAACTGCTATTACAAAGCAGTTACATTTAAAAAAAGGACAGCAATCAAAGACAATTATGTTCACAATTTGTTCTGATCACTTCTGCTACCCATATATACTCATTTGATTTTCCACTAGACTTCCCCTTTTGTCAAGTGATTTGAAATATATCAGCTGCCCCAATCACATTGCAATCACTTCATTTTAGAATGCAACACAGCAGTATGTAATTGAACCTACACAATTCTACACTGTGTGGCTGTACAAACAAGCTCTGCAGTATTTTTCAAAACTGGGGCTTTAAGACTACGAAAGGCATACATATAGATGGATTTTTGTTTGCTTTTTTTCACAGTGCTATCCATCAGAGAGAGATCTTCCACACCACCAGAAGGAGAGGACAAGACACTCTTCTCCTGCTTCAAGCAGCTGTAATTTCAAAGTGAAAAAGTCCTGGTTCTACTGGACTGAATTATTTAGTCATGAGAATCTAAAACAAAGAGGCTCTATAGAGATGGAAAAACATGAGCGTTGAATGACAAACAAAGTCTTATTTACTGAATGTATTAAAAATTGTTTTTCCAGACACATTTCATCAAAGCAAAGCTTCATTCCTGGGAAAACAGCTATATTCACAATCAAGACAGATGTACAAGTCATGTGAAATAAGGCTGCCACTGGACTGAATTATTTAGTTGTTTGCTAGAGACTTGATCAAATTCAGTCATCGTGTAAACAGAAAATATTAAATGGGACACAGTTTGAGGTGTGCTACATACTTATCAAATTTGATAGTCTGTGTGCATTGGATCTTTGGAAATGCTACTGTAAGAATGTTGTCCTTGTAGTGAATGTAAACCTGTGGGTATGTTTTGGATTAAATTTTCCATAAGACTCAATAGCATCATTTAGAAAAAATCACGTATGCATGCAATCACGTATGCATGATGGAGCTTGAATTTCCAGTGTGGTCAACCCTTGAAAAGTCTGTCTCTTGACAACAAAATGCAAATGTATTTCCAATAACGCATTTCTTTTCTTGGAAAGGTGAAGACTTATTCTCATCATATATCTAGATCTGAAAATTTTCCTTTCTATAACATTAACAGTCTACATAAATACACTTCTAATTTACTGACTGCATTCCAACTTGTTCTTCCAACAGATCATTCTGAATTTTAGAAAATTGCCTTTTCTATGACACATGTTCATGCAAGTAACATGAAAATTACTCATAGATGACAGGAATGCTTAAGAAGCATAAACGTATTTAAAGATTCCCAAATATGCATAATTTATGTTAGTATAATATCTAAACAATATGTGAATCGAGTTTTTTCATATTGAGCCACTGCATTACCTCTGCTGCAAATGAATTAATGGTTTACTGGTTTAAGTAGCCAATATTTTAATATTTTTGTAGATTTTCATTACTTTGTGTTGACAGTTGCAGTTTCTGTATCATATACCAGATACCACATAATTTCATTTGTGTGTGATCTGAGCAATACCTTTTTACTCTGGTTTAACAGTTTCAGTTTTCAGCTGTTCATTAGCCAGAATAACATAAAATGCAATGAAATGAAGTGTGAAACTTTACAAAAAGGAATAATCTTGCCATTTTCTCCATATCTCTAAATCACTTTGTTTAACTTTGTGAGAAATCAAAACCATTAATATAAAGGTTTTAGATTAAAACATGACTATACAAATTTTATATCATGGTTACAAGATTTATAATAATGGTGAAGGATTCATATCAGATTTTTTCCTTTCATTATAGAATATAGATACTTTCCTAAAGTCTTACACCACTGTAAGACCAAACTATACCATATCATAACCTAAATCTATACTGATTTTGTAGAATCTTAATAAAAATGTGGAAACTGATTACATAAAATAAAAGAAGCAGAGCAAAACAGGTAGGAAAGTATAACAGTTTTATTATAGCTCAGATGGAATAAGTATGACAAGTGTTCTCAGTAAATTGACTAGATACAAAGAAATTTAGTGGTAAAAAGCTATGGGCTAAGCATATAAGCATGTGGGCTTACATTGCTATGATTCATTGCATACTAATATTTAATAAATCCAAAATCAAAGTATGATTGTAATTGTTGCCAAGCACTAAGAATATTGTTTCTATGGGGGTTTTACCTCAACAAAATGAATTTGTGCTTGCACTAAAGCAAGAATCATGAATGACATTTCTAACTCTAGGGAAACATTTTGAGGATGAAAACTTTAAGTGTGCACGCTAACCAATGGTCTTAGCAGATGTTAATCACTTGCACTGTCAGTTGACATATCTCTTCTTAAGAAAAGAAAAAGAAGAAAGGCAAAGATGACAGAGAGTTCCTGATAACTAAATCTGACTGAAGACATAAGTGGTTGTAGTAGTATCTCACGAGTAGTGTTTCACTAGAGGACACTGCTATTCAGCTGGCATGCTGGGATGATGTTTCAACAAGTTTGCCCTAGTCAAACTAGGTCTTGAGACAGGTCAACATAACAAAACTGGTACCCAGTAACAGAATAGGGAGGTTGCAAGAGGAAAGTCATACTTTGTGTACATACTAATGCTAACAGTTTGCTAGTAGAGAATGAGTAAGGAACTGTTTCTAGTGTTTTTGCAGGAAAATGGATTGATATTGCATTTAGCAAACCAGTGTCTGTGAAGCTGATGAAGGTTAGCATGAGAACAAATAGAAATTATCCCAGCAGTACATTTCTGTGCAGACTTAGAGGCACCAACTTTCTTGAGTCACTTAAAAGATGTAAATGGATAGAAGCTCTTCCCCAATTATGGTCCCCTCAAAATAAAATTGTGGATGTATCTGGGTCAAGTTTCATGGATCTCAAAATGGTTCTCCACCAAAGAAACAGAGTAAATACCCTGACTGTACAGGAAAGCCTAGAGCCCACCATCTAATCAGATGAGGAGGAAGTAAATGTACAAAAGTCGAGAACCTGTAGCAGCTCAACCTTGTCATGAATGATACTATATTCCATATTAAAATTGTGTACATAACACAAGAAAAAGGGGAAGAAACAAGGAAGTGCATGTACAGAAATTTTAACCATATTATTGAGACTTATTCAATATAAAAGTGTTCAGCTTTTTTCTTTGTTTTGTTTTTCAATAGGGTTCTTAGATTAGGCTCTTGAGATTTCAAATAAATTAAAAATAATTTCTTTCCTTTATATAGGTGCAGTTCCTTTTTGTCCAAAACAAGGACCAAATACCCTAGCAGACTGGGCCAGTGGTAGAAAGTGGTAGCACAAGGAGGAAACTCTACCAAAGATTAACACAAATCAATCAAGTGTTCAATTGCAAGAAGATTTCACCATGTTCATATCAGAGATGCACAGTATTAACAAAGATCTTAGCTGATAATAGTGAAAGCTTTGTGGTATTTAGCTGCCACAAGAAAAAGGAACATTTCAAAGGAATTGGATTTTATATTCTTAATAGATAATCCTTAGCTAGATCACCTATCAGAATTAGCATTAACAGCAATTAAAGCAGAATTGAGAGGCTGATCTTCTAAAATTACAATATAAAATTGTACAGGTCTTATATAATTGTCAAAAGTGTTTTGAAAGAAGGCTCCAAAGTCAGTAGTTTTAGAGTCCACTAAAGAAAACAGAATACGTTTTATGACCTCCTTAAATTAATTTGACACATATGGTGTGGGATACACTGTAGGTGACTCAGTCACTAATGTAGAAGAAAGATATAATTTTTATTTCCAACAGTGATTACCTGAAGCTGTAAATAGTGACAAAATTTAGTCCCTTATTGGTTGGAACTTTTAAAATCTCTGTATTCCTAACAATATGTAAAAATGTTCCAGTTAAAGGGAATGTAATGCTTCAAAACTGAGAAGCTTTTCCAAAGAGCCCATTTTCTCCCTATGTGGTAGACAAGTTAGTACTTCTTTTACAGAAGGTATTCTGGCACTATAGATTGCCTTTAACAAAGGGATACAGTCTCAGTTATGAAACTATTTACAGAAAATACCACCCATCCCCTCAAGTTTAAAATACCACCGCCTATGCTAATTCTTGATATACATTTAGCCAGACTGGAACCAGGCTTTCACTATGCTCTTTAAGGATGATACTGTTATATCCATTTGTTTGTCAAAAAATAAATTTATCCTGCTGTCCTGAGAACAACTGCTGGGAGTGAGAGAGTGAATATAGCATCACCTGCTTAATATCTGTTATTCTGCATTACTCCCTACTGTGCATAAAGAGGTTTGTTCTACAGAAAAAAATGATTAAAGAAACTGCATTTAAAATCCAGCATAATTCTATTGTATTTATGCATTTTTGTTTCAAGAATGGATATTTTAATATCCCAGTTTCATTTGCTATTCTCTCATCTAGTTTTAAACATCCAATGTACATGGCTTCCTTCGGAATCTACTCTATGGCCAAAAAGCAGTAAGTAGTTTAACCTTTAACTCTTCAATCTACATAAATAAATATAGTCAATAAAAGGAAATTAAAAAAATCTTCCTGTATTACAGTAATTTTTATGAAAAATAAAAATAGTTAAGTAGTTTCAAGCAGTCTACTTCCCAAGAATAACTTCATTTCACTTTCTTGGAACTCCTTACTATCTCCACAACAGTTAGGGAGGAGATGGTAATTGCAGATGGTAATTTCAGGTACTAGGTAGATCAAATCTATAGCATCTACAATTTCAAACAATCTTTAAAAAAACTATAGCCAGTGGCATTATATGCCACAGGCTACTTAGCATATTTCATTATAACGATGTGCTTCATATCATCCTAAACAATTAATCTTTTTTTTCCATGTTTGTGCTCTTTGGAATACACTTATATAAATGCATAGTGAGGTCTACAAAACACTGCCTGACATTAAGCACCTCTTTATATAGTCCAAAGGGAAGTCAATTACAAGGAGCATTATTTTACCTCCTACTTTCATTAGTGTCATGTCTTCACCAACAAAAAATATAAACAGAGTCATCTCTAACTGATGAACCGCAAGAGCTATAATACTGAAGGCAGCTTAAGAGGATGCACTTATTGTGAGGCAACAATTATAATGGCTTTTGCATTTAAATTACTTAATACTGCCTAAGGGTGATTTATACCATCTTAGAGGATCAGACAAGTGCATACAGATCTTAAAAAGTGTTATAAAAGTGGCATAACACAGCTGTGCACACATCTTAATCCATATCAACGAAAATACAGAGAAAGAATATCAAAGTTATTTTTCTTAATAGTACTTTCTTTCATATAAGAATTTTAGTTATATTTACTTGGTCATAAAAGCAAGAAACTATGCTTCCCATTTGTGAAAACTGAGAAAACCACATTATATGTCATTCTGATACTATCACAAATTTTCCATAAATGAGAAGCAGTAGTAAGACAGGAAAACCTTAGCATAAAATGAGATTAAGTGACAGGCTCTAATTTTCCCCAAATCAATTTTAACATGAAAAGGCTAAATTCTTACTAAAACACTGAAGTTATCTAACAATACCTAATAAAGTATTTCCTATCTTTTTAATATAAAATGGTATTTTAGCATAACAACTAGAATTTAGCCTACTTTACTATCATTTTGCCCATTTGGGATGTGGCACTACCTTGGTAAGTAGTGTAGAGGTATGAGAGTGGATCTGTAAAGAACTGGTGATTAGAGTTAACTCCAGAAGTGCCTCAGGGTTGCTTCATTTGGTGCACAGCATTATTACACATCAGAATAATTTAATCTATGTGTTCTGGGGATTTGGGGCAGTGTGTAGCCAAGTGGAGAACTATGTGGAAACTCTTTATGAAAGTAAACTTCTGTTCTAAGTCAAAACACTAATATATGTAATTTAAACATGGTGCATACCATGATTTTTGAAGAGTGCTCTTGAAGGCCTCTTAATAACCTAGGCCTTAGAAAGTCAAACCTGAACTTAGATTTACAATATTTATGGTGTCCTAACCAAGGCATAGTTGGATTTAAAAAAAGAGGAGAGTCTCCAATTCACTAGTCATTTCCAACAGTTAACTTGGGTTTACTACTGCTGCAATACTGAAATTAACCTAGTTTATTAACCTAGTATCTTCAAAATTAACTTCATATTTTGTTTATTCCAAAAAGATGCAAATTGAGCATACTGTACACACTTAACATCATCAGTGTCTCTGTCCATCTCATAATCCTATCATAGTGAAGGGAAAAATTTTCAACAGATCCTAAACAACAATCGTGATATATTACAGACGATGCTATAGCTGTGTCATCTACGCAAAGTTAATATTTTTTTAATATGTTAATTAGAAATACTATTTCCATATGCTTTTGTGTTTTTGAGATATCCAATTTACTACAGATAAACCAGAAACAGTTTTAAAATAATATTGACATGAACCTATGAAATATCATATTTCCAGTAAATTTTGGCAGCTTATACATTTGGGGCTTGATTCTCCAATTTTAAGGCTTCCAATCCTATTATGCTGAAGTCTTTCTAAAAGTGCATCCATCAACTCAAATAGTAAATGCAACTGATTTTGTGAAAAGATGACAAGTAGGTGTAGCCTGATGCCTAAAACCTCTGTACTACAATGATAAATGTAGTGTTTGGGAGTTCCTTAAAACTGCCAAAACTTTGTCCTCATGCCTATACTTGGAAACTGCTTCTTGTTACCCTGTATAGCAGCATAAAGGGCCCTTCAAACAGATGTAGGGTCTGTAAAAATTATATACAGTTACAGTGATAACTGCATATAACAGTACACAGTTATAGGCCAGTACACTGTGACTGGAGTTATAACTGTAAAATCCATCTAAGTCTAAGCATGAACAGTCGACAATTGAATTTTCAGTGGCTGAAGTAGTTGCTACTTCAGTCATAGGTGTGTCCTGTATCAAATCAGTGATATTACATGCTATGAATTTACTGTACAAGGTAAAACCTCTAGCTTTACCTATACTTCTTATATGTAAAGAATGTGAGAAAATTAGAACACAATACTACTCTTGTAACCAAGTACTGAATAATAAAAAGAAATCATTTGTTAAAAAAAATAAGCTACTTCAAAGAATTCAGTTAAAGATGAGAATAGCAACAAGGCTGAAAAATTAAGTGAATTATTTGATCAATTGTTTATGTGACATTTTGAGGCTATAACATTTTACAGAAATACAAATTATTGAGACCATGATTAATTGTACTGTAATTCCATAGTCAATCACTTTGTACCAGCTAGTGGATACTGCGCTACTTTCTGGACAGAAAAAATGAACGTAACATTCCAGTACCTATTTTAATGACACAAATCACAAACACTGTGTTGTTTCTTATTCTTGGATAGTACTTTATTACTTGTCTTTATAATGTTATGTTTTACCTATGAACGAACTTTGTGTGGGAGGCAAAAGGTGATTTTCCAACAGGCATGGATCAGCCAGACAAAAGAACAGGAGTATGACCTTGAACAAGATTGTGTGTACAAGAGCAGCATATTGGGACCATCTATTTTCTCTTATGTGTGCATACACTGAGCAGACCGGCTGCTGCCATCTCTTATTTATTTGTAATTTTCTGTAATACATTATACATCAGTTCTTGCCTACACAAAATACAAAGTTCTGAAAGAGGAAGACATACTTATTAAACATCAGTCTATGCCTGTGACCACTGTGAAAATCAGAAGACTCAAAAAAATCCAGAGTGCTTCCTTATTGAGTGTAGCAAGACTAACATAAAAGCAATATATTCCATATGAAAAGCAAAATTATTTTCTTAATGTTTCAGTTTTCTACATTTAATTAATTACATTTACCCACTGCATGTGGAAAAAATATGGCAGTCTATTTGGTCATATAACACTACAGTAAACTTTATGAAAGGTCATTCATACGTAGTGTGTTGGCAGTTGATGGTAACTTCAGAAAATCCACATTATTCAACTTTCTTTTAAACTGTTACATTCAACAGTAGTTGTTTGGCTTAAAGTGTTGTATTTGGGATGTTTTAATTATGTCCCTCATAAATGTTGCATTAAGAGTAGACAGTGATTTCTACTTGTAGTAATCCCTTAAGTTTCAGTAATCATTTAAATGTTTTCTATTTGTAGGGATGATATTTCAATGATTACAAATTAAATGCAACTCTTAAATGTCTGCCAGTACTTTTGAAGCAATACTACTTATTAATAGTACCAAATAATAAGTCTATTTGTGAGATTCATAATTTCTTTTCTTTTAGTTCCAATCTAAGAAGCAAATATGATTAAGGGGCAACAACCTCAATATAGAAATATAATGTCTACAATAAATTTTGAGTAATACTAGAATATTAAATATTGGATATAGTAAAGTGTACACTGCCATGAAAAGTTCATTTGGGTAAAAAAATTATTGCATGGAGTAGACTAATACAACTTTGTGTCACATACGCTGAAGTAGATAGAGATTTGTATTACACTTTTAAAAGAATGTATAAAAATAATGCACGCAGAGCCTTTTAGTTTATAAATATTATCTATGGTAGCTGCAAGACAAAACACTTTCTGTCAAAAGTTATTTTTTAAAAATCATACCTGAAAATTCATATGGATGAAGAAAAATTCAAATTAATATCTGCACTGATGGGAAAAAATATTTAGATCATCACACATTGCGTTTTGAGAAAGTTTTTTTAGTGGCCTATAAAAACTGGATAGTCATGAGTTTCTGCATTCTCAATTGTCAAAGTACAAAAAAAAATTTTGTAATACCAATAAAAATATGAGATGGCCTCATTTTAATCATAGCAGAGTTTGAAATCTTTTTCCACTCTTCAAAGATCTTCATCTGGACAGTGATGGACTGTGTCAGAGCCTTTTAGTTTATAAATGTTATCTATGGTAGCTGCAAGACAAAACACTTTCTGTCAAAAAGTTTCATGAAGGGAAGCAGGATTATTTTTAGCAAATATGGATATTCTATACTTTCTTCCCCTCCTGCTTTGATCTCAAAATAGCAAAGGATGAAGGATGACTATAGTAATAAATATGCTACACTTACAGTAAATATACTACAGCATGTAATGAAAGATGGCACAGTTATTGCCAGAGTGAAATGTTAACAGGTCTGCTTAGCACACCACTGTTTCAACAAAATTTGACTGCACCAAAATCTATCTTAGTGGATGATTCATCACTCAGGACACTATGCAGCATGTGCATGTGTGGCAGCTAACACACCAGGACTCCAATTTCAAGTGGGACCTCTGCTATCTTCTGCTACACATGAAATAGCCCTGGCTCAAAGCAGGTGCTATCAACAAAACAGTGAGATGCATTTATCTCTTACAACATTTCAGATTTGTTTCCAAAATAAACTCTTTCCCATTTGTATGTGCCCTCAAAAATTTCCAAAGCAAAATGCTGACTGAAAAAAGAGAAGCTCTGCAAGTTGTTCGTAACTGCATAAAAAAAGGTCAAGTTGACATCTTTTCGTCCTGCAGTCATTCTAATCCTGAAAAACACTATAAATAATATTTCTCATTTCAGGATTACACTCATTCTCTCTTCTATGAAATTTCAGTCCAAATCCCAAATTGCTCAGGTAGTTTACATAGGAAAAAAAGAATATTAATACCAGACTACTGATTACAGAATGCTAATTTGAGTGGACAAATTATAACTGTAAAATTAATATTTCTTGTGGTCTTTTTAAACTCAAAATTTCGTCTAGAGGAAAAAAGTAAATGCTTTTTACATATGAAGCCAAAAATTCACTGTTAGTGAAACGCACTGTGCCTGTACTCCTCTGTGATGCATCCTGAGCCTCCACTTCCCAAGGCCTTTAGCTGTCACACCAAAACAGTAGAACTTCATATACTACATCATTATGTTAGAGTTGGGAACATCTCACTCTAAACTGGGTAACTGCTTGTTACTGGTATCTCTACAAACCTATGGTTGTATCTTACAAAGGTAAGTAGAAGTGAAACAAAGTAGGCACAATCAAAATAAAAATTGCTGTTAAACCTTGGCCATGTGAAACACGACTCCAGATTTCTCAAGAGAAGTTCAGACAGAGTAAGCCTGTCAAATCTCAGTACTGAGGCCTTCCAAACTTAGTACAAAGCCTATGGTCTGTTGCTACCAATTGTAAAACCATATTACAGGCCTGCAGGCTTAGGCTCTGTGGAAGAATAGATTCAAGACATAAGCATTCAAGAACAGCAATGACCAGTTCAAAGGAGACACAAGGAAGAGTGGATAAATCTGATAAAACATTTTCTGCAAAAAAAACCAATGTACCATAAGTCTATGGATCTGCAGTGAAATCTTCATTTCAAAAATCACTTCCCACAAGATGAAGAGGGAAAATTTGGATAAATGGAACAAACACTTCTAATCAAACACAGATCACAGTCAGCGTGAATATAAGTGCAGGAAAGAGTCACCTCCAACTCAAAAAAAAAAGCTTCTTGAATCTGCCTATCTGAAAGCAACATAAGGAAGGCACAAGGAATATAATTACTAATAAACACCTACACAGTAAGTTTGTAAACAGATGTAATGTATCAAGCACTACAGAACAGATACATACCAGATGCTCACCTTTCAAGGCTTAGCCATCAGGTAAGAACAATATGCACAGTATACAGGTCAAATACCCAAATAATTTACAGGTTTGGTTACAAGCTCTGGGGATAGGGCAGTTGGTGAATTGGCTGTACTCACCCTGTAATACTGCTACACCTATAGCTTGATCTGCACAGCAGACAATAATGCGCTACCGTGTTAATCATAGAAATGGTGCACTACTCACTACTTCCATTTGAAGAATACCCACAAAAGATTGACCAGGCTGTTAATGATTAAGGAAGAAATGTATTCTCAGCATAACACCACCACTGTCACAGAACTCGTCACAAGATATCACACCAGATGAATTTGGCTGAGCATTAAAATGCTCATTACTGTAATTACGATTTTTCTTTATAAAAATTCATTGAGAATGATCTGAGCAAAATTACTCTATAGCTAATTACAGCTCATGAATTTACATTATCATCAGCAGGAATATTCAGAGCCAGTCAACAACATGTGATTGCATTGAAAAATAATAAAACAGTAATTGGATATACAATGCAGGGTGTGTCAGATTTAAGAAAGTTTGATTGTTTTTCTTATTGGTAAATCATGTGATAAATGCATACTTTTTTATAAGATAAACATATTTTTCATTACTGCTGAAGTCCTTAAAATACAACATCTCAAAAACATTCTTGCAGGACTGTAACTACTTCCATATAGAAAGAATCAAAGAATTCAGTCTTAGAAAAATGAAGATGAAATCATCTCTTTGAGTGAATAAGTTAAATTCCTCAAAATATATCCCATTCTATTGAGAAGTCTTTACCCCTCCTTAACTTGAATTTGTTTGAGAACACTCTAAAAAACTTCAGATAATATCAGTATGCTCCTTAGCCTCTCAGTGAAGTATATAATTTAATCATTATTTGTTTTGCCTGTTCTATTTCTAGCTCAACAGAAGAGTTCAATCTTATCTAATGCAAGTTCTCACCACTCTAACATTTCTTTCTGAAGTTCAATGAGCAGCATGATTATAGCTGTCAGCTGTCACATTTTCCTTCATGTCTTCCCTCGTACTGAACTTATTTTTTTGTTGTTTTACTTATTTATGATGTGCTGTAATAGAGTTATTGACAAAAGCAGAGTTGCAGAGTTTCTCTTTAAAGCTGCAAGAGAAGGAAATTACTTTTCATGTTTCATTATTTCCAAGGAAAGTCAAAGAAAGGTCCGTGTTTGGTTAGGCTTTAATTTTGGTTTCAGATTCAGATCTCAAGCATTCCTGTACGTAGGGATGCAGATATCAGGGGTGCCTTGAAGTTCAGCACTCAATCTGATGAAGTCCTAATAGGGACTCTGGAAAGGACCAAATTGACATCCAAATCTCCCAAAAATAGTTGATGGGTTCAGGATCAAAACATCTCTCCTAACACCATATATGCTTAATCTCAGTCTAAATTTTGCATGCCGTGATATTGTTAGGATTCCTCACAAAAAGTGAGGATCTCCCTTCCCTTTTGCCTTAAATTCTGAAAGTCTTCTCATTTTGAGTTAGAATTAGTAAGACACACCATCCTTGGCAGTCATGGTTAACAAATAATACCTGTATCTTCATGACAGATTTTCGAAAATTAGATATCCATACACAGTTTCCTATAACTTTGAAAATTAAGACCTCTAATGCACTGAGACTTTTATGCAAAAAGCTACAAAACCAGGAACCAATCAGACCCTAGAAGAAACCCTTTCCGAGTCTTCATTTTCTTGAGGAGACCCTGGGTCCCTTCCTTGTTTCTTTTCATAAACCCAATGTTTCTATAAAACACTGGCACCCCTCATTTAAATTTTTTAATTAACAACTAAGTCAACGGCAATAACAACAGCTCTTCTCACATCTTCAGAGACAGCCACCAAAACCTTCTGTCCTTGTCAGACTATACCTTGAGCATCAACCTTCAAAATCCACACATCAGAAACTTTTTGTGGCAATGTAGTATTTACAAGGTCAAAGCAGTGGCATCACAAGGTTTATAGCATACTACAGATTAAATCAGATGTATGAAATTAATGAGAATAATAAGACTTCTTATTTGTTATTCAATTGGGATACCTCAGCCTACAGAGATCACAAGTCTGATAGGAAACCTTATTCAATGCACTGAGTACACAACAAAACACAATGGACAACCTGGACATTTATAATTACAGCTTGTGCTAGCTGAGTCTCCACATCATCAGCTGAAACACAAGAATTCCTTGTAGTAACTACAAGCTTATCTATCCAATGAGTTCCACGCGTAATTTAAGTCTTTTGTTAATGTATATAAACCAGATGAAAATCCACCACCCACAAGCATCGCAAAGTCCTTCTACTGTAAGCAGTCTAATTATTTCCATGTGTGTAATAAAGGAAGAACAGAACTGTTTTTGTTAGATTATCTCTACATCTGTAATAAACACAGAACAGAAGAAGAGGTTTTGTCACACAGATGCTTCAAAAAGAGCCATTGCTCTTGAAAAAGTGCTGTCCACTGGAATTCTTTGGCTTGTAATTCTTTGTGGTAGCCAAAAATTATCCACTTAGTGGATGAGCTTCAAAAATCCTTGTTCCATTATTTTTTTCATACTCTAAACCAATTTTTGTTCTTGATGTAAAATTAGATGGTAAACACACACAAAACCTCACACAAACACCTTGTATTTCACCTTGACGGTGAAACAGGAGCAAGGACTAAAAGAGTTAACCGAGATACCTTGGCCTGCTAAGAAACCCCAAAACCTGTTTTGCTAGAAGAACATTTTAGGAGCACTGGTTAACATCATGTTCTGTTCTGCTCACTGGACCAAAGGCCTTATTATAGAAAGAAGTAGTACATACACAGTAACAAATTAGGTAAACTAGACATTTGAACAAGATCTAGAAGGCCCAGAGCCAGGATTTTGCAAGCTTGAAGAATTCAGGTCACCTAATTGAAGAGGAAGACATCCATGGCGACCACCAGAGGGATGAATGCTTGAGGAGAAGATCCCCCCGGTAGAAGACTGTGCATGTCTGGAAAGACTCCACCCAGAGACTAGCCTACTTATTAATATGTATGTTAAATGATGCAACTACAAATCTAAAGTGTATAAAATGGCTTGCTTTTGCACTTTCAACTCAAGCAAGTTTGTCCAGGACGAGCTGGCTTGCTCCCAACACTGAATAAACAAATACCTTGCTGCTTAAAGATATGGAAGTCTCTGAGCAGTTCTTCAGACCGAGTTTTTCGGATTCAACAGGTGCAGCTCTAAAGTCTCCAAAGGAATTTTACTCTGAGTTCAAACATCAAGGTTATTCAAGACTATATTTTATGTCCTCTTCTTCTAAAACACCTGTAGTGTAGCATATAAACCTTATTGTAAATAAGCTTATGACATGTACAGTTGCAAGATAAGGCCTCTAAACTACCTGAAAAAAACCCTGTAGACCCCAGATCTGCGCAGTTGTTCAACACCATATAAAGCCACTATTAACACCAGCCTGATCAGCTTACCCCCCATACACACAGAGACAAAATTTAAACAGGCAAAATATGAGAGAAAAGGATGCAGCAAAACTGGCCTTGAGAACAAAATGGGGTAATCTGAGTAAAGATACTCTGTCAGCCCATTCTAAGAAGGAGGTTATATCCACATCCCTGTTTTAAAGGTTGACAAGATTAGGTAAGAGGATATCTGACTTATTTTGATGATTCTATTTTTCTGAAGATAGGCAGAATTATAAAGAGTTATGTTCTTTTTCCTTTCCTTTTTGTTCTTTTTCCCTAAAACCACTCCCATGATTAGCTGGAGAAGGCAGGACTCCATGTGAAGATCAGAAGGGCAGGAGAGCAGTTCAGGCTTTAGACTGACTACTTGAAATACAAAAGTTGAATAGATGTAGTATATTGCAAGTACTGTGAATTAATGCAAATTGTACATTTTTAAACACAACACCTAGAAATAAAGAAAATATTACACCAAAGTTATGCTACTATTAATACTAGTGACATGGATATAATGTTTTTGCTTTGGTACAGGATGATCAACTAGATGACCTTTTGAAAACCCTTACAGCCCTATTCTCTATAAATATTAAATTAAACTAGAAATACATCAGGACAGTGACTCAACTGAAATGGTGCTAAACAAATTAACCGTCAATAATAATCAATCCTTATCTATCTAAGGAATCATCCATCTCTCCAATTATAAAACTCAGCTAAAGAATTCTATCAAATCCAATAAAAGCTGGAGTTTGAATAGGTAAGTAAATTAATAATGGGACGAAATAACTTAGTGTGTAGAATACAATCAGAGCTTATAAAGTTATAAATTATCAAGTCTTCTTTTCACACACTGATCAGTTTTCACTGCCACATCTTTCCTTCTCTTCTTTTAAGGCAAAAGCTTACTATCTTTTCTTCACAAGAAGTCATATGCAATAGTGATCACAGATTTAGGACTTTAGCTAGTATTATTACAAAATGATATTTAGGAAAAATAGCACCTTGATCATTTTTTGTTTTCCCTATTTGCTCTACAAAGCAATCTAGGGGTAAATTCTGGTGTTATTATAGATAACTACCTAATTCCTATTGATTTCTTCCCTGATTTCAAAACATCTTTCCTGTTCCTGAATATCAGTAGAAATTATAGTCCACAAAATGAAGTGGAAAATGGATCAATTTTAGCTCCATGAGAAGTTCTCCAGTAGTTCTACACACTATATATTATGTGTTTATAGGGAGAGAATAGAATTTGTAGATTATACCATAATTTATAACTCATGTTCCAAAACATGTCTTTTGCAGCAAGGCAAAAGCTGCAGCTTTACTGGTGAAATTCAGTGCCACTTTTCCCTAGCAAGTGTATCCTTATATCCCCTCCCTCCCACCATTTATTAAAATCATTTTCACCTGTACAGCTGTTGCAGTATCAGCCACAACAGAATAGCTATGATACCACATGGTTTCTATTTCATAAGCAATTAAAAGATTCAAATACTACTATTTCAACTATTTTCATTACATGCATTAAACTGCCACTGTGATTTTGCAGTCCTGCTCTGAAATCAACTTTAAGAGCAGTACTAATGGGCTGTTTTTCTGTCGGCTGACAGACAACTAGTCTGAGGGACAGGTGTGTTATCATTCATATCCTGAAATCTTCTGTTTTTCAAACTCACTTTTGCAGGTAGAGATGTAAGTGTGCAATTTTCTGCTTTGAAAAAGTGCCTTGCAGATACCACAAACAGAGAATAGCCCAACTCCAGAAAAGTTTGTTCAGAGAGCTCAGGAGTTATAAAATGCGACTCTTTCCTCAGGCAATTTGAAGTGAAGCCTCCAGGACTGAGTAACACAGTAAAGTAATCCCTTTTCTTCCTAGAATCCGGTTTTGTTTGAAGTTCAGAGACACAAGCTGTAGGGGGAACAAAAACTATGTTTTGTTTGAAGGAACTGGGAACTTAAATCTACACAGAAAACATTTTGAAGCAATATATCAAGACCACTGACAAGGATGGAGGCTAGCAAGAAAGCATTAAGGCCGCCAAATGGCTGTGTATAGACATAATGTCAGCAGTGGGAACATTGACTGAGGTCAATGATCTACAGTGCTGAACCCAAACTGGTGAACTATTTCCAGGGGCAATGATGAGAAGTTCAGTTTTTTTGGTTGAAAGTTTCAGAAGAGACTGTCATCCCCAAAATATAATAAAGGGCAGAAAAAGCAAACTGCTTGAAAAAAAAGATGCAAAAAACCAAAGTAAAATTCAAGCATGAGAAATGAAACCCAGCTACAAAAGTCAGAACTCCAAACATACCACTATCCTAATGGGGTCCAGAGAGAAGCTATGAAGGACTGGTAATTGATTTTACACTGGTGCTTCAAATGACCACAATTTTGGAGAGACAGGGGACTTTTGTTCTGACTCACACAAAGCATCTGATACAAAAGGACATATATCCAGCCAATATAATTTCTTTAGAAAGAGACATTGAGCAATAATAGCATTTTACTTTGAACTGTCCCAAGAATTTTCTTCCCAGTACAGTTTTTACAGGAATAGCTGACTGCAATTTCAGGGAAATTTCTTACAAGCACTGAAATATGGTATGGAGCCTTGGGAGGGTGGAGGAAGGGTGATGTTTCTGATAAGGACAGCGTGTAGTTAATGAACAGCCTGGGGCAAAAAAAAAAAAAAAAAAAGGAACCATTTGTCTTTGCTCCAGTGTCTATGATTTAAAAGTTAATCAATATGCAATAGAGCTAAACAGGAATAAGCTCTACTAGTAACTTTTCCAAATGTCATTTACAGTTTTGGACAGTGACACTAAGCTGTTCATAACACTTGCACAACTTCCAGTATCCTCTACCACACCATATTTATTCATAGGATGTTGAGCCATTTTGAATAATTTCATGCATATCAATGTCCATAATTGTTTCAGACACTCCAGTAGCACATGCTTCATTACTGGGTGTTAATCCAGAGGTTGTTTTTTGTCAACACTCCTTCCACATTGAACAGTTATGAACTGTATAATTTATTTTCATTATTTCTCTTTACACTGACTCAATCTTTTAGAAGTGTATTGGCCTTTTAAGTTAATCAGGTTAATAGTAATCCTATAGTGTTGTTTAAAGGTAGTATACACTGCTTGTTAGCATTCCATGGTATAGTGGAATATATAACAACCACTTTTCTCTGGTTTTTTATGTCTTTTCACATAAGTTACTCGAGGAAAAGAACTCGGTGACTAACAGCGCTATTGACATTGCAGAATTGTTTCTGTATAGGGTCACAATTAGATGCACCTATGATGCTCACTTGACAGGAAAAATGGAATTGAAACACTTCAAGAGTTCCAACCAAGAACCTGTAAAATAATTTCAGTTTATTCTCTCCCATGACTTAGTAATGCAGAATTTCACTGCTATTCAGAGCAGAGACAGCATTTCTCATTTTGGTTATGCTATCCTGTCTAATTAAGAGAGGAATAACTAACTCCTAGATTCCTTCTCTTCAGCATTCCTTCCTGTAGCTCTTGTTTTTTTGATCAAATGGCAAAGAATCTTGCACTTATTACCACATGTAGTACCACATCACTAACATCTGTTTGACAGAAGGCAACAGCATGTTTTACATCTGTGTGCTTAAAGCCTCAGTACACCAGAGCTTTAACACAACCACAAAATAGACATAATATTACATACTATGTGTACATGTATTCCACATACTGGGTAATCTCAACTACAGCACACACAGTATTGTGTTTCTGAGTGTCTTATTTATACATACTGCATACATGTAGGATAAATTTTGAGTTTGTCCAGTTTCATGCTCAGTAATTATCAACTTCAGCCAGTAACTCACGAATTTAATCTCAATAAATTCTAGTTTAGAAGTGTTAAGTTCTTCTATTTTGTGTGTGTGTTGTTCTGTAGCATTTCTATTTAAGCTTTTTCCCATGGAAATTAAAGCTTTAAAAAAAGTTGAAAAACAAAGTTTAGCAAACTGCAATAGAGACAACTCACTGAAATAAGTCTAACCCTGGTAGCAAAGATCTCCATAAGAGATAATCTGATCTGGAGAGCTTTATGGAGACACAATTCTTTGAGTATCCTAATAGGCTTATGTTGCATATCTTATCTCTTCACAACACAGCTGTCCTCAGCATAGATATCCTTATGTCACAATGATCAGAGTCTGTAAAGAAAATAACAAAAGCCAGATGGCAATGGTTTCACAAAAGATTACAGAACAGTTACTGTCAGTAAACTAACATCTGCATGAAAAAGAGATCATTCTCCCTCCTTCTACTATTCTTAGGCCTTTAGTTTGATTGCTTTTTCCTGGTGTTTGTTCAGAATGTAGTGACAAACCTGGTACCACTTAAGTGTCCAGGCAAACTTCAGACAGATTGAATTGGTGCAGTAACATACAAAATGAATCAGAAATCTGTTCTCACGCCTACAAAGAACGAGTGGATCTTCTGTCTTAATGAAGCCTTGGTATGCAGTCACAGGGAATAAGAAAAGGCAAACAGGGAACCTCTGTGTCTTACTAGTAACAAAACAAGTGATTCCGGCACAACTCATCAGTGTTCAAAAGCAATCAGTTTAGTACACTGCCAGCTCTGCCTTTTCTTTTTCTTTTCATGCTGAACTGACAATTTTTAGTGCATCTGTAAAGACGCTGACAGGTGGAGCAGCAGCTGAGCAGCTGCAGGCATTTGGCTGCCTGTAGCTTGCTGCTAGTGGCCAAGAACGTCTCTTCACTCTGGTGTTCATCTCTCTGGAGAACTTAGGAACTTAGATGCACCAAGCCAAGGCTTTTCTACTGCAACTCCACCAATGGTGCTAAAGAAGACAAAAAAGGGCAGAAGAACTTAATCTATACCCCATTATTTCCAAAATACCAGTAGGCATGTCTCCCTCTTGAATTAGACAAACAGGACAGAGAAGACTCTATTACCTCTGAATGGTTTGCCAGGAAAGGAAGAATGCTGGAAATCCACCTCAACCACAGGTTTTACATTAAAATGTGAATACATCTTAGCATTAGCAACCCAGTAGATAACAGCAGTTATGCCACTTTGGAAAGACAGCTCTTTTCAAAAGTCTGGACTAAAGCTGAGGACAATGGTTTTTTGTTCTCTATTGTAACTTTATTATTCTGACACTATCTCTAGTCTACCAAAGAGATAAAATGCAAATCCCTGAAAATAAGAAACAAAAACCCAGAGCAGTCTTGGTGGAGAGCAGGTACATTTGACCTGCCCTAAATATAGTGGAAGTAGCTGGTACAAGCTACATGGATGTGGACAGCAAAAAGCAGAGGCTGCATCTTTCATCTGTGTCATCTTCAATGCGTTTTGTGTTACCATATTCCTAAAATATTATTACAGTCCTCCAGGACAGTTATCCATTCAGTCATCTGTGACATAGATGTCTGTTCATTTCACTTGTAAATCTGCAATACTGACAGAAATAACTGTCACAATATTTAGTTCTAAAGTGAAATGAAACAATGTCAATACAAGAACTGTGCTAAAATATAGCACAATATATGTTTTAATGTGTCCCCAAATATAAAAAAAATCTATTCCAATCAGGGGAACCTGCATAGGGCTGGCAATCAGGAGGTTCTCATCTTCTTTCCCATTTCTGACATTCTTTATACTTCATTGGAAGGAAGACTCCAAGTACGAAAAAGCTTCACTGCTTCAGTTTTTCCTTACTACATGCTAGTGACCTGCTTAACTTCCCTAAATCTACCATGTAAGAAGCCAGCTTTATGTATAGTTACTGCAGTTTGTAACCATTCTGAGGAGCCACAGAAAACAGATATTTGACATGGGGAGCAAAAACTGAAAACGTTCACTGGAGTGGGAAGGGAGTGTCCTGAAACATTAATACTGAGGCTAATAAACGTTAAAGTTTCACTTGGAACTCGTTGGAATGGTTGTCATGCATTGGAACAGGCTGCCCAGGGAAGAGGCTGTCACCATCCCTAGAGGTATTAAAAAAACACGCAGATGTGGCACTTAGGAACTTGGTTTAGTGGTGTATTTGGCAGTGCTGAGTTAATGGATATGATGATCTTAAAGGTCTTTTCCAACCTAAATGATCCATCTCACGTCCACGAGCCAGCTTCTGCTGGATCTACAGGATATAGCTTAGCCAAGTGCTGCAAAACATCTAGTTATCCAATAAAAACAGAAATTATAAATTTAATTCAGTTCAGGTATGTGCTTTTGTCCATTTTCACTGTCTCTGCCTTATTTCCCACATCAGTTTATATTTGCCACATTCACACACTTAGGTGACCTTCAGAAGGTGCTCACCTCTGCATCTTCCTATCTAAACCTCTGCTAACCTTGATGCCAAACAAAACAAAGACAGACAGTTAAGTCTGTCTTCGCTTTGCCCATCTCCCAGGAAAGGGTGTGAGTTTGCCAATTTCTGTCAAATCTGAAGGTTGAACTGTAAGAGTAGCCAGAGCAATAAATTACTACAAGGTTTATGAAACTCTGTAGCTGAAGAGAGAGAACAAAACTCACATGCAGCAAAGGGAAAAAAAACTCAGTCTCTATTTCCTATGCCTGTTAGCCAGCTACTGGCAATAATTTTCCAAAGGAACCCCTCCAAATGGCACATGGGCAACTTTGGCAGAGCAGAGTAAGGACAAGGGTGCTCCCAAAGAAGCAGTGATGGGTGTCTCCACAGCCAACTTCCTGGGGAAACCTGTCCCTTCTGGCTATCACATGGCATACACACCACCCCCTGCCTCTCACCCCCTTACCCTGGAAGTCCCTATCCTCTTCCAGTTACATGGTCTACTTATTCCCCCCTCTTTCTACCTTTGGGGATCTTCATTTTGTAAAATCTCATACTCCATATAATCACAGTGTGTCCTATCATTGGCCAGAAGAACCAGCTGCCCCTTCCCACTTACCCAGGAGTATGCCAGCATGGGAAGTCCCTTCCCACACAGAGACACTGTTTCATTTCAGATGCCAATTCATGGTTGTGAGTCACTGCTTGTAAACTGTGATATCTATTGTAATTTCATGTGATTGGTTCACAGTTCTCACGTCTCCCTCATGGCCAGGAGAGAAGCAGGTCCAGGGGCATTTTCTCCCATGTGTTCACATTCACTCTCCCTTTCTATCAATGTCAATGATTGTGATGATTTTTCTACAGGCCTAGGAAATTCCTGGGTGTCTGTCTTCTAATACATTGTAGACACTTTGGTACTGCTCACAATAAAATGACAGCTGTCTTTTATGATTTATAAGCTTTCCTCTGAAAAGTCTCTCAAGCTTCTGGTGCAGGTCCTCAGTATTTCAGCCTTATATTATAACAAACTTCCCACTTTCCAGTTTCAGAATAGCAAAAGAAGATAACAGTTCCCTTCTTTCTATGCAGTTGTTTTGTCTATAAATGCTAATCCTGTGTTCATATTCTGTTTTTATTTTACCTGATACCAGTAAGCCTTATGATGGGCCTTCCCAATTTATCAACTTCCATTAACCACATTATAGCCTTTTTTACGGAAGACAAAATTTGAAAAAAGTTTGTCATTGATAGATCAGACTGAAAGAAGTCTGATGAGTAAAAAAAGAAAAAGTATTTCTTTAATTTTTAAATACTATTCTAAGTATTCTGTCTCTGATTTTTAATAATACTCCCTCACTGCTACATATTTGTCAATGCCTGCCTTACTGGCTAATCAGAACTTCATTGGTTTCAATAGAGATGTCACTTGAGCTCAGATAAAGATGTTAACCCAAGATGTTAATATGCAGTATTTCTAGTTAGGAGTGGCAGCTGGCTCTCTCCTCAGATTAGCAGCATAGTAATCACCAGCAGATAGTAAATACAAATTTTAGCATATAGGTTCTTTTAATGAGAAATTCAGGTTGTTGAAGGGAAAACTGCTTTATAAGAATCAGGCAGACATTTTAAATTCATTCATATGAATAAGAAGAAACTTTCTGCACATGGTTCTACCAAAGAGCATTTCATACCATATTAAACATTGAAACATAACTTTGAAACACAAGGTTTGTATCTTTTGTCTTACATGCTGTTAGTACTAGAGAAAAAATATTTCATAATTGGATAAGGATAAACTATTTAAACATTTAAACATTTAAATATTTAAAATATTTAAACATCAGACAAGATAATTTGGAAAGTTTTTCAGAACCATTAGTAGGGTCATAAAAATCTACTGGTAAGAATGTAAGCCTTGAAAGATGGTTAAATTAAATCACTAAAAAATAATCAAGCAGCCTCCCCATGCCTTTGTATTTGTTAGGATTGTTGCCTTGCACAGTAGTCCTGAAATGTCATCCAGTTCCAGAAACTACAGTCCACACGAAAGTAAAATAAATATACAGTTAAAATCTGTTCCACAACCTTCTGAAAGTCCCTATTACACCTCTTGTACCCTTACAACCTACAAGAAAGCTTAATTAAAGAGATATTTGTTAGACAAAAAGGAAAATCCGGTTTTCAGAATTATTGTATCTTAATAGAATCTTATGAATTAGATATTCGGGTAAAGGAAAACATCGTTCCTAGGCAGGCACACCGGTGTGACAGAATGAATGTAAAGCTTCTTATTTCCATCATGTTTTGGTCACAGTTTTCCTGTCTGCCAAACATGATTTCCTTGCTCACTGAGGAAGAAATTAGTATTTCATGACTTGTTTTAGATAACAAAGTACTGAGGGGAAAAGCACTTGAAAAGCAACTGAGATCTCACATAGGAAGTTTAAAGTGTTGAATAGTTTGAAAGTTTATGCATTTATATTTCTTCTGAAGTCAATGGTATGAAAAGTAAAGAACAATTTGTACATGCTTGTCATGTGAAAAGGGGTGATTAACTCAAACCCTTAGTGTTGATTAGTCTGTCAGCACCCCAGAAAAGACAAGATCCTTGATCAGTCTGTCAGTGTCACATTATGGGGACCCTTCACCAAGTAGTTCACTAGGTCAGAAGGCGGTTCAACTGACTTGTTCAGGTCACACACCAAACAGAGAAACCTCCTCTTGGGTCTTCACACCTTTACCCACAGCCAGCAACTGTCAGTGCCCTTGAAGGACTCACATTAACAGTTTACAGAATAACATTTTTTATTAATAAAATTGTGACAGGTTAAGGTTTGAGAATTGCCTGTGATAGTATCTGACTGCAAAAATATATTTAAAGCAATATATTAATTCAAAGCAATATACTAACAAGCTCTAATCCCCAGTAAAAGCTAGCCTGAGATAATAATTCAGCACGTAAAGAATACAGTTCTTACCCAGTAGGCATCCCTATGGGGAAGGAGACAGGTTCAGCCCATTGACTGACCCAAAAAATTATGATGGAGTCTTCCTGCTCACATCTCTCCATTTTTAACTGATTTTTATACTATTTCTTTATGTTTAGGTGGAGCTTGAGTGATTTTAGTCATTCATCTTACTCAACGAGTGGTGGTTGTACCTTGGGGCTGGGTATCTCAGAACAGTACCTGAGATAACCTCAGGATGGGGACACGCGTCAGTCCAAGGTTTTCAGCACAGTTGCTGATTCAAAAGCAGGACACCTTCCTTTATTGAAGGTGAAAACCTCATTTCCTTTATTGAAAACCTCCCTTGGTTTTCAGCTGTTGTGGGGCTTATCAGCTAGAAAGTACCACCAAGTTCCCTCCTCTGTAAGGGTTTCAAAAGAACCAGGTTGCAGTGTCTCCACTCCGCTCCACCCTCCATTTAGTTTCCCTTAAATTGTATTGTGTTGTGTGGCAGGCTGGATATGCTGACCACATTCCATCCAGGGAGTAGCAACTGTATCTTCCCCTATAATTTCCATACTGAAATATTTTTACCCTCAGTCATCTTCCCACTGTGCTGGAGAATCATGTGTTCTAATAACTATTTTCATCAGAATAGTGAAGTTATAATTATGTTAAGGTTTTATCATCAGTCTTCCAGGCCAAAATCACCTCAAATAAATCTTATAAAATGATAAAAATATTCACTGGTAATGTTTAGAGACATAAACAGTGACATTTTTATGTGATCATTAAAATGTGAAGAAACAATGAAAAATAATCCTATTATTTAAGCAAACAGTTTCATTAGTTCTAGATATATGACAAAATCAATACTTACAAGAACTCAATGTTTTATTCAACTCTAGTCTTGTCTCTTTAAAAGTGCTTTTTTGCTGCCTTGTGTAAGTTGCAAGCATCCAGGTCTGAAAGGCAGGTTGTCACCTGGTTTCTGTTCAGCCCATTTTTGTTTGATTTTTAGCAGTTTCTAACAGAGGATTTATACCCCTAAAGCTTCTCACCTTCCAGGAGCATAGTTAACTTTTAACAGAAGTAGTGGCATAGACGTGTTTACTAACCAGCAGCCAGTACACACACATAAGAAAGGAAACACTGAACTAGCAATTTACCTCATACACGAAGAGAGTATGAGGGGAGCTGGTTACCTGTCAGGTTTCTCCAACTTTTTCCTTTTTTTTCCCTCAAACACTACTGTCTCTTCTGTGTATGTTCTCCTTCCTTTGGTTGCCTTAGTCCCAGACAGGAAGGTGAATAGACCGTGGCACATCTCAGTCACTTAGCTGCAGGTTTTGAAACTGTCTAGAAGTTAATTTTTTTTAATTATAAGGAAATACACATAGTACCAATCTACACCCTGTAATGGTCCAAGTAAACAACCCACATTTGTGCAGAAAGGGAGTGCACTCCACCATCATCACCCACCACCTCTGTGTGAAACCTCAAAATACCAGTTTCTGATTCACTAACCCACTGGCCGGGTTTTTTTGCTTCACATGGGAATTTCAGGAATCACTTTGAATCACTTTTTTCCTTATTGTTCCCACATACGTGTTTTTCTGAAGCTGAGATTTTCTATTTTCTCGGGCAGTGTTACTTGTGTCTTTCACCAAGGTGCAAAGCCCTAAAGCCCAGTGCAGTGCATAGTCATCCTAGCACTGGTCTGAGGCTGAATGCAGGACCAGTTGGACCAGTCTCCTGCACAACTCTGCTTTGCATGTGACATTGGTGGTCCTTGCTGGACTTCTTGGATGGGTCCATAGCCTTTGGGCATGTGCCAAAGTGTTTTTGGTCCCCCACTCTTCTGGTGCCAGCCCCTGCCCCACTCATGAACTTCCCCCCACTCCATGTCAGAGCTTGTTCATCTGCCTTGTAAAATGAGAGGTGTCAAACTTGCCCTATACCTTATATCTATTTTCTTTCCGTTCACATCAAAATTTTACCTATCAATCGTATTAGCTATTGTTAAAGGAAGTTTTGCACATTATATACCTACATTTTCAGGTACATATATTTTATTGTTATGTACCTTCATGTGTATGTATAATTATACGCCATATATACACGCACATATGAAGTGCATGTATAAATAACATCTGTATTTATGCATATATCTATACTCTATTATATGTAAACTTCTATAGAGAAATAAAAATTTACTCATAAATGTAGATTTTTCTCTGTTTAGGTATTTTGTGTTCCAAATAGGCAGCTGATGACAGGGTCATGACCTTGTCAGAAATGGCAGCTCCTTGTCAGAAAACAGCTGAAAAAACATTGCAACCCAGTGTATGTAGTGAAAGTAGAACTGCTGACGATGCAGCATCATTCCAGTGTAGACAGAAAAGGAAGTTTTGTCCTGACAGCAAATCACAGGACTACCTGAGAATACTTGGGGTATCGTACTGTCACAAAAAGCCATCAGCCAATCACAAAGCAGTATGAAAACATACGGGTTGCAACACCTTACGAAATGGCAGCTCTCTGCCATAAAATGGCAGCTGAACAAAACAGCGGCCCCTGTGTGTGCAGTGGGAAGGAGCCTGTTGTGAGGTACTTCTGGGTAAACAGGGTGGATCAGCTAGTCCTACCAGCCACTCACAGGGCACTGTGTGAATAAGTGGGCTATGAGATTTTACAAAATGGAGCCCCCACGGGGGTAAAAAGTGATGGAGCAAACAAAGCACATAACTGGAAGAGGGGAGGCACTTCTGTTGGAGGAGATCATGTGATGGCCAGTTGGGTCAGGGCTTCCAGGGGACATTTTTGGAAAGGGCATGTGCATCTCTCACTTCTTCTAGACTGTCCATACACTATTTAGGTCACACAGGACAATTAATTCTTATTTCTCGGTTCTCAGACCAAAAATAAGGTAGACCTGGGTGGGATACCTTAGGAATAGGAGAAGGGTAGAATTTAGGAAGAAGATCTCCAATTATCACAGAGGTAAAAATGCAGGAAAACAGAACATTTTGTTCCTTCATGCTAAAGCTATGATATAGCAAAGGATTTATTTCAGCAGAAATAAGGAACACACTTAACATTCTCTTACTACAAGACTCAAAACTATTTTGTATCAAAGCATCCATTTACCATTAACATTATCTAGTCTGATGGGACACATGTTGCAAATACCTCTTTTCACAAGCTAGAATCGATCTCCTGAAATGGATCTGTAACACCTTATTTTTTTACAACATTTCCCAGTAAATTAGGAGCATCTAGTTCTGGGGTGGTTTTTTTACTCCAAGAAGAAAAAAGAATTTTTTTCTGAAAAGTAGAAATTTTTATTTTGCTTCCTAACCACTGAAATGGGACTACATTAACAGATTAACAGGTAATACATTAAATTCTATGTTTCAGTGTACATATAGTTAAATTCACTTCCACACAGCAAAATTTATTCCTACCTTAATCAGCCAGTATCATGGAATAAACTGAAATTTATGTGAAATCCAAGCAATAGCTAACTTCCTGTAAGTGACAGAAAAAGTTATAGCACAGTAATCACAACAGTTCCACAACAATTCATTGTATTTATTTTAGAATAAACCTATGTTAGCCTTTACTAATTTGAGTACATCTACTTGTGTAGTTCATATCTAGCTGCATTATCTAGCACCGTCTGGAAAGTGAAGGAATTCTTTGTACAGTGACTTCAATATTATATATTCAAGAGTGAGATGTGGAATACAGCATATTTTGGTAAGTTGAAACCAAAATTATTGGTTATATTGAAACCAAACCTGAAAATCTCTGAAGAGGTTTTTAAATTTTATGATGTACTGAAATAGCATATCTTATGTAAGTTTAATGGTGCTGTATCAGATCATATTGGCAATGGACCAGATACTACCAACAGTTGTCTACACCAGGAAAAGGCAGCACCGATTTCTGTTTTCAAGAACTGTATTTTCAATCATTTACTTCCTGGTTATGGCTGTGAAACTAAAAACTTGTATATATATTGTAATATACAAATACTCTATTTCAGTGTAAAATCCTATATTCACATGCTTATCAGCGAACAAAAGTGTCTTTATGTGATTTTATAACTGCTGTGTTTTCTACAGATTACCTACTTATAGGCCTCATTGTGTTTTCCTCATTTCTAAGACAGCCTGCAAAAATTATCCTTTGAAAACAATGGAAATTCCTCAGATTCACATAGCACTTCAGAAAGTTTGACTTAATGCTATGACATAGTTGAGAGTCTTTGATCAAAGAACTTCACAACCTAAGCCTGTAAAATATTCAAACCAATCTTTTGTTTCTCCAGTGCATTCATTAAATAGTCTTCTAGCACTGTTTGAAACTGAGACTTTTTTAAAGCATCCTGTTGATTAAAAAACAATTTTTTTTTTATTAAGAAATCATAGGTATTGCAAACACGAAAAGATTGCATAAGAAAATTGTAATATTATCCATATTATGAGGTTGGTCAGTAGCTAATTATTCATTTAAGTGGTCTAAACCAATGACTTACTATTACTGAATTTTCTGCAAATGTTTTAGCTGTGGATTTTCCATACCTTTGGTCAAATTGATTTAGAGTTGGGAATTTTTCTATAGAATACATTTTCCATTGTGTATATGCCCCAAAGAAAGGTACTATTTTTCCTTAATATGTTCCTGTTAAATTGCTTAAACCTGAAAATTCACAGCTAACCAAATTGTTGAAATACTTACCCAATCAGAAAAACAATCTGGAATGGAGAAAACATACAGAGTATTTTTAACATTTAAATTGTCTGTGGATAAATTTTCACCATAGGTCCAGCCCAGTATATTGAAAAACAATTATATATGTCCCAGATTAAATTAAGTTTAAGGAGCAATAATAATTAGCAGAAAACATATCTAAGACATAACATTGGAATAAAGCTTCTGGCCACTCAGAAATTAATTTCTATGGCAGCTTCCAAGATAGATATAATGAGAAATTGAGCTAAAATGCTTTAGAATTATTCTTGGGTGGCATATAGAAATGATTGCATGACAAAATTGGAAATACAGGAAACAGAAAATTAAGCTGGTTAGTTAAGTAATTATGTATATGCATTGGTTCAGCCTGACTAGGGTCACCCATAACCTTTATCAAAACATGTAGTAATAGGATATACCAATTTTGTTCTTTTTTGTTTTTCTTTCAGTGGCACAAACATGCTTATGGATTTTTGGTTTTATTATCAGTCCTATGTTTGGTAAATATTGTTGGAGCAGATTATATGGCCTTGTTAGGATAGCATCATGTAAAACAGATGATTTTTTATGATACTGCGTAATTGATTACTTCAACAACATCCTAGACTCAACCATCCAAACAGACATCCCTTCCAGTCTTCTGTTCCACTGTTCTCAGCATGGCCTGCATTAAGACTTCAGACATTATTCTGTCTGTTGAACGAGTTTTGTTGGAGAAAGGATTGAGAATGTTGAGGAGAAGAGACAGAATATAACATTATGCCATTACCAACTTCACAGGGTACCCATATCTGTAGTGCTGTGTGGAAACACCTCATAGCCAAATAGATTTAGTAGATCTGCAAAAGTTTCAAGGGAGCAAAGATGATCCAAAGCGTAAAAAGTCTCCCATAAAGGCTCATGATGTAAGTACTCAGCCTCCACAAAAGAGAAGGATTTTAATCAATTATTCACTCTTTCTTCCCATTTAAGAACTAGGGGGTAACAAATGATTCTATCAGACAGTAGGCTAAAACCATTCTAAAAGCAATGTTTCTTCACTCAATGCATAGTTATATAGTTTATGTCACGGTTAAATCCCGGTAGGCAGCTAAGCACCACACAGCTGCTCACTCACTCCCCCAAAGTGGGATGGGGAAGAGAATCAGAAGGATAAATGTGAGAAAACTTGTGTGTTGACATAAATAAAATAAAAGGTGTGTGCGCAAGCCAAGAAAAATGAAGAATTCCTCCATCATTTCCCATGGGAAGGCAGATAGATGTTCAGCCATTTCCAGCCTTCCATCACATGAAACAGTTACTTGGGAAGACAAATTCCATAACGCCAAATATGCCCCCTTCTTCCTCCTTCCCCCGGCAGTGTGTATTGCTAAGCACACCATTATATGGTATGGGATATCCCTTTAGTCAGCTGCGGTCAGCTGTCATGGCTATGTCCCCTCCCAACCTCTTGCCCACCCCTACTCTACTCACTGATGAGGCAGCATGAGAAACAGAAAAGCCCTTGACACTGATCAACACTGTTCTAGCAACAAATCCAAAAGAGAGCATCATATGATTTGATATGAAGAAAATTAACTCTATCTTAGCCAAAAACAGTGCAGTAAAGTATGCAGAATCTATATCACAGTATGTTGTAAATGATAGTGTCAGAGGAGTCACACCTGGGCTTGACAGGTTCATGAAGGAGCCACCAGTGGCTTTAAATACCTACTAACTGTTCCTAGTTTCTTTCTTCTCCCCTTGATGAGGACAGCCACTGTTGACCACTACTGGAGACAGAACAGGTGAGCCTGACTGGCTTTTAACCTGAACACAAAGTGATTACTATTTTTAGCAGACCTGCACAAAACATTTACAAGCAAATCAGCCTTATACATTGACATAATATAATAATTATCTCTGCTTAGTTCTTTATTCCTAATAAATCCTAGCACAAATGACATCTCAATTACCACACTTCATTACAACTCCTAGATAATTCTTCTCATTTTCCCCAACTGAGTTTAAAAAATGGCTTAAAGCACTCCTCATAAAGAAGTAAATTTTTTTTCACAGTAGGATGGCTCAAGGGACAGTTTGAGATCCAGTTAAAAAAGGAAGTAGTTACCAATAACAAATGCTTTAATTAAGTAAGATCTGTTTCTTTTGCTTCCTGGTGCTATTGTTATGTTCTTCAATATTATAAACTTTTATTAGAACAAGCACGCCTCCCTAATCCTTGCAGATAAAACAAGGTCAGAACATGGGCAGTTGTAACATCTGCATGAGTTAGCACTCAGGGCTCTGGGATGTGTGAATTGCTTAATGGGTTGTTAACTCAGATGTACATTGATAATAACTGAAAGATCAACTTGTCAACATTACTTATTTGGCCACTGATCAAAGTACTATAAGAGGATGAGGGAGATAATATGAAGGTCAGAATAATTTTCGGGGGGGATTTCTCTTTGGCACATGAATATTGTTACTCCTTAATAGGTTACTGAGGGAAAAAAAAACAATTAAGAAACTTAGGGTGAACCAATAAGTGGAACACCATTCCAAGTAGGGAACCACTCTGAGCCCATGCTGCATTTATAACACACTAGTGAGCCCATAGAGTCAAAATGCACAAGATAAAATCTTGTTCAGGGCTCTGAACAGGTTCTCATTTTGGTGTCTCATATGTGTGAAACCTAATTTACAATTCCTAGAGTTTCTTTGAGTTCAAGACCTACTATCCTAGTAACATTCACTAGAGAAATCCCTATGGCCTAGTTATGCAAGGTACTCTGCAGTAGAATAAAACAATGGCTGCCTGGGAGAGTTTCATCTAATATTTAATATTATTTTGAAAGCAGGCATAGAGCAAAGAAGAAAGAAATTTTCATTCAGTTTCAGTAGTCCAATGAAACTTAAATGTTACCAGCTGAATGTTTTTGTTCCATTATGTAGGTTCCTGTTTTCATGATTTTTTTTCATTCTTTTAGTCAGAATTTTGTTCTGAAAAGATCTTATTGAAAAGAAAATAAAAGAGGGCAGACTGTGAGGTGCTAACCTTGGGACAAAATTATCCACAAGAATCTATGAACTGAATGTGACAATGGCTGAAACAGGCACAACATTTGCATAAAATAGTTCTGTCTCCCACAAGATTTTCATATCATTTTATTAACAGAACATCACTGTTGTTACAGTGAAAAAGACCAAAAGTGCACAAGCTTTGCAATAAATGGAGCACGCAAGTAAGCCCTCTTACACTCTCTGTAATAAAGGAAAAAACTAAATCCACTGTATTACCAAGCACAAAACTTGCCCCCCTAAAAAGTATGTTCTACTTCAGTGTATCAGTGGGTTCTGTCAGTTACCTTTAAGGAAAGGAGAAAAAAAAGGCACACGCCAATGACAGCAGCTTTCTATAAATGAGGTGTTGTATCTGTATAGGAGGTGTCATATTTATTCAGTTACTCTAACTGGAAAACCATCTTAATTCTCTTCTATTAGTGGTTTGGCTACTCTTAGATGGTTTTACCAGAAGATACTGCAATTCTGCTCAAGTATAGTATATCGAATCTATTTTTTGGCAAAAGAAAAATTATATATTCAACGTGTCAACAATGATTCGTGGGACTATAACTAGAGGTTCTAGGAAGACTCAGGGTATGTGGTATTAAGTTGTATCTGTCACCTTGAACCCCTTCAGCACTAGGCATGTTAAAACAAAGCTCCTGTCCTGCCACATTGCGGGTTCAGATATATCTGAACAAATAAATCACTGAAATACAGAAGAGCATCTTCTGTATTGAAGATGCATATGAAACCATATGAAACATGGTTTTCATCTACTGACATTTATTAAGCAAAAAACTGGCAGCAAAAATACATGAAGCTGATGCTAGTCATTGGGAAAATGCAACTATTTACAATGTCAAAACAGAAAATACAGGGTGATCTGGAATCTCATTACCTATTATTACTTAAAGAAAATGATTCAACATTCCCCTCTAATGGGAAACAATATTTTTAAAAATTAGAATCACAAGTTATGGTTTCATCATCAAAAGTTTTCCTTTAAAGTAAAAGTAAATTATTGAAAAACGGAAAACAAATCCTCTAAAATTCAGAAGACCTCCAGATTATTCCTGCTGAAAAGGATTTTTCCAGGAGAAAAAAAAAACAACATGTCAATCGAAACCTGTTGGCTACCCACTCTTCCATTAGCCCATAGTACTGTCCTGTGGATGCCACCACTGGACTAAAAATGAAGATGCTCAGGGTGCTCTTCCAGCATTTTAGTTCAGAACATTAGTATCTTTTATTGCCAATTTCTGATCATGCCTGCTCACATTCACATTGTGGACCCACCTTGGAGCACACAAATTTTGTTCCTTTCAGGTGAAGCTTAACTGGAAGCTGAGCCCCAAATGACATATACAGTGCATTCAGATCAGGAACTGGCATTTCAGCACAGCACAAAATAACTGTGAAGTAATACAACAGCCTGCAGATGAATATGATGTGGACATTGGGTCCTTATCTTCATCTGTTTCTTTTTCTGATCTACTCCAGTTACACTATTTGCTCATGTGGATGTACTCTCAGTTGACCAAAATGGAGGTACGCAGACTTAGCTATTTCTTTTCTTATAAGCTTGCGTGGTCCTAAAACAATGTCACAATAAATTATACAATAATAAAATCACAAGTGCAACCTCGTACATGTACATTTAAATAGTTTGTAAGGATTGCCAATACACTGCAAATTTAATATTAAGAACATTAGTAGCACTATAGGATAGAAAGCCTATCTCCTATTGTCCTCACTTTTGCAAGTACTGCTAATGATACTACTGGAATGACCCATTTAATATAGTCATCTCCTTACAAAGTTGGAATAGTAGCATTTTTCACACCTTAGACTTGCTAAAGTATTTTACAGACTAAGTTACAAAGTTAGAAGAACAAATTGGTTTGCTTTCATACAAACAAATCATGGGGAACATTCTTGTATACAGATGCCATTTCAATATACATGCTCCTGGAGGACATTATCATTCTTCAGTGTTATCACCCTGCCTCAGTTTCCTTGCAGGGTTCACCAGAGGTAGGAATTATGCCTCCACTTAAGTGTTACAGTCTTCTTCAGATGAACAGTGTACACTCGGTCCAAACTGAAGTCCCTGATCAAGACTTTGGCCCAACAGAGATTTTAACCCGCTCAGTAACAGAGAAGCCAACTGCTATAGCCCACAGGTCCTCTACTCTTAAAGGGAATGAAAAGCAATTACCTAGGTCATATCTAATTCATCTTAGCAAGTAGGCCAGACTTCCCACATGCAAAGTGCTTCCATTCAAAGACGGGTTATGCAACTTTTGGTAACCAGGATTCCTTTCTTTTAAGCCTACTACCCAGCCCAAATGCAGCTAATTTTATCTAGCTGAGTTCTACAATTTTAACTCCTTAGAAATGATTAAAGGTTTGAAAAATGCCACAGTGTGTAGCAAAAAAAGACATAAGAGTGAAAAGATAATGGACTTCCAGATTACTGAGTTCTTCTAAATAATACTTTGAAATCATAAGCAGTAAGGAGTTTGAGGACTATGAATAATATCTTCCCTCAAAACCAGTGTTTTACTTAATACAAATCCTTAAAATAGATGCCAGGGATTTCATTTACTATGGATTCAGAAGTAAGAGTGCCACCTAGTGAGTCACCATTACCACAATCTTGTTGAATTTATGGGAAATCCCCTACCTGTAACTTTGAAGTGGAGAGACAGGGTTTGGGAGACATCTTATTTTTCTTTATGCTATAGTATATAGCACAAACAGAAGTTAAAAGCTCGATGCAGAAGTCACTGTGGGGAGATTCTACAGGCTGTGTTATTCAGGAGGGCAGATCAGGTAATTGGTAACCATCATGGTCCTTAAAATCTATTAAGGTAATTCATTCCAGCTGGCAAGCTGACAGGCTGGAGAAAAAGGATATTCAGCAATGATGTTAATATAGATTCTGTTTCTCTTATATATGTGCTACTATTACTTCATCTTGTGAAATTCAAGTAGTCCTTCAGGGCAGTCTCTGCCTTTCTCCATAAAAACACCTAACCCAGCTGGTAAATCATTCACTCAGAGCACAGATGGGAACGGTGCAGATGCTCTCTGGTCTAACTTAAATAATAAAATTCCCGTTCGATCTCATCAATGTGCAACACATAAAACAATTTGAATTACTACTCATTATTCATCAGACATCTACAATCAGTAAAGCAGAATACTTCAAAGTCTGACTAATATTTTTAAAGAAGAAATTTATACTGAGACAACAGCAGTGTATACTCTGTTCCTAAGGGATGATATAATCCTTGATTTGTCTGTTCCATCACCTAGTACATACTTTTGTAATTTTTTTTATATTTCTACATACTAATTACTAGTCTCCACATTAACTATCCTGGTGATGTCTCAAGGCTTTTCAGCCACTCAGCAAAATCTTATAATGACAGATTAAGTGACATGGGGCTAAAGAGAAGAAATGAAGGAAAGCAGGAAAGGGGCAGCCAAGGACACCTTGCATGATTCCCTTTCCTCCCCTGCTCCACTGACTTCATCTCCCTGGCCATTCCCTTCCTCATTCACCTTACTAAGCGTCCCAGATGCCCCACAGAGCCATGCCAAAGGCTGCAGAATACACTGGAAGGAATTTCTTTACCTTTATGAAGGTGGAACCCCAAGTAACTGCTTAGGGAGGAGCAGTCTCTTCCCACAGTTTTCAACCCCACCCTTAACAGGGGGTGCAGCTGTGAAGGTAGCAGATGTGAATGGACCAGCTCTCCCAATCCACCTATGAAGGACAAGCAGTCCACTACTCTCTGCATATTGCTACTCTAGTCAGGAGGCAAATTTCCTTAAGTCTCCTGTGAGCTTTGAATTCCTATAATTACATATGTTTTTCAAACCTGTTCTAGTAAGCCTATATCACGCTCATTTTTCTCCTAGAAATAGTTGCATTTACTATGTGCTTATGTGCATTTGTGCCTCTGTCATCCATTTGGATTTATTCCCAGAGCTGCTTTTCATTTGACAGCCATTGTTTTCTGTAATTTTTATACCTTGTACCCATGTTTATGGGAGTGCTATTTTGCTCTGTTGTATGCCCAGAAGGGTCATTTACAAAAGAAGAAAAATATCATTATCTTTGTTTAACAGCTAGTGAGACTCAGATAGAGAGGTTAAGTGACTTACCAAGCAGAAGTTATTGGCAAAGATGAAAATAAGTCTGTTATCTTCCCTCTTTGAACATACTACCTTCTAGAATGAAGAAAACCTACTGCTGATTGCAAAGGAAAAGATAAAATGATAAATATTGCTGGCTCCAATTCTATTACACTATTAAGTAAATCTTCACTTGTCAGGTAAAGCCACTGTCATTAGTTTCAGCTCAGTGCACATAGCCTGTAGGAACAAAGATACTACACTGAACATCCATTTAAAAAGCAATTCCATAACTTTGAAATGCCACTGGTTTGCCATCACTGATTTTGTAATTATTTCAGATCATTTCATAATATTTAGGAAAAACTGTCTAAAAGTAATTGTATCACATACAAGTTCATTTGTGAAAAAGAGCTACCTGACACTGAAGCTGTTTTTTCTTTAATGGCTATTTTATATGTAATTTTTAAAGTGTAGTGGTCAGACAGATATTCAACATAAACTCAGAAGCTAAACAATAAAAAAAAGGTACAGTAAAGGCTACAAATCTCAAAGCAATTCAAGCAGAGAATGATAAATAACAGACCTGGTGGTTACATTAGCTGCTTGTGCTGTATGCAAGTAATACTAATACAAGTGTAGACTTTTAAATATGTTCACAGAGTAAAAAGCTCCCTAAACAAATTGATCAGATAAAAAAACCACTCCTGGAATCCAATGAATCAGGCAACTTGTGAACCTGATGACTTTTTTTGGTCATTAGTAGCAGATGTCGCAGAAAGGACATTTGGGCATTGGGAAGAGGACCCAGTAACCACAGATGTCCTGTGCAGCTCTTGTGGGCTTTGTCTTTTTTTTCCCCAGCATTCTAAATGTAAAAACTTAAGCTGTCCAACTTCTTTTGTCCAAATTCAAGTGATCTCGTGCTGGAAAGGATGCCCAGAAGTAATCAGGAGACTGTAAACTGTCATATTACTGAAATGTTAGTCTGCAAAGAGGTAAACAAAGAGTTATTCCCACATTTTTTTCTTAAGTTATTGGTTAGAAGCCTGTTTACTTCCCCCTTCCTCTCCTAGACTTAATGTTTTCTGTATTTTGAACTTCAAAGCTGTGGTAAATCCACTGAAGGTGCCCTAGGAAAATCACCTTTAAGGTGAAATGGAGGGGAGCATGCCCTGGGTGGGATACATTACCACAAATAATTGGTGTGTTTTCCTGATCTCTCAAAAACACAGATCTAGACAAGAGAAGAGAGATGAAATCAAGGAACATTAGAGGTTCACTACTGTAAGATAATGAAGGAAGTCTTGGTGAAGAATATAGACAGAATCAAGACAAAAATTACAGTGGTATTTATTGTAGTAAGCTTTGTTGTAAATTAAGCTTTTATGCTCAGTATTGATCTTGTACTGAAGAAATTGATACTTCTAGGGAAAAAAGAAGTAAACTATTACTGACATGTAGAAAAATTGATTAAAAATTAAGGTTTGTTTTTGTTATTGTAGTGGTGTTATATATTCCAATCAATGATTTCTTAAGGTTAGACCCCTATACAAAATAAGATAATCTCACTTAGTTGTTCCTAAAGGTAGTTAAATGAGGGAAACATTACTGTAAGTATTCAAATTCTGCTCAGCTAATTAGGAGTGATAAAAATCAAAACTTTCCTTCTAAGGTCGTAATCATAGCTTGATACACTTCCAAATGGATAATACAAGGAAAAAAAAACATTGTTCCATGATAAACATGTATGAGCCTCATTATGCAGTTTCTTACCTCTATAAAAAAGGATGTGTTTACTACTTCCCAATAGGTTATTAGCTTTACTTAGTAAGATCAACATCCAAGAAAGCTGATTTTTGAAAGAATACTGAGTAACTGACAAAAAGAGTTTCACCTGCAATGTTCACATGATACTTAATAAGCCTGGCAAATGCAGGGTCAAGCTGAACGTAAGGCAAAAATGAACCAAATTTCTTGCAATATGAAAAGTACTTGATTCAACTGAGCTGTTTCCAAAGTAGGTGTTGACCTGTGAAGTAAGTGCCTATGCCTCTATTATAGTGTATGTGGATCTAATCTGTGTAGGCATTTAAGCATCAGGAGGACCCAAGGGCAGAATAAGTTTCTTAAACGCATGTGCCCATGGTCATCAGAAATGTTCTAGCAGACCCAAAATACAACACTGGAAGATATTCATGGGACATGGAGACCACTTGCATCTTTTGGACCAGCAGCTGTAGAACATTTGTAGGCATGCTGAGTGATGCTGAAGCATAGCTTTAGAGGCAAAGTCCTGCCCAGATTCTCGACTGTGGGATATTCCACCAGTGCTGTGTGCCTGGATCTGCAGGTAGTAGGCATGTAAGGCACCACTCAGTCCAAAGTCCTAAGGAACTTTTATAGAAGATTCTTCACCTGACCACACAAATTGTCCTGCTCCTTGCTGACCCAGAGCCTGTCCCACAGAAAGAATCCAGTGTCCTGTTTTTTTCCTGAAGGGTAGCCAGGTACACCAGCTGTACCTTAGTGTACTGCCAGCTCTTCTTCCTGTCTGAACCCATACAGAATCTGCCTGGTGAATGGACTATCTGTGTGTGGGAGAAGTTCAGAACCACAGTCAGACATTTATTTCTTCCAGTGCCTTGAGTGTATCCTACACCTTAAGCATAGTCCAAGGTCAAGACAAAGCCACACAAAGAATGTGCTATTGGGGAGGAGTGGAAAGAAAACAAAGGGAGACTCTGAAGCTGGTATTTTACCAGCTTCATGCCATGCAAGAATGATAAACTGCAGTCCTGCCAGGGCTGTCTCAGATAACACCCAGGGTGTGGGATTCATTCATTGAATGCTGTGTATCATTTCCCTGTTAAAATTGTAGTGGGTCTTAACAGAGGGAAGGGAGGGGGAAGCCATGTGCATACCCCGATAAAGATATCTAGGAAGGACAAATTTCCTCATGTGGCACATGTTCAGTTCTTGCTCAAAATTATGACATTTATGTCATGAATGGACAGCAGTCTTATAATTCTTTTGTTAGCAGTAAAAACTTTTGGAAATTATAGCAGCAGCAGAGAACAGCATGCTAACCAAAACCATAAGCATATTTGCTTGCCAGATCCTATAACAACTTCATCTTTTATATTTGATTTAAGAAAAATATTTACTGATGCTTCCTTGTTCTCTTAAAAATAACTTACCTTCCTTAAGATTCCCCTAGTCATTTATTGCTCTAAATTTTTATATTTGTAGAGGTATTTGTTATAATTTTTAGACAAAACGATTAGAATAGCTGGTGGATTGATTCTGATTTGTCAAAATCACTTGTAAAATATCCCCGTATGTAAATATTATATATCTTAAAATGTTGCGTGTGGGGATTTTTTAATATGGAAGATTACAGTTAAAACACTACAGCATCTTGGATAAGGTAAATATACAATGAAAATTTATACCAATTTCTATCTAAAGTAAAAGGACTGCCGTAGTCCCACAGAGCCCATATTAGTCCAGGATTCATACTGATATATCTGAGAGAAGAATGCAAGGGTAGTTTCATCTTCCCATTTCTTGGCAAACCCTGTGCTCAAACAGAACAGTACACAGAACAGTACACAGTACAACTCTGTATGTAAGTTGACAGAGAAGCAGAAAAAACATGGCATAACTATCAATATAGGAGCACCAGAAAAATATTTTCTTTTTACTGCTTGCTTCTTTCTGTATTTGAATGTTAAAAAAAAATAGATACAAGAGCTCATTGTAACCTTCTGCAACATGAAAGAAACACACCCTGAATTAAATGACGGACTTCGATAGATACAGTGAAAGATAAAAATACTTAAGAGCTGAAGAGGGTCCAGCAAAGGGCCAAGATAATGATGAAGGGACCAGAGCATCTCTCATGCAAAGAAAGGCTAAGAGCTGGGATTGCTCAGCCTAGAGCAAAGAGGGCTTAGGGGGAGTCCTATAAATACCCAAAGGAAAGGTGCAAAGAATACAGAATCAGGCTCCAAAATTGGAGCCTGCTGACAGGACAAGAAGTAATGAGCACCAAGTGAAACACAGGAGGTCCCCTCTGAACATCAACAAACACTTTTTTAATGTGAGGGGGACCAAGCACTGGCACAGTTTGTCCAGAGAGGTGGAGTCTCCCTCCTCGGAGATACTCAAAGCCATCTTGACATGATCCTGGGCAACAGGTTCTAGGTGACTCTGCTTGATGAAGGGTGTTGGACCAGATGACCTCCACATTCCATGATTTTGTGAACATTTCTTGCAAGAAAATTTTTTCATCTTGTACGATCTAAATTTTAAGGTAAACTGTAGGAAAACAGTCTAAACTAAACATAAACTATACTACACTTTCAACTTATGTAATTAATTTCTTCAGTCTGAAAGGCTAAAGTTAATCAATATTTTTTCTTGTGGGACATTTGCATTCAGATGCAACCTCTCAGGTGTGAAAACATGTCCTTCCTACAGGTTTAATACCACAATCATACATTGATTAATCAGTATGCACTGAATGAAGCAATGGAGCTAGGGAATGGATTTTGGGTCTATCTCAAACCATGACATAAATGGTAGCAGAGGATGGTTGCGAACCATCAGGGGAAAGAGAAAAGAGCCATGATGCTTGTGGTAACAGAAAGAGTTTTCCAGACAAAACACAGACTGTACCATTGTAGAGAGAGTAAGGCTATAGTAATGTAAGTTAAGTATTAAGAGTAAAGTTAAGTTTGTGATGATGCTCTATTGATGTGTAGTAGAGAGATTTTGATTATATTTTAGTTTATTGAAGATTGCATGTTGATTAGAGGTTTTTTTTCAGTTGTTGTTATATGTTGACATTTTCGCAGGAGCGAGCGGTGGAGTGTTGTAGTGGTTTGGATCTTGTTTTCCCCCAGAGGCTAAGGAAAGTGGTAGACCCCAAGGGGTGGAAACCCCTGGAAGTTTTGAAGTTCTGCCCAATGGGCGCTCCTGCAAAAATGTCAACATCCCACAAGTTCACCGGAAGAGATGAGTTGTAGTTTGGTTGTTGGAGAGGTGGCCATGTTGTGAGCCACAAGGAAGGGGTTCTGAGCCCCTTGGGCCCTCTGGGGCCCCCCAGCCCCTGGCTGGGGGGGGACTGCAAAGAGCTGGTACAGTGCTAGACTGGACTAAGTGTTTTGTAGTTATGCCGGGAGATGTTTTCTCCATGGGCACAGAGCAGCAGCCGGGACTGACCAGAGAAACGGTGGCAGAGAGCCAGGAGAGATAAGACCTGAACCAAGTAGCAGAAACAACATGCAGCACCGCAGAGAAGACTCCTGGAAAGACAGAGAGAGAGAGAGAGAGAGAGAGAGAACCAGCAGCTGAGAGACAGAGTTCTGGGGGTAAGACTGATACCAGACCCCCCAAACTCCTTTGAGATCCCTCTGAGAAAAGAGGGAGATGGACTCCTATTAAGGAGAAGAGTTTTAGACATGCAGCACCAGGGAGAGAGAGAGAGAGAGAGAGAGAGGAGCTAAGAAGCTCAAAAGACGTCCGGGAGCTGGACCAGGATGGCCAGATGGAATGCGGGGGGAGTTGACCTTGGCTCCCCCCTCGCACTGCTGCCACGGTGGCAGCCTGAGAGCAGGGCACAGAGGCCCTGCAAGCTTGAGACTCCTGGAGATACCAGACCGTCACAAAGACCCCCCTGTGTCTTCGTGATATGACGTGGTCACAGCAAAAGTAGAGGGCATTTTTATTTTGGCTGGTTAGCGTCTGAACAGATCTATTTCCCCTTCACATACAGAGAAATTTAAATTGAAATTAACAACATTTGAAAAGAAAGGGATAAATTTGGAACCTACTTCTGGAAATCCTCAACTTGCAAGGCTTTCACTAAGCAAAAAAAAAAAAAAAATAAGAAAAAAAATTCGTACAGAACAGATTTCCAGGACTTGGTTCTTTCAGGAACTTAAATTTGAGAAGAAAGTTTTGAAAGGGACAGTCCTAATAAAAACATGCAACTCGTTAGTCATTACTTGTGTCAGTTGCTGTTGTCTTCTCAGTTTTACTTCACTTTGCTTAAGAATCTTCTGTTAGCCAATAGGTTTCCTGAATCACCGTGCCTAGAAACGTGATCATAATGTTTCAGGGTTTCATGTAAACCCCACTTTATTTATCCAAAGTGTGATAGTTTAAAATTGACAGATTCCCACTCTAGTTTTATGCTTTCAAAATGGTTTTTGGAAGCAGGGCTCAGCTATGGAACAAAGAATATCAATTATTTACATGACTATCCAATTAGTCAATGACTCTCAAATCCAGTGTCTTGGCACTGCAGGGCCACTCACTCACTGGGGACAGTAACCACATTATTTCACCTGCACAAAGGAAATACTGACAGGAGCAGCTGTGACATCTGCTCCCTGCATAGACAGATATACTGAAGTCAAGATCAGACAAACTGAAATAGAATTATATATTACCTGAATGAAGTGAGTAAAAAAGCCTACAAAATTAATTTCTACTTTAAAGTCATAAACTAAATGGGAATAGAACCTACAGAGAGAAGTATTAAGGAAGTTCTATTGTTTGAGGACATCTTTATAGTGAAGCAGTGCTAACACTTTTTTATAGATAGATGATTGCCATCACACGATTAAAATAAGACTTAAATAACATATAAATAAATAAAAAAGCTGGGCAATACATGCTGAACAGATAATTTTATCATTCCCAGAGGAATCATGTCATTTTCTCTACATTCTTAATTTTTGTTGAAATAGGTTCTTCTGAAAAGGAAAAATGAAAGAAGTCATAAATCATGTGAATATAATATCTTCTAATCTAAAATAAAATTCCCAATAAAAAATGACAGGTGCAATATAAATTTTGAATGAGTAAATGTCACCTGAACTGAAACAGCACCGCTTAATTCCAAAAGCAGCTTGGGGAGTGGCTTTTATACTTGTTACACCAGCTACTTGCTCTTGAACATTAGAAGTACAAACTCAGAAAAATCACCAGTGATCATCTGTTCAGAGATTTAATTTTGCATTTTCAAAGCTTCTGTGGATTGATACACAGAGTTATGAGCATCTCTGGTCTCTACATTTAGCTTGCATTTGAATTGCCTCTGGGCTGTATGCCTGCTGCAGGCATGTGCCACACAGTTACTGAAGCACAGGCCTACACTTTAAATCAGAGCTTCCCGTCAAGGCAGCTCTGAAAGTCTTAACACTGTACTGTGTGTCAGCTCATTCCAGCACTGCAGTGCAGAAAGACAAGGAGAACAAAGTGACATAGTTGATTCTATCACTGAGGAAAATAGAGATACCTACAGGTATTAGAGACTCAACTGTAGAGTATCAGCAAAAGTGGCTCAAACACTTGGAAAACTTTCGAATGCCCCCAAATTGATGTTGTAGCATTTCCCATTTATTATTCTGGCAAAGCTGTAAATGAAAAATAGGTAGAGGTGGTTGATGTAGGTCAACACAGAAAGGGGAAAAATAGCATTTGCAACCCATAGATGATTACCTGCATACTAACAAAATGCTTTCCAGTAACATGGAAGAAAGTATCACTGCCTTAAATCATATGGGATGAAGCTGTTTGCTGGATCTTGTGCCCCATGTGCAACCACCCAGTCCTGCTACAAGTTGTCGGTATGAAACAATCTAAGTATGAACACTCAGAGTTTACAGAGGCTGGAAAGTAGAAGCTTAGGCTCTGATACTCCCTGTATGAGGAATGCAGTAAGCCAGTACTTATGCCATGTAATATAGGTTCAATTTTCCTACGGAGCTATTGCTCCTTTTTTGAGAGGAAAAGGGAAAACATGAACGGCTTACACATAAATTTACACATAAGAACAACATCAATGAAAAGCAGAGCATTTAGGAATTCGGCAATTTATAATTTTAGATAATAATTCTTTGGTTCTCTGTGAGTTCAATTTTCTTGATCCCACCACACATCCTCCATGGTCTCAATGACAGACAAAAAGTATCCAGAAAAAGTTCTCCTCTACCTGGACAGAGAAGTTCTGCCAGACCTCGAACCAGTGTTACACAACCTAATGTGTCAGTGTTTTGTCAGATCTGCAGTTGTCATCACACATTAGATGTAAACAAGCAGCTCGAAAGTTCTTATTATAATGACAAATACAGTCCATGGAAGTTATATACTGAGAAAAAGAGGTTTTCCTTTCCATTATCATGAAGATAACAGAGAGTACAAAAATTGTGTGGAATTCATCGGCATTGAAAGAAAAATTCAGTGAGTTCCAGCTAAATCACTGAGCTAGTGCTCTGACTGTTCTTTCTAATAAGAAAAACATGAAAATCCACATGATGAAATGATAAAATGCTGAAATGACTCATTATCATTTATTTGTCTAGCTCTTCAGTCAAGAACATACCTAACCCAATTCTTAACTCCAAGCTGATTGCTTGTAATGTCAAAAGCATTATGTGGACACAATGTCTCATATAGTTGAGTACCAGTCACATAATGGTCCTCAGCTCTTGTTTCTATCCAAACTTGCAATCATATTTAAGACATACTTCAAATCAGGAATTGTTATTATTCTCACTAACTTCTGAAAACAGAGAAGGTAATGTCCTGAAAACATGAGCTAACATACTGAGCTAACATGGTTTTTTTCTGTATGCTTGTCATGTATGGAACCAACTTGGTATCTTTAAACCTGAGGTTTACACAAGCCCACTCTCCACACAAATTACTAGATATGTTACCAGCAATGTTCATAATTTCAAGTAAATACTAAATCACCTTTCAAGCAATACATTGTCATATAGCATTGCTGAAGAGGCTGATAAAAATTAAATGATAGAGAGATTATAATACTGGAAAATAGTCTGTATCTTCAGTATGCATATTCTCTTTGAACTGTTATTCCTATTAATAGGCAACAATGAACAATTCGGTATCACTTTGAGGAAGGAAGATTGAAACCATGAACATTTCAGTGAAATACTATCAGTATTCTTTAATTATATTGCTATGATTGTTAAATCTCATCCTGAGATTCACAAATTGAAATTAATAGCACAGGTATTTAACTGTCTGATAAAAAGAAAAATATGAGTGTGGGATAAGAAACTGTACCTCCTTTGCAAATATCCAGCTCAGTCAAACTGACAATCACAGAAATTGCCAAGAATAGCCCTTATGAATGCAGTAATCTTCCAGTGTAATATGAGAATGAAGAGTTGAGCCTCCCTCTAGGCAGATGACCAACACCTCCTTTGACAGAAAATTGATCACTCATCCTAAAACATGCAGGAGTCTGTCTAGGACTAAATAAATCTTTAACAGACACTGGCAACTTCATCAACTACTGTCAGTACCTAATCTTCCGTAAGCAAGCTAATCAAGAAACAAGCAATCAGTGCCTCCTGTCACCTACCAGTATTCTGGATAGACATCAGGAATGCTGCAGGCCAGAGACTGCACAGAAGCAGCATTCTTTGCTTTGAGAGCTCATCTTCTCCAAGTCAGAAATAGAAGTAATCATTCATAGTTATTCTGAATCGTTCAATATCACTGAATTTTGAGCAAGTTCATTGCTACTCCAGGGAGATGCAGGAATACATAGATATTCTTTCCAAATAACTGGATGAATCCTTCACTTCATATTCAATTGTACAGTTCAGTGTTCCACAGAAGAAAAGTAAATATGGAAAAAATTTTCAGCACCTGTTAAATTGTGTGTGTGTGTGTGTGTGTGTGCATGTGTTGACAATATCTACAAAAAAGGTATGGGAAAAACTGTATCAGTTAGTCATTTACAGTCACTGATTAATTCCTCTGTGACCAAACTACTTTTCCCAAATATAAAAATTCTGTTTCTTAGCAAATAGTGCCAGGACCCAGTTTAGTTTTACATTTGCAAGAAGCTTTAATCTTTAAAGACATTCTTTTTAATGTTTTATATCTTACATCATCAATTTTATTCCATTGGAAAAGCAAGATCCTCACATTCCATTGACATGCAGAGCCATAGGCCTCCAGTGTTGCCTCTAGTCTCCTTTATTATGCTTGAAATTGAAATATTGCTAGGGAGAGAAAATTAGTTTGAACCATTTCTAAAAGTAATTTTTTGTTATTTAAATTCTATTGACTATAACTCTTCAGTCCCTAAAGACCTGTGAGAGCTTGGATCATGAGAGCAAAGACAAAATGATGTGAAGACACTAACATATTAGTTTGACCAGAAGATTCAAATTTTAAACTAAGATTTTTTTACATTTGCCTTGTAAGTCAAAATAGCAATCAATCTGGAATAAAACAGATTAAAAAGGTCATTTTTCTGTGCTTTTCCTACTGTCTCAAAAAAAAAACTTCTGCTCAGACATCTAATTTTGGGTTCCATGCATTTGAAGAAATGATGCATTCTTGCAGAAGATGTGGGATGAAACAAAAAACGACAGTAGAGGAGAAATGGGAACCACAATATGTTGTTGTTGTCATTGTTCTGTAAACAATTCTGGTAATAATTTTTAACATTTTCTTTATGTAAAACTCTCTAAAATTAAAGGAATGTGTACAAAAATGTTATTCTAATAAAAACAAATAATTTGAATATTACATGTTCAACAGAGACTGAAAATTATTTAAAGTGAATTTATTAGTGTCGCATAGCAGTCAACATAAGCTATTATTTACATATTAGCTGTATTAATATGTAACTTCTAATTTACATATAGAATTTCCTTCAGAATCAGTAGAATGTTATCTGAACACAAGATTTTTTCAGGCTCAGACATGAGTAATACAAGATGGTGACAGAAATGCCATCGTGCCCCAACTTTTCTATAACCTTTTGTTAACATATGCATTTTAAGTTCTCTAAAAACAAAGATGCAGGCATCATAGCTAAAAAAATATGGAAGAAGATATATAAATAAAACTTTGAGTGAGGAATACACACCAAAATCCATGGGGAATTATTTGTAACACTGGTAATCCATAAAGCCTGACACAAGCAATCCAAGAAAGAAAACTAAAATGCTGTAAGGCAGTTTGCTCAGATGGTCTTTAAGATCCTAACCCATTTAGGCTACACTACTAAACTGCAGAAGGTGTTATGTCCCTGTATCTAAACAAAGAACAAATCCCAATGCAGGAAGAAAAAAAAGTGTAGTCTTATAAAATCTACGTAAGGGACTTTCTATGCTGAACTTCTCTGATCACCAGTGTTCCGGGTAAGTCCAGTTCAATTGCAGAAAAGCATATAAGCCCCAGGCAAACCCTAGGCCACGAAAGCATCCACAGCTACACCAAGTACCTGGAGTCCTCATTGCTGTCTGTAAGACCACATTCTAAAGTACAGGCTTGCGGGGGTACAACCCAAAAGACACAGCATGAAGCCATCTCTTAAGGCAGTGCCCAAGATGTAAGTGTCGATGCTGAGAGGTCAAAGCAGGCAGGAGTGATGCAGATAAAGCAGGCTTGCCAGAAGATATTATTTCAATGGAGTAAAAAACAATGGGATGCCTGGCAAGCCTAGAGAAGATAGTACAGGTACAGCCAATATTAATTGCCCAGAAGTTACACCTTTAAACTCAATTCTTAGGCTGCCTTTTATTTCTGTGAAAACTACAATAACATAAAAACAAGTATTGTACTCTTTTAAGCATGAAACGTACCGGAGCAGTGCTAATTCAATCTTTTTTCTTTTTTTTTTTCCATTGGTTTGTTCAGACATTTAGAGAGCAATTAAAATAAGTGTATTTCTTGTTCTGAATAGAAAAGTACCTCCTTTATGCCCAGAAACTTGTACTAAATCAGAAAGGAAAACTGACTTTCCTATGTGCACATGGCACTATTCAGTTATCCAAATATCCAGCCTGGGAGGGTTTGGAACTTGAAAGCACATTTCTGTAATGTCTTGCCTCATGCTTTTAATATTCCTACCACAAAGAGTGAGTTCAGTGCCCTCATCTTTTTCAAGCATTAGTAAAGAGCCATCCATGATAGAACACAATGACTTTACCTAAGTAGAAATTTAAACAGAACAGTTGCAAATGGGCTGCTTGGACTCCCAAGATGAGAGTGGGAGTGGGAGAATTTTGCCCTTTGCAGGAGGGTGCCAGGTATACTCAACTCAGGGTAGTGCTACCTTTATCTGCCACCAAAGTCTTTGTCATTTTGCCAGGCTTTCCAGTAATACTACTAGGTCTTCACACATTCCTAAGGCTGAGAAAGAGTGAATGAGTAGGCACTTCAGTGCCAGCGTCTGAAAAACAAACTACAGTGCAGTAAAAAATAACTCCATTTTATACTAGAAACTGTATAAAAAACATGATAGCGTGACCCCACTTATTCTGCAGAAGTAAAAACAAAAGGTTATTTAAAATAATTAAACCACAGAAATTTGAATGTATCTTATGGAACTCAAGAGTAAATTAATTATCTACATCCCTGTTTTTAAATATGAAGCAACATATTTATTTTTATATCTGATCTGTAGATCAGCGTTTGGCTAAATGAGGCACCAAAAAGACACAGTCAATCCTGTCAACAGCAATAGGAAGCTAAATGTATCCATTAATGAGTTTTATGACCTGATGAGCATAGATACTGATTAGCTGATCACCTCAGGAGTGGTTGTTACATTTATAATGAAGCAAATCAAATAGCATAGTTTGTGTTTGGGAAGCTGGAAAAGTTGAGCCAAATAGTCACTGATACGACCTGGCAAAAATCAATAGTGGTAAATTTGCACTTCTATTCCTCAGTGGCAGTAGGTGGTCATTTGCTTAAAGTCAATTATGTTAGTTAAACTTATCTGCTGCATCAGTGACAGCAAAAGTCAGAACCTGCCGATTTTTAAATTTTGCTGGATTTCACAAATCACCATGTGGAGTCAGCAGCAAGAATATGTAACTGAAGATGATGGTAATACTTCCAGTCCTTCTAACTGACAAGCACCAGTATACAGTAAGGTGTTTTGTTACTTAGATGTCAACAATCATTTTCATGGATATTGCTACATTGAGTTCTGTCATGTTTAAAAGTTTATACTGACAGCTTGGTTGTTGTGCAGGAGAATGAGGTGGCACACTATGACAGAAACAAAGCAAGGATAATGAACATCTGTATCAGTTAAAACAAACACTCTCATGATGAAGATCTGGGATTCTAATGATGACAATGCTGCTACTGAATGTGAAAATGTATACAGCCATTTAATCGCCACAACTCTGGCAACAGACAGAGAACTTTGTCCCTGGATATCCCTGATTAATATTACCAATGAAACAGAATGTGAGCTTTAAGAAAAAAAGTGATTTGCCAACAGAAAAAAAGAGAGAACAAATGGTAACGACTGATGAGCATTTTATACATACATTAAATAAAATGTTTCTGAACGACAGGACAAAATTTCCACAGTGTGATTTATCATATTACAGGAGTTTGGGATAAATAAAACAGTTAAAATGTCTGAATAGAATATTCAGAGACATTTAAGGAATGATAAAAATGGTATCTCAGCTTAATGACCGACCTTATTCTTCAGAAAAAAAATGCATGAAAATGGGTTTTTTACGTGTGTTTTCTTGTTCTGTAGTCAATAAAGCAAGCTGTAAAAAATTAGATGCATAGAGTCTGAATGCATAATAAAACCAAAAGGATATTTCTTCTTTCAAGACAGGTGAATGAACAGAAAAAGAATGTTAGATCTATTTTGACTTTTTGTTGTTGTTTTCTTTATTCCTCAATACATATTTTAATGAAATCTTGTGAGGATCTTGGAGTTTTGGTTGGTTGGTTTGGTTTTGGTGGGTGTTTTTGTTTTTCTTTAATATAGGTAGTTGTTGTGCTTCAACCCCAGCCAGCAACTAAGTACCATGCAGCTGCTTGCTCACTCCCCCACCAGTGGAATCAAGGAGAAAACTGGATGATTAAAAGTGAGACAACTCATGGGTTGGGATAAAGACAGATTAACAGGTAAAACAAAAGCCACACGCACAAACAAAGCAAAAGAAGGAATTAATTCACCACTTCCCATGGGCAGGCAGGTCTTCAGTCAGCCCCAGGAAAGCAAGGCTCCATCACATGTACTGGTGACTTGACAAGACAAACACCATCACCCTGAATGTCCCACCTTTCCTTCTTCCCCCAGCTTTATATACTAAGCATGACACCATATGTTATGGAATATCCCTGGGGTCAGCTGGGGTCAGCTGTCCCAGTTGTGTCCCCTCTCAGCCTCTTGTGCACCCCCAGCCCCTTCGGTGGTGTGAGGGGATGCAAGGTAGAAAAAGCCTTGATGCTGTGCAAGAACTGCTCAGCTGCAACCAAAAGATTCCTGTGTTATCAAGATTGTTTCCAGCACAAATCCAAAACATAGGCCCATACCAGCTACTATGAAGAAAATTAACTGTATCCCCGTCAAAACCAGCACATAATTTTACCACTTGTTTTTCACTGCCGGATAACATTTAAGTATAGTCCTTAATGGTCAATAGACTCCTAGAATTGCTGCTGAAATCTTGGTTTGTTACTACTCAGAGAGAAGCAGGTGTGTCTGATCCTCCAAAAGATGCCAGTACTAAATCAGCTGTTAGAAGGGATTGTATCAGTTATACAGTTTAACAACAATAACTGACATACTGCCTTTTCACACAGAGATTCTTGAAATAAGTCAAATTCGCTCAACTGACACCAGAAGGGAAAATGACATCCAGAGCTTAGGAACATTTCCCAACACCATTATTCCACCACTAAAATCTGAGAGTATTTATTTCTCATGTACCAAGATACTGCAGAATAAAAACTGTGACAGCTGTGGCTACCACACTCCAAAGAACTAGAGAAGTAATGGTCAAACCCAACACCTTGACTGCACACAAACACAAACCAGAGAACACACTGTTAAAATAGGCAAAGGAAGTTGATGTTTGGCACTTACCTGTTTCAGTAACACTGATGTAATCACTGACAACAGATTTGAAGACATTTCATGGTAAATTTCTGTTTAGATGATTTAAAATTATGCCATACTGACTCGAGCCAAGTCATTAGGTAACAATATTGGGGTTTTTTTTCTGTTTTTCTGAACTAAACAGAGAGTTTTTAATGTTGCCATGGAAATATTAGACAATGTATTCAAAAAGGCAGATTTTTTTTGTTTGCTTGCTTGCTTGCTTTTTTGCAGAAGAAAGCATTCCAAGATAAAAGACAGCAATATCTCAATCTATCAAGAAGAAAACCTCTCAATTAAATTACTTTTAAAATTACCATTCTTAGACTCAGTCAAACAGAACCTAACATGAAATATGAAATCATCACAGAATGGTTCGGGCTGGAAGAGACCTTAAAGATCATCTAGTTCCAACCTCCCTGCCATGAGCAGGGATACTTTCCACTAGACCAGATTGTTCCAATCCCCATCCAATCTGGCCTTGAGCACTTCCAGGGGTGGGGTATCCATTACTTCTCTGGGCAGCCCATTCCAGTGTCTCACCATCCTTACAGTAAATCTCTCTTGTAGGCCCCCTTTAGGTACCGGAAGGTTGCTATAAGGTCTCCCCGGAGCCTTCTCTTCTCCAGGATGAATAACCCCAAATCTATCTGAATAAAAACCCTAATATTGAATTGTAAGTAGTTTTCCCTTGTAATTTCTAGCACAATAGAAACTGCGCTAGAAGCAAGGGTTTGTAACATTGCTTGCAACAGACCATAGAATGCGTTATGCTTGTGCAACAACCTACCTATGACTCCAGTGTGAAATGCTGCGTAGAGGAGCATGGACAGGTGATGATAGTGGAAATCTTGAACTGGCAGGCACAGAAGACACCAGAAACCACTTGACAATAAGTCACAATGGTCATCAGTTACTGTTTTGCAAAGTAATGCAGCCTTCGGAGCTGGGCAAAACCAATTTTATGTGTGACAGTAAAGAAAAAGTGTCCAAGACGTACATTACATCAAATACTGTGAATTTGGATGTAGCATTGCCTTGAATACCAACGGAGAAAGAACCAGGTGCCGGCTACTTTAGCAAACACATAAAAATGACACCAACTGGATCCTAGAATGAGGCAGAAGACTTCAATATCATCATACTCCTCTCAGTGAGGGACTTCTGAAGCTGGTAACTGGCTGTAAGACCTAGAAGGACAGTAAAAGGTTGAGCATAACATCACAGAAAGGGGTAGATACTTGAAAGTTTGTGTATGTATTGTTTTAACTGTATGTAATTTGAATTATAAGTGTCTTACGTATTTATAGCTTTCATGATTGGTTGCATTTAAATATATTTTGTTTGATGGAATGTGTCTTACCAAGAAATTTAAGCCATACAGTATACTTCTAAGCTTTCATTATTTAACACTGACAAATTTTCAAAGGAGTGATGAAAATATCCCATAGCATCAGGCCCACTCTCAACGCTTGCACAACACCTCACAGGGTTTGATTTCCTGTTGATAACTAAATGTTCATAGCTTATTCATTAGCCAGTTCATTAGTTCACTAAATGCATTCTTAATCAATATTATATACTGCTGATTCTGTAATCAAGATAGGATGCAAAACACAGTCAAATGATTTATAAAAATAAAAGTATATTACATCCAAGCAATTCCTTTTAGCATTCAAATCCATAAGAAATGAAATCAGGTTTATTTGACATGACTTAGTTTCAATAAATCTAAAGTGATGTGCATTACTTAATTTTTAAATAATTCACTATTAAAGCACCTCTTTATTAATTTTTCTTTCAAGGATGAAGTCTCTTATTCAGTCATGTCACAAAATACCCACTTGCTTAGTCTTCTGGAGTGTATTATTCCAAGATTTCTTAAGAATGCACATCAGCTGATCAGACATTACTTCAATCATATCTTCTGGAATTCCATCCAGACCTGTTGAATTCTGAATTGTCTGTCACAGCATATGTTTATAATCTTAGTTAATAATGGAAAATACTTTATAACCCTCCTGTGAAATAAGCCCCTTATTGAATTTTTTGAAAAATGCAGGAGAGAAATATTCAGTGGCAATCACCAGTGAGCAATGCAGTGTATTCATATTGCTTGAATGTTTTTCCATATCCTTAAAAAATTACTCTATTAATATTAGCACAGCTGTCATAGATTTTTTTCCCAGTGTTGTTAGTTTCCTCCAACTTCTTTTTTACAATTCTAGCAGGTAGGTTTTGGTATCTATTTATTATTTTATGTGTTGCATAATGTGATTTATTTCTAACTTCCACTTTACCAGTGACACAGAGGGGGTTTGCCTCCACTGTGGGACTAAATAATTTTGGTCCTCTTGTAAATTTTCATCAGCTATTTCTGGTTAATGGAAAACACTCCTAGAATCATAGAATATCCTGACCTAAAAGGGACCCACAAGGATCACCAAGTCCAACTTCTGGCTCATTTGTTTGCCAGTCTGTATATAATCATAATGACTAGTCTTGATTCAGTCTCAATTTATTCATCTTTACCTGCTCTAATGGCGACCAAAATAGAGAAACAACAACTGATAGCACAATATTTCATCTTAGAGAACATCTATAATGTTTAAAAGAACTAAAGGAGGCTTTTATAAGTCCTGTATGAGATCTCTAATATATCTCTAAAGATTACAGCATTAACTGACAATAATGTATTTTTCTTTTGTCTTCTGGACTGTGCTAATTAGCATGGTAATGTTTTTTCATTATACTCTGCTACTTCTTTTGATTATTTTGTTCTCCTAAAATGGGTAATAACCAGTGATTTTAAGGTTCTGATCATGTCAATCAACTCATCAGCTTTTAGGAACATCAGTTCTATCAAATTTCTTCTAATCAATGAGAATTCTCAGTTCCTACTGCTTACTGTCTTCAAGCAGCACCACATTGCAATTGAAAAACATATTCTTTCCACATCTGTTGACCTTGATCACAGCAACATGAGTTTATGTTTATACTGCATTTGCATTCTTATTAAGTTTCCTTTTTTATTTTTGTGTTAATAGTCTCGCAGTTGCTCCAGCTAATCTCCAGTTGAGAAGATTATCACCTTTTTTTTTCTGTAAGAAGTAAACTGCAGTATTTATAATCCAACCATCTCTTAGGATAAATATTTGACAAACTGAAACCTTCCCTTTCGTACCAACCATGGAAACAGTCATACCGTCTGGTATCTTCTGCATTTTCAGGGCTATTAGAATGACTACAAGAAGATTATGTGAGCTTTTGTCTTCTGCCTCCCTTCAAGATAAGAGAAGCTTCCTAAAGTGTGTAGTTCCACGTGAATGTCATGTAACTAATTTCACTGTGCATCATCCCTTTACTAATATCTCTCAAATATCTGATGAAATCTCTGTTCTGTCTTTCCAACACAGTCATCAGTGATGACTGCCTGCCTTTCTGGGGTACCTGAGCTCTTCTGGAGCTGCTTGCTTCATCTAAAAATAATGAGTCAAAATATTCAACAGACTTTTGTTCTATTCTGCCAGAAAAAAGGGATGAATTGCTGATCATCTGATGATTGTCCACCTGTAGAAGAAAGTGAATGTCCTAACTAAGGAAGTGTGCTACCTACAACACTAATATATCTTATATTACAATGCAAATTACTTCAAAACAGTAATGCATTCTTATAAAAATGTGAAGTAGTTTATTTGTGGAAAAATATAAGGTTATAGTTAAGGAATTGCACTGTAGTGTTAGGGAGATTAAGGCATCAAAAGTTCTTATCCTGAAGGCATAAGAAAGCATACTTCTCCTAGTATCTATAATAGCACCTTGATGATCTTTGGCTGATAAACATTTATAGCATGTTACTAGCTACAACCTAACAGGGTCAGACTACCGTTGCAGATTGCCAGCAGACAGACCAGAAAGTTTAAAGGAAATGGTAGTCAAATTTAAGAAAGTAATGGACAGCCCTCTAGGTCTATACTGCCTTACCTGAGTTAATTCGTAAAGCTTGATTTGATAGCAAAAGATGATAAGACTGGAAGTGGAGCTTGTTAGGCACAGAAAATAGTAAACACAATTCGTAGCAATATATAGGGCATGTTTTCAATTCTTTTTACTGCTCATGTAAGTAATATGTAACATAGGGCCCCCATGCAAGAGTGCAAAAGGTGAAACTGGCAACACAGTCCCTGAAGCAGTTCTGTCACTAGTGTGATCTGTGATTGTTCATTGTTCTGTGATTGAAATATAAAACAGTTTGATCAAATGACAGAATAAATGATGAATACGAAACTGGAGTAGGGGTGGGAGGCAAACTCAGTAGCCTGACAGAAGTGAGGCTGCTGCAAATCCATGGCCCCAGGTCCAACCAGCAGCAAAGTTGAGAATATATTCCTAGTACTGTGGACATACGGAGTATGCACACAAACAGCAACAACAGCCTCATCCTGTTCCCGTCTCTGTCTGCACAGGATGAAGGTGTGAAACTCATATATACAACTGTACAACGTGGGTTCCTCCAGCAACTGGGCTCAGATGTTCAGTCTGCCCATTAGCTGCCCCAAGATTCCAGTGTCCTCAGTTGCTGGCAACAGAGTTCACAGCCCCACGCTAGCTGCTAATGCAGACCCCCTCACTCACAGATACACACACACACAGATGGCTGGGACTCCCCATGGTCTTCAGTGCTGATCACCTTCTTGGTCTCACCCTGAGAGGCACAACTTGGTCATTGCACCTACTTGCTGGCTAGTCCAGCTTGCTCTTCACTAGTATTCACACATTCATAGGCACCACAGACACATCCACTCATAACACTGAGTCCCTTACCTAGGAAAGGGGTTAGAAAATGGATTTTGGTAAGAAGACAGCATAGACTGCACTGATCAGGAACAGACAAGTGTACCAATCTTGTTTACCAGCAACTGGCCCCTTTGATCCTCTTGTTCTTCTATTTTCCTGTGATTGCTCCTCTCAAATCACCTAGATTCATCTCCTCCCTTCCTTCTTCCCTTCCTCAAACATCCCACTATAAGTTTCCCACAATCCCTAAATGCTCTTTCCCCTCCACCCCATAACGTGTCCAAGACCCCTATGCAGTAACCCCCTCCATCTGCAAGGTGCTCTGAGACTCATCTTGGTGGGTGTCACCCTGGCCCATAGCTGAGGCTTATTTGGGATGCCAGGTCAGGGTAACCTCGAAGTCCATCATTCTGGTACCCCTGACAGCTGCTGTCTCTCTGTCCTCCCTTCTGTATGTGCAGACCAGTTTTTGCCACATAACCTCAGTGAAACTAATTGTTAACATTTTAAATAAGACTATTCCGTCAAAGGGTCTCACTGTTCAGTTCTCTCATAAAAATTTTCCTCTTCAATACAAGTAATTGGTTCCCTGAATCGTCTTCCGAAGGGAGAAGGGACATGATGATCACATCAAAAATCACACTTTTTATGTGTGTTAAGGGACACCTGGACAATTCTCATGTACCCTTTATGAGAAACAAAGAAATAATCTCAGAAGGAACATCTCAATATCTTTTTAATAGAAGTCCTTTAAAAAGTCTTCTGGCTAATACAATTCCCCTAAATAAATATATGAAAAACTGTAGTATCCATAACAAAAGACTTCCTATTCAAAACTCTCTTTATTGATTACTTTATGCCAATTGTCCTGTGCCAGAAGTGAACACACTAGCTTCAGCAATTTACAAGGCAGAAGATATTACTCATCTTGTACTGGGACAACTCTGTCCTTTAGTATCCTCAGGCAGCACTTTCTATTTCCCAGCTTCACTCTGTTTTTCCTTTTCATTGACAAATCCCTTTTGAAACAGGGCACTGTTGACATCTGTGTCTGATTAGATATTTTTAATATTTTTTGAAATTATTTGCCTGAAATCATTCTCCAAGTTAGCGACTAAGCAGGACTAAGCAGGACTTAAAAGGTCCAAGATAGAAATTCCTGTATCATGTCTCTCACGCCTCTGCTTTTCTGTTGGTAGGAATGGCCTCCTCTTTCCCTGCAGTGTATGTGACATGAATCCCTGTAGTGCTATCCAATCTTGTGTCAGCAGAGCTTTCAATAACAACATTATGGGTTTCTTTTGATGCTTAATAAGCCTCTGAGAAACCTCCCGATACAAAAAAAAAAAAATAAAAAAAAAAATACAGAACAATAATCTGGATACAATCCAAAATTAGTTTTTGAAAGAAAACTTGTATAAAATCCTGAGTTTCTTTTTCCCACTTTGTCTAGCTACATACACATATGTCAGCAGTTTGTGTAAGGAGTGAACTATCAAACTACAGCAGATCTTTGCCACTTTCTAACAGCTGCAATTCCTTTCATATATTCATTTCTGAAACAAGCCCCTTAATGAAAATCTAACCTCTTTTTTCAGGATGCTATGCTCAATGACATGAGCCAGCATGGAAAAGACTTAGCAGCATGACTGACAACAACTGGCATTGCAAAAGATGCTCCACTTTCAGCCGAGCTCACAAGGATATCCAGCATCCTGCTGCAAGGCTGCGGGACTTTGAAGAAGTAAGCAGAAAACAGAGTTGAGATGACATTTGTGACTGTGGCTGATCAAACAAATTCTGATTATGTCCCAGCTTCACAATCTAGCAAGAATACTGTTGTTTTTCTCCATATTTGATCACTTAAAACTTGCTTTAAAGCATCAGTTATCAGTTAAAATGAGAAAAGAATTTTTCTGTTTGTATCTGACCAGAAGAGTAACGTTTTCTTTCTTCCTTGTGAAAATTTTACAAATTTTGAGGTGACTAGATTAATTTGATCTGGTCTAAGTAAGTATCACCTTCAGACCACATAAACTACAACACAACCACCTTGTTTTTGAGGAACACATCATATTGGAAACATAGAGTGCTTATATTCTGAGGTAAACAATACTGAAGACTAGCCCTAAGCATTCTTGGCTTGATATAAGAAGGGGGGGGGCTGTAATGATGTTGCTTTTTCTAGTATTTTTTCCCAAAACCATGTGAATCAACTACTTACATTTCCTTTTCTTCAGCATTATTCAGTATTTAGAGATAAGATATTGATACTTTCTTCAACAAACTACTTTTTTCAGCTGCTCTTCTTTGAAAAATAGTATGAATCATTGCAGTAGTACAATTGAGGTGGAGAACCAGTTCTACAACTTTTTGTATGTGCCACCAGGGCATATAGAAGAAAGATCAAAAAAAACAAAAGATGACAGGTAAGGCCCACCTACCAGGTTCCAAATTTGGTTCTACAGTATTAGCAATCAGGATCAGCCTAAATGGGTATGAAGTGCAACCTGTTGACCATGGTGATTCAACATTTCATCTCAATTCACTTGAGCACCACACTGAAATTATGTATATAAAAGAATTGTTTAATGTGTATTCTTTCAAAATCACTAACAAAGGAATGAGGAAGAAATTAGACACCATCTATATACTCAGACCAACATAGATTCTTTCTGAATTGTAATTCTGAGCAGGTCTCAATCATGACACACACATAGTTTTTTCTGTTTATAAATGATTTTAAAAAGAAATTAACAAATTATGAAACAGCAGATTCAGTTCTAGCATTCTCCCTGGGCTTAATTGTTTCTAATAGTTCTATACTTCATGACTGTTTACCCAAGACATTATCCAACAGATCACCTCTCTCTGGCAAGAGACTGTCATATCAACACTTAGACAAGTTACAAGTTCTCAAACCTGTTAGTATCTCTCACCAAGTCTAAAATCTGCAAATAATTTGGCTGCTTCAAATGTCATTTTCTTCAAAGTTTTTTATATAAGTATAAATATAAGTTTCATATAAGTATAAATTGGGAGAGGAATGGTTAGAGAGCAGTCCTGCAGAAAGGGGTCTAGCAGTGCTGGCCAGCAGTGGACCCAATATGAGGCAGCAGTGTGTCCTGGCATCCTGGATAGCAAATCGCATCCTGGGATGAATCAAACACAACACAACCAGATGGTCAGCAGAAGTGATTATCCCGCTGTATTGAGCATTGGGGAGGCCTCATCTGTAGTGCCGTTTGAAGTTCTGGGCCCCACAACATAAGAAGAATGTGAAGGTCCTTGAATGCGTCTAGAGGAGGGGTACAGAACTGGTGCAAGGGCTGGAAGGCATGTCCTGTGAAGAGCAGATGAGGACTTCAGGTTTGTCTAGTTTGGAGGAAAGGAGACTGACAGGAGACCTCATTTCTCTCAATGAGGAGGGGAACTGGAGAGGTAGGAGCTGAGGTCTCCTCCCTGGGATTCAGTGATAGAATATATGGGAACAGTTTAAAGCTATGTCAGGGGAGATTTAGACTGGACATCAGGAAGCATTTCTTTACCATGAGGGTGGTCAAACACTGGAGCAGGCTTCCTAGAGAGGTGGTCGATGCCCAAGCCTGTCAGTGTTTAAGAGGTATTTGGACAATGTCTTTAATAACTTGCTTTAACTTGGTCAGCCCTGAATTGCTCAGACAGTTGGACTGGATGATTGATGTAGGTCCCTTGTGACTGAAGCATTCTATTCTATTCTATTCTAGTCTAGTCTAGTCTAGTCTAGTCTAGTCTAGTCTAGTCTAGTCTAGTCTATTCTTTTTTGCATATAGTGAATTTCACAAAACAAAGGTTACGCATTCCATGTTCAAAATGAATAGATATTTTCATTGGGTTTACTTTCTTTTTTCATTTTCCTCCGATAAAAAGCTGGCAAACATGTCATTGCAAATTCACAAAACATGATATATGGTGCATTCATCTTGAAATTATGGAAGCATGGATCCGGCTAGACACATAACCAAGATACAGAAACGTGATGTCTAAAGAAGACCCTACTACCTACTGGAAAATCTTTTAAAATATCTTTGATGTTTTCTAAGTTCAGGATTCTTGTTCGATATAATAATATAAATTTTCCATTAGATTCTGGCGTATTTATTTTTAAAAGGAAATAAAAGGCCACTGTTTTCTGAAAGAAAAAAAAAGCAAAATAATACTGTATTCCCTATTCAATTGATATATATGTAAATATTAATCATTCATAATTAATTCTATTAGCAATAATTAAAATTGTAGCAGTACGGATTACTAGGAAGTTTGTAACTGTTTAAATTTGGGCTCCACAACAGGAAGAAAGAAAGGGGAAAAAAAAGAACGAAAGAAAGAAAGAAAACTTGCCCACTACCACTGAAGAATTCTGTTAAATTATGAGAATTTGTATGACGTTTCTATACTCTTTATCCATACCTGTGAAGCAAGCAATGCTGTGTCACTTCTAAACACGCTTAAGAAATTACAAATAATCATAAATGGAGACTAATAAGAAACAGCTAGATACACTGATATTCACCAGCACAGGAGAAGTATCAAGCTGCTTTATTAACCTGAAAAACCATGGACAAAATAAAAGATTGCTCTGAAAAATCACTGTGTTAAAGTGAAGTAACTGGGGGTTAAATCCTGTTACATTCATATCTCGTAGAAGACAACATAAATAGATTGAAGTGAGATAACAATGTATAAGAACCAGTAATAATGGAGACAATATACCCCTTTTACGTAGTGTGCATGACACTGTAAAAGCCTCAGGTCTTGAGGAACAAACTTGAATTATGAATTTTTATGTAACTGTTTTGCCCATGATAGTAATTGCTGAGTGATCTCTCCCTGTCCTTATCTCAACCCATGAGCCTTTTGTTATATCTTCTCTGCCCTGCCCAGGCAAGAAGTGGAGTGATAGAGCGGCTTCAGTGGGTACCTGGCATCCAGCCAGGGTCACTCCCCTTTCCAGTGATTTTTAAATAAAGTATTAAAAGCTATGGGAACAAGATCACTGTAAAGAATAACAGCTCATTTGAATAACAGTATCTCCATTGCATGGAATTTTGCTAGCATTGCAGTTGTGGCCATGCACAATATGATTACTTTGTAATCATGGGTAATAGAGATTTCGAATGCTTTCTGAGGAAGTTGCATTATTGTCACATAATAACATTGATTTAAAATTTTTCTTCCAGTGTTGGTAACAGTGACATCTGCAAAGAGCACTTAGTTTTGAACACTTGATACTCTCATCACAATAGAGTTTAACAGTGAGTCAAGGACATCTGCCAGGTTTGTCCTACAATTTCGACAGAAGCTGAATTTGTTGAATTTTTTGGAACACGATGATTTAGTAAGTTTTCTGTTGTTGAAGTAAAGACGAGGTCATTTTAATTACTAATCCATTTCTTCTATGAATCTGAAGTATTCTTCAACTAACTGTAAAATTCATGGTTCACATATTAGCATTAATTTTTAGTTGTTAAAAAGAAACAAAAGAGTCAATTCAATAGCCCATAAATTATAATGCTTTTACAGATAATAATTCGTGTGTCACCAGCTGGTAGTACTCACAGTGACCATAAACTGGGGACTGGGTCTTGTGAGTACCCATTGTTCTTCACATCAGCAATGCTTGTTTAACTCCGAATGCAATACTGTGTGGTTAACAAACACATGAAACGAGGAATATAGTAGGCAATTAACTCGTGTAAATTTGCATGGTATTTTGTAAACTTAAAATCAGATATATTTCTTGCTTCTCAGATTCTGCAGTTTTGGTCCTTACTTCACCAAAACATATTTCTAACATTCACAGAATCACAGAGCATTCTGAGTTGGAAGGGACCCACAAGGATCATTGAGTCCAGTTCTTAATGACTGGCCCTTACTGCGATCAAACCCATGACCTTGGCATTATTAGCACCATGAGCACCATTAGAATCCACTGAGTTCATCTCAGGGGCTTTGAGCTAGAACTTCTCACGTGGCTGTGCTGGAAGGATTTGATGCAAAAGACAGAGAGAGACATTTTTACACCTTTTTATTGAACGTGCAAGAGGTGCAACATTTAAGCAAAAGACAAGATAGTGAGCTGGAGATTTAGATATTAACGAATATTGAAATGCTGCCAAAGATCTGGTACAACACAAAAGAGAATAAACAAAGGATTACTTAAGGTGTGGACATCAAACAAATGATGTAAGAATTAAGAAGAAAAACTATTTTTTCCCTGAGGAGCAAGTTCCTCTTAAGTTCATTCCAGAATTTACATTTCTGTCCATCTTAGTCCATAAATAGGTTGAAATTGAATTCACCTTTTGTATCTCCCCATAGCTAACTTTAGGCATTACATTAACATATACACATTTACACCTCAGCTGGACATCTCATGCTCCCTTTACAGATAATTGAGAAGCATTGGCACTTTTACAGTATGATTCATCAGATCTCTGGGAGAGATGGAAAGAATCTGTGTGATTCCATTGATTCTTAAGAAATGTTAAGTTGAACGCAGGCACAGATTTCTGTATAACAGGAATGTAATTTTCTTAAGACAAAGCCTTCTCTCTATAACTAAATTTTTAACACTGTCATACATCATATATCTTCCAAAAAATTAGTACATACAGAAGAAAATGAGAATTCTTTTCCTGAGGCACATATTAAGCCTATGTTAAGTTATCTGCATTTAATAAAATTAATTCCATGCAATGTCTGACACTTCTAGTCCTCTAAAGATCTAACAGATAATATCTTTTTTTATAAAACATCACCTTACACATACATTCAGTATTAATACAAAAGAGAACATAAGCCACTTATTTAAAAAACTTGCTTAAAAATAATTTAAGATTTGGAACAGTAATGGGTTAGCATATTTGTGCATTTGTCTTTGAAAGCTAAGTCATAGTAAGGCTGTGGTATGTTCCTAATGTCTGCTGGAAAGTGAATGTCAAGAAGAACAAAAGAGCTACAAAAATTTAGTGTTTCAACATTCTCCAAGATGAGAAAATCAATGTAACCCAGTAAATATAATTTACTGGTTTTTTGCCACTAGTAGAAGACCTCCATCTTTGTATTAACCTGATGGTGCAGGGTCTTAGAATTTGTCTGGGCTTGTTTCAGCCTGCATTGGTTCTAACTTCCTTTAACAGTTGTCTAGTAGCCAAGTGACTGCAGCATGATGTGTTTTACCTTAAGCTCGATATATACTTACATATACTTACTCTTTGCTAGTTCAGCATGAAGATTTTTAATAACATGATGACTGAATCCAAGTGGCACTTTCCAGTGTTTTGACTAGTCACTCTAAGGATAAGTCATATGGAAACATTATAACCAGTTTCACATCACCATCTACCAAACCTGAGATACACTCACTTTATGATTCCACTACTGTATAGTGCTAAAAAAGTTCCCTCTTTTTTAGCATGCGATGGAGCATGTTTCTTTTTTTCTTGGAAGTGTGCTGTCGAACATCACCAACTGTACAAGTACGCACACTGGCACATACATCCATGCACGAGTGTTTGCCTTCTTTTAGATGAGCTGAACACTTGCTTGAATTGCAGAGATGGAAGCAGTTCAGTGATCTGCGAAGGTCATGCTCTTACATGCTTGGTAAGACCAAACATAACACACTTCAAAAGACAGAAGTCATAAATAATCACCTGAATGCTAACAACTGTCCCAGTATATCTGCAGATGGATACCCAAGCACTCCAGAGTGAGTGTTTTTTCCCTTGCAAGTTGGTTTTGCCCTAAAATTGTCTGACACTTATTCTTCTTTCCCCCTCTCTGTGCACAGCTCGGTCTTTGGCATCATTTTACTACAGTGCCTTTGGATTTGAAACCCCATTGCTCAGGAACACACAAAACTGGATCAGTAAAGGTGGAAAAGCTCTTAAGGCACATGCTTATGTAGATCCGTGGTTTGGCAAGAATTAAGTGTGTGACAGTAGCTGAGCTACTAAAGAGCACTAAGGGCTGATGGCCACGGACACCATGTCTGGCGTCCAAGGCACTGAGAGAGGAGAAGGAGAACCGGTCCTATGAGGGAGGAGTGGCTGAGAGAGCTGGGGTTGTTTAGCCTGGAGGAGGTTCAGAGATGACCTTATCATTCTCTACAACTACCTGAAAGGAGGTTGTAGCCAGGCAGGGGTTGGTCTCTTCTCCCAGGCAACTAGTGACAGGACAAGAGGAAATGGCCTCAAGCTGCGCCAGGGGAAGTTCAGGAAGAATTTCTTCACTGAGAGAGTTGTTAAACACTCGAATGGGCTGCCCAGGGAAGTGGTGGAGTCACCATCCCTGGAGGTGTTTAAGGAAAGACTGGACGTGGCACTTGGTGCCATGGTCTAGTTCACAGGGTGGTGTTCAGTCATAGGTTGGACTCGATGATCTCAAGAGTTCTTTGCAATCTGATCCTGTGATTCTGTGAAATGCTACCAGGAGCTGCCCCCAGGCTGTATCTGACCACGAAGGGAATAACTGGCGCGGGCGCAGCAGCCGCGGCACCCCCGGGAGAGCCACGTTTTGTCTGCACAGAGAGGGCGGCGGGGACGAGCCTGGAGCCGAGGTAGGCCTGTGCACGGCGCGGGGGCTGAGCGGCGCGGAGAGCCCGGCCAGGGGCGGGGGCAGTGCCACTGACACGGGGGCAATGGTACTAGCACAGGCACAGAGACAAGCACAGCACAGGCACAGAGACAAGCACAGCACAGGCACAGAGACAAGCACAGCACAGGCGATGGAGCCCCACGGGCCGGCCCGGACACCGCCCCGCCTGCTCGCTGTACGGCAGTGTCGCGCCGCGCCGGCTGTTGGCGGCAGCGGGCCCGGCGGAGCCGTAAGGCAGGTGCGCGGCGGGCGGGGGTCGGGCGGCGCGGCGGGCGCGGCCAGGGGGTGCCGGGGGATCGGGGGGGGCGCGGGGCTCGGTGCCCTCCGGCGGGCGGGGGGAAGTTTGCTCTGCGCGGCGGCTGGCGCGGGGCCGCGGTCTGGCCCCCCTGGTGAGGGGCGGGAGCGCCGGGCCGGGCGGGCAGGCCCTGCCCGGTGCCACGCGGGAGCCCCGGGCCGGCGGCGGGGCCGAAGCTCGCAGTGCCGTGGCTCGCAGTGCCCCCGCTGTGCCCACCGCGCTCCGCCGCGCGTGGTGCAAGGTCGCTGCGGAGGGCCCGGTGCCGGGCGCTCTCCGTGCGCCTGCTGGGCTTGGCCACGGTGCGCTCGTGGAAACGGGAACGGCCGGGGGGGAAACGCGTGGGTGTCGAACGCGCTTCCAGTGCTTACCACGGCTATTAATAAATGTAGGGAACTAGAAATGAAGAATGAAAAAACCAGCACGTGGTCATGTAGAACGTTTCTCGCTTTCTAACACTGCTTGCTTCGTTTCGGTTGCTGGTGGTGAACTGACAGCTGTGCTAATAAACCATGACAGTCTAAGGCTTGCACCAGAGGTGCTTCAGGAGTGTGTATCGTGTTCAAATAATACCTTTGATTAGAACCTTTTACGAGTTCTGAGTTTAGATTTTGCTATTGTTTTTAATAGACTAACATCTGTATAGATCCTCCAAGTCTTTTGGCTTTTTAAACAACTGAAAAGCAGTGCTACTGAAATGGAACTGGTAGCCTTAATTTTTGCAGAGAAGAAATCTAATAGTCAAGCTTAGTTACTTTACTGAGGATAGACTTGACTTGAGTTTAGTCAATGAGTAGGAAAAATATTGGAAGTTCCAGGAAATTGCAACAAAGGTTGCATATGTCCACAGGGTAGATTGCAGAGATAAACTTTTAGGAGGAAGAAAACCAAACCAACCATCAGTTCAGATACAAACAGGCCTTCCTGTGAAGACAGCATTGATTATATCAGTGAGGTGGTGTGTCTTATTAAACACATGCTGGTTTTCAGCAGATTGATTTCCTTTGGATCTGACTTGCTTCTGGCCATGGCAGAGTAAACTTGCATTATCTTAGAGTTATGTATGTAGGTATTTGGAGAAACTCTCTTCCCATTTATGTGGGAATACAGACCAGCTCCCAGCTAGGCCTTTACAAATTGTAGAAACTAGTTTAAGTGTTAGACCTCAGTTTTCTCTAAAAGCTAGGACTTTGGAAGAGTTGACGTCACTGATTCCACTGAATCAGAGAGAAGGCGGGAAACTGCCAAATGACAATATTTTCTGACAGTTCTGTGTTTATGGAACATGCTTTGAAGCTAAACCTGAAGCTTCTGGAGTGGGTCCAGGGGAGGGCTATGAAGATGATTAAGGGGAAGGAGCATCTCATGAGAAGTGGCTGGGAGAGTTGGGCCTGTTCAGCCTTGTGAAGAGACAGCTTGAGAGGGGATCTCATAAATGTTTATAAGTATCTGAAGGGAGGGTGTCAAGAGGATGGAACCAGGCTCTTCTCAGTGGTGCCAAGCAATAGGACGAGAGAGTGAGAAGAAAATGATACCCAGGAAGTTCCACCTGTACCTGAGGAAGAACTTCACTGTGTGGGTGACTGTGCACTGGAACAGATTGCCCAGAGGTGTTGTGGAGTCTTCCTTACTGGACATACTCAAGAACTGCCTGCACTGTGCAGTTTGCTTTAGGACAACTCTGCTTGAGCAGAGAGGTTGGACCAGATGATCCACTGGAGCCCCTTCCAACCCTCTGATCATGTGATTTTGTGATTCTTGCGTAGGCTTTCTGTTAAAGAGGAGTACACACTGCTCTTTTTCACCCCTTTGTTTTCTTCTTGTTCTTTCTACAGCTAACATGTATGTATTTGAAATACAATACCTATACGATCTGAATTTGTTGTGTGTTTCTTTGTTGGTAATTACTTTACGTTGTTGGTCATTTTTGTTATCCTCCACTGCATCCTTCTAGGCTGGTATGTGTCTTTGTAGAGACAGGGTGTGCAACAAAGACAGCAGTACTCTAATGGAGTCTTTAATACTGACTAGTGGAAAGGACAACTTGGTATATTTTAGTGCCTCACTCTTGTATTTAAATATTAAATGTTTCCTGTCTTTCCATGTCCATATTTTCAGTGTTACAAATGATGTGGTGATTGTCACTTGCTGTAGTCTGTAGATGAGTTTCTGCAGAACTACAACTAATGTGTTGTTTCTTTGTATCCTCTGTTTTTGTGGTTTCTTACCTTGTGTATCATATGTTTTACTGTTCATGTTGGATATGGTTCTTTTAAGATAATTGTAATTTGGCCCCTAAAATAATTGCAGTCTCTTGCTTCTCAGTATCATTTACAGTTTTGTGAAGTGCAGTATTAATTCTGTTTTCAGTAAGAACATTTATACTTGTAAAATCTTTTTTTACAAGGTTATGAGCAAATTTGTTTTTCACAAAGTACCAGTGTATGTTTCTGCAGGTTTGTGTTGAGCTACAACAGTTCCTTTGAAAAATGTTATCCATTATAAATACTGAACTGAGCTCAGGCTGGTCCATGTTATTCCTTTGTGTTTCATTCCTCTTGTCTTAAATACTCATAGGAGCTGCTATTGGAGTGTGGAGGTGGTTGGGGGAAGGGCAGACACATGTTGTCTTTTGCTGGTTAGTTACAATATAAGGTTTATTTGAAAGCTTTAAATTTGGGATTAATTCTAGCGCATATTAGTGTTTTGACTGCTGAACAGGTTTCTTTCTCCCTTCTACAAAAATTTCCCCATAGAAAATTGAGTTCCCATTACTCCAAATAACAGCATAGTGTTTTCTTGGTAAATTGTTTATAGTAACAATTGCTGAAATTGGTCTTGAGCACTTTCTAGCCTACACATTTTCTTAAACTGAATTACGCTTTAATGTTTGAAGAAAGAACTGAAACCAGAATCTACTCTCTAGTTTAGACAAACTTATCTAATCAAAAGCAGTTTAACAGATTACCTATGAAGTGTAGTTGGAAGTTGTTAGAAATATGATAACTGTTGTCTGAGCTAAAAAGAGAAGAAACCAAGGGTAGGACCCACAAATGGGTTGAGAGACATTAGGCTCCTAAATCCCAAACTGTAATCCTCAGAATCTCTGTTGTCATCACATCTATAGCTCTGTTTTCAAACAAAATGTTTGTCTAGTCTCTCTCCTTTAGCAGCCAGTGCAGATGCTTAGGTAATGTATTGAGAAGAAATGGGAAACAAATCCAATTATACCTTCACTTTCATATTACCTTTCAGTAGTCAGTGATTTAAATAACTGATTATCAGCTTTTAAGATGTTGAGTTCAGTAGCTACCAAGACATTTGATTTCCATTAATTCATCTAAGCATACTTGAACTTTTAGTCTTTTTGCCATCCTGTGGCAATGAATTCCCAAATTTAATTATGTTCTACACAGGGAAGGCATTCAATTTGGTATTATTTTCACCTTAGTAATGAGTTTTATCATGTACCTCTTTATTCCTACGTTATGAGCAATAGTCAGTCACTCTGTATGTACCCATTCTTGCTTTCTAAACACCTCATCACATCACAGAAAGGAGAGATTTTGTGTTTATTTCAAGCACAGTCCCTGAGGGGATCTACAGTCAGAGCATTCTTTATGCTTATCTCTCTCTGAGGAATTGAATCACCTCTGCACAAAGGCAATACAAGTACATTCCTATACTAGGTTTAGGAGTTAACTTTCATCATATTTGTAGTGCTTGAGAAATGCAGCTAAAACAATGTTGATAGATAACACACCAATGTTTTGGCTGCTGCTGGTCTGCACAGCATCAAGGCTTTTTTTCTCCCACTCTGCCTGCCCAGCGAGTGTGCTCAGGGTGGGCAAGAGGTTATATGGGGATGCAGCTTGGATAGTAAACCCAAACTGGCTGGTGGGATATACTGTACTGTGTATTGACATGCTCAGAAATAAAAACAGTGGTAGAGGAAGAAGAAAGGGTGGTTTTTTGCTTCCAAGATGTCTATTGTTTGGAGGTTGGTAAAGTGAAGTTTGGGGCATTGGTCAGCCTGTTGGATGTGGTGAACTTTTGTTTCCTTCACTTGTGCAATGTTTTTCCTTTCCTTCTCTATTAAACTATTCTCTATCTCAACTTGTAAGTTTTTGTCTTTTCTTCCTATTTTCTGCCCTGTTCCACTGGGGTGGGGCGGGGTGGGTGGTGGTGGTGAGCAAGCACCTGCATAGCTGCTTGCTGGGATCAACCCACCCCAACACTGCACAGGCACCTAAAAGTGTGCCGGAAGGAAGCAATAGCAGCACACTGTGGTTCTGTCGTAACAGTGCTCACTGAATTAACCAGTGGTGTGAAAGATCCCTATGCCCAGTATTTCTTGAGGTTATTCTAGTCACTTGGTATAGATATTCCTCTTGAAGTTGTACACAAGTTTGTATAGTTCAATGAATATCCACTAGACTAGAGAGAAGCCAAGAAAGACTTGATTAGGCTACGGTTGCAATGCTGGACTGCTTGAGTATTTACCAGTTTGTACTTGCTGAGAGGGCAGGTGGTGTTTCCTGTGTTCTACTCAGTACATTGATGGGTGGACTAGAGTTTGGTGGCCAGCCTGTCACCGAGCACATCTCTCAGATGCAAATTAAAACTCATGTTCTTTTTCTGTCTTATTAAGTCTTGTGGATGCTGCAGAAGAATAACTTTAAAAGGAAGATGGAGAATATTTTACCTGACTGATACTTAGGGATAGAAAAGTTGCTAGATCTCCCCTTGTATGTGGAGCTCATGGATATGGATTATACACCTCCCTAGCTTTTCCCATCATAAGGCATGTATTTACTCTGAGCCATCTGCTACTCCTGCTTGCCCAAAGGCATGTTGGATGTTTGGCCTGAAAAATAGACTGAATCTGATATTACAGGTTTGAATCTTAATAACAAACAGGTCATACAGTAAGAATAGATGATTATGGAGTGATGGGTTGGTGATTGAAGCATTTGTCAGGTAAATTTTAGTTTTGCAGCTGTAAATTGAATTCTGAGTAAGTTGTGAGAATAAGTAGATAACTTTGTACAGACTATTTTGTAAAACATAGATGGAAACATTTATGTCTAAGTCAACCACTCCTTTCTTTGAAACTGTTGAGGACTGCTGAGCTGATTGGCTCAGTGAGTTTGTATTTGGAAATGATTCTGATGAATTTATTCAAGAAATAGGAAGGCATTATTCTTAGCTACTGCTCTATGGTGGATCAAGTTGTTCAAAACACAAGTAGATGTGGCACTTTGTGATATGGTTTAGTGGTCATGGTGGTATTCAGTCAGAGATTGGACTTGATGAACTTGAAGGTATTTTCCAATCTTAATGATTATTCTAATTTGTCCTCTCCTCAAAAGATTAGGGAAGACTAAAGAGGATCTCTGAAAGTCCTCTCTTCTGTCATCTACAGAGATGATTGGTAAGTCCTCTCACTTAGAGAATGAGCTGGAAGTCACTTTGAAAGAGAAGGCATGTCAGATTTCATGTTACCTGTTTTATGCAACAAGCAGTAATAAGCTGTCCAGTAATTGATACCCCCTCAAAATACCAAAGTGTGGTCAGAAAACAAAATTGGTAGAATTTGTCTGTTTTGTGTTGTGTAGATCTGTATGTTTTGTATCTACCTTAAAAGTTTGGAGATTTGGGAAAAATTATCTTGATTATTTTGTATTCCCAGAGAGTTTTGTTAAAAATCTTGGCATTCTCTCTATTCCTAAATCATGATGTTTCTCAGGAAATTAGGAGTTACTGGGGACTGAGAGTCTTTGGCAGTTTGGTACTGCCACATTGGTAAGAAAAGCTGAGGTAGACTTCTAGGAGTAAGTTTAGAAAGACTGAGGAATAGCAGTGCTAAAATCTACTTAAACTTAGCAAAGTTTAAATATGTGTATTAAACATATCGATCCAGGTCTTAAATGCAGCAGCCTAATAGCTAAAATTCAGGGGATACTTATCTGTGACTTTTTATTAGCATTATCTTAGTATATTCAAAATAAAAACACTTATTAGAGAGAAGAATTTTGAATGAAATGCACAGCTTTCAGCTCCCAGTTGCAGTGTATGATTGGGAAGATACTAACTAGAGAGTTTTCTGCAAACTGTCATGACTTTCTGACTCTTTCTTTGCTCAAAAACTATGATAAATATCAAACAAAATAATGAATGGTAGAAAAGCATAAAGGATGTTTTTTAGACAATACTACAAACATTAATATAAAAATTAAATGAATGCAATAAACCTGAATGTTGTTAAATACAGCAAGCACTTAAAATTACACAATACACTTGTATTATCTTAATGAAATTGGTGCATTTGTGTGGACGATGACATCGGGTTGTTCCTATTTTTATGTAATCGGTCATTTTCCACAAATTTCTTTATTATTTATTGCAACTATTGATAAAAATTCTTACTCTCTCAAAAGCTGTTGGAAGTAGGATGAGCTTATTTATAGCTGATAATTTTGGGAACTTTTCATTTAGTGATAGCCAGAGTTGGCCAGAACCTGTGTTTCTTTTTGAAGGGCATTTCCATACTTTTAGTACGTGACAATTAAATTAGTTTTCTTGTACATTACTAGAAGTACCATAGAGTCTACAGCTTCTTTCTTAACTGGTCTAAAACTGTGCATATTTCTGTTCTGAAAAATAATTCTGTAGTTTATTTTTAAGCACTTGCAGGATTTTTTTTTCAGGTTGCATTACCATATTGTTACCAGTATTATCAATAAAATTGCTTAATGAAAAAAAATTTAATATTTCCTCTAAATGAGAAATCCTGCTTCAGTGCTTTTATAGCCGATTGAAACCCCATTTTGAATGAAATCAGAGTTAATTATGATGGATAATAATGGTATTGAGTGGATAATAAACATCTAGTTATTTAGAACTGGGAGATAATACAGTTTGAGGCATTTGTTTAGTTGTCTGTAAATCTGGTAAGTGATTTGTGTGCTTGAACACATCCCTGTTGGGACTTTAAAAACTTCACAGAATTACACCTTGTATTCAGCTACTGTTTCAGAGGATGTGGGCATTTCACAGGGCCTGTGTCACATGTACTGTTCCATGCAAATATCTTTGCTGCTATAAAGGGTCTCAAAGGCCACTAGACACTGTGTTTAGAGGCTAAGTCCCCATTGCAATCCGGTTATTAAAGTTGTTAGAAATGCCTCTGCCTGAATTAAGGTACAAATGAGACCAGATGCCAAAGTCAATAGTATTGGTTTTATTTAACAGTAAATGTAAGGCAGTGAAAGAGAGAGAGAAAGGAAGAAGAAAAGGAGGGAGGGGAAGAAAGAAAGTGACAGAGAAAGATTAAAATAGAAGATGTATCACCACTCTGTGTAACCCTGTGGCATCCCTTTGGTCAGGTTCTGGTCTTCATGGTAGTGGGGGTCCCACAAAACATGGAGTCCAGTGGATTAATATATGTTCAAGAAATGCCAGGCACCTCCCCTGGGGTTGGGGGGGAGTCTTTTGTGACAGGCTCTGGATTTATTACCTCATTGGATCACATGCAGTCCTCTGGTGGAGGAAGGCTTCAGGAATGAGTCACAGGGTGCTTTGGGAGTCTTTGATGGTTTATGACCCTTCTCAACTGCCTCTCACATCAATGTCCTGTGTGTACATGGGCTTTCTGGAGGGAGGGCGTTACTCCTTTGGTTTGGTGTGGAGAGATTTCACCATCATACACCCAAAACCCTTCTCCACCATCCCACCTAGAGCTGATTCTTAACACATATACATTCTTCTTTCCTGAGCCTTGTTTACTTCTCCTCAGACTTGAGATGATTAGACAATAGTCTTATCTCAAGTCCCCCTTCACAGTCCAAATTCCAGTCAGGCTTAGGTGGTTGAAGACAGGGAGTTGCTTCCTTGTAGTTTGACAAAAAGTCTTCCTAGGATTTTGACAATGTTGAAGACATTACTGACATTTCAGTCCATCACAGTCCCACAAAGGTGTCTGCCATAAGGGAAGCTTGAATCTTCCTGCATGATTCAGGCACGGGCTTCAGAAATGTTCTCACCTTGTTGGTTTTCTATCCAAAATATCAGCTGGTTTTGGAGAGAAAAATGTCAGTGCACATGCCTAAATGCCCTGAAAGAAATGGGCTCTAGGCTTTGCATGGTACTTCTCTGCCTATAAGCGCAGTAGTGTCTGCCTATGTATGTGTTGTAAACATAGCCGCAGTAGACAAGTGAAGTACTGTCAAGTTACATGGGTATGAATTCGTGGAGTTCTTGGGGTCAGTATTCAGAATGCACATTTTCTTGTACAGATTCCCTGGTGAGATGACTGGGCTGCGTGTTGGGGATCAAGATGAAAATAGTAGACCTTCTAATAAATAATTTGTCAGATTTATTCTCTAATGGAGCTGAAGACTTTGTTTCTGCTTTCCAGTCTTGTTCCCATTTGTTTAGGAGCTTGGCCCTAGACCTGACCTAAGCAGCCTTAAGCTTATTACTTTTAAGATTAGTCTAGGCAAAGTAGACAAACTTTGGAGTATGTGTAGGGGTTTGTATCTCCAATTATACTTCAGGGACCAGGACTAGAAACTTTCCTCTTCACTTCCTCCTAAGGTTCAAGGGCAGGTGTTAGTGCTGAGCTTTCAGGAATAGTTCCCTCCATCAGGCACAAATGAATGTTGTTTTTGCAAGAAGCAGTGCCAAAAAAACCTGTTCTTCAGCCCTCAGTTTGATTTGGTCATATGCTCCAGACTAATTCAAAGTGTAGTTTTAGGACTGAATATTTTAGTGCTGTAAAAGTGGAGATGGGAGGGGGCATTGGAAAGGAGAAAGCTTGATATGAAATATAAAATAATGTATTTGGTTATTTCCTTCTGTGAAGATTTCCAAAGCAGAACTGACTAAATTATGATTAAGATGTACCTACCATGAACAGTATTACTTAGATATTTGAATTGTAGTAGTTGAATCCACGGTTTGCTGTTTTGCTTTTTGAGGTATGCATCTGTTAAATAAATCTCTCCTTTTGGTCTTACTAATTTTATGCTTCTGAAGAAGCTAGAAGGTATAGCAGAATTGCTTTCCTTCTTTTAGTCCCATTTCCCTTGAAGAGTCTTTTGTACTTTGTTTTCTTCTGTGTACCAAACATAAACATTTCTCAAAATAAAAAGCAGAACCTAATCTTAGTTGTACACCCAACTAATAAGCCACACATAATTTATCTTGTCTTTGGATAGCTAATTATTCAGTAAACTTTGCTTGCTCTCTCTACCTTTAGTATCCCAACAGTGAGCTTCTATTATATGCGTTGATATTTTAGTTGATAATATGTTATATTATCCAAAAGTGACTTTCTTATATCTTTCTTATAAAAAAAGTTCCTAAAAATAAATCAAGTAATATTGTTGCCCTGCTGAAATAGAGGTCCGGTTTATTAACTTTAACTTCACTGTTAGTAGTCTGAGTCATCATCTCTTCTGCTTATGGGATTTCTAGCAAATTCAAAAAGACATTTGGATTTTCACTGTATGCCATAATTTTCTATGTCTGGGCATAGCTGTATGTTATCCATGAGAGATGTACCTGAGTGCATGCTGAAGCTGATGCTCTGCTTGACAATTCCTCACATTCATCTGCCTTAGTTGCATAAAGGTGCTCACATGGGTTTGTATAGATACTATTTAAGAAATCTTTCTCGAAGAGCTGTACTGGGATGATTTTTACCTCTTGCACAATCAAGTTACACTTAAATACTTCTTGTATAGTACCAATAACTGTATCTTTGCAAGAATGTTTTTCAGTATAATTTTTTTCTGGTTATGGCTTTTCTTAGATTGCTGAAGGATTTTGACACATAGACACATCCATTCTCTCCTTTTATGTAACTTAAGGTCAGTTCACACACACAGATCGATTTCACTTTTAGATTGAAGTGTTAGGGAGTCCACCTTCTGAAGTTCTGAAAGGGCTAATGCACCTTCTCCTGGGACAAGGTGAGAGGATGGATGACCAAACAGACCTTGGCATGGTTTAGAAGCAGCGCTAGAATAGGAAAGCTTGTTTCAGTAAATTTTCTTGTGGCCACTTTCAGATCTTTTGTGGTCTTTGGCTCGGTAATCAAATGTGCAAGTACAGTTAAGCCCCGTTGGTGGTAATATTGTGAGTCTGCTCAAAACCGAAAGATGTGTACCAGAGATGGAAAAGCAGACGAGTACCTGTTGACAACTACAAGCATCTCACCAGTGCACACAGAGATGCAGTTGAAACTGGCCATAGATGTCAAAAACTACAAGAAATGGTTCTTCAGGTATGTAAAAAACAAGCAGAAACAGAAGGAAAATATCCTGCTGTCTAACAGGAGAGGTGAATTAGTCACCAACAATGCTGAAAAGACAGAGGCTCTCAACACTTTTACCTTTGTCTTCACCAGCACTGTTGAGCCCCAGGCCTTGGGAAAAAAACTCAAGGTAGATGCAAGCACAAATCTGCCATCACTGAAGGAAGAGCTGGTATCAATCCCCAGGGATCACTGTTGGGCCCAACTCTCCTTAATGTCTTCATAAGTGATCTGGATGGTGGGATCAACTGTACCATGATGATGATACCAAACTGAGTGGAAGTCACAGAAGTTTGGATTGGAAGGGACCTTAAAGATCATCTAGTACTAATGTCTCTCCCTGCCATGGGCAGAGACATTTCCCACTAGATCAGGTTGCTCAGAGTCCCATCCGACCTGGACTTGAGCACTTCCAGGGATGCAGTATCCACTACTTCTCTGGGCAACCTGTTCCAGTACCTCAAAGTAAAGAATTTCTTCTTAATATCCAATGCAAACCAACGCTCTTTCAGTTCAAAGCCAATACCCATTGTCCTATCATTACGTGCCCCTGTAAATGTCCCATCTTTCTTGTAGTCTTCCTTTAAGAACTGGAAGGCCGTAATTAGGTCACCCAGGTGTCTTCTCTTTTCCAGGCCAAACAATCCCAGTTCTCTTAGTCTTTACTCATAGGAAGGGTAGTCACCCAGTGGTACCTTTACAGTAATCTGAAGTTGTTCATTCCATTAAAATTTTATTGTGAATCTTTAGCAACAATTATAAGGAATCCTTTTACATTCTGAAACTGAGTTGCAAAGAACTTGGCAATGCCATCTCTGTGGCCAGTAATTAACGTTGGGGGCTTTATCCTTTTATGTGCTCTATAAAAGGATAGGAGTGTGTTACAGAGACTTTTTCACTACCATCTGAACAGGTGCTCTAGTGTGCTTTTATCACAGCAGTTATGCCATTATGTGTTATGCATGTATTATTACAGCAGCTATGTTTGCTGAAATGCATCCCACATCCTCTGAGCCATCCTCAGTGAGGTGCAACGTGCTACTTAGCTGTTATTAACTCAACGTTTTTTTCTTTCTCTTGCTTATCCATTCTTTTTCATCCTCCCTTTACTTCCTTTGGACATGTACGGTCCTATTTACCTGCCACACACCTCTTACTTTTCCTGTAGTGACAAACCTTTCTGAAACAGAGTAAGATGAACCCTCTGGGGTTGTTTTCAACCTCTGTTGACGACACGGTGTGAAACAGAGAGGCACAGAGGGCCCTCTATTAAGCTTAAAGCAAAAACCAAACAAATGACACCCCCCCATCCTGTATTTATGGCTTCTGCCTAGTGTTTAAATGAACATACGTATTACATATGTTGAAGTTAGAGATTCACTTATGGTACGTCTCCATATGGAAGGCAAATCTTTAAGTTCCTTTTGCTTGGGATGCAGTTTGTCTCTTGCTGCAGGGAATTAAAACATTAAGGCATAAAAATGCAGACATTTTTCAGTCTAACAGTTAGACTGCATCTTACATTCTTGGAAAAGGAAGATGAGTTATTCTGAAAAAAGTATTTTTTTAAAATTTTTTTTTTTCTTTTTTAAGAAACAACAGCCATCCTTAGTAACAATCTCAAAGCACGTCTAAAATGAACACTTTATTGGGCCAAGCCATGTGTTTGGCATCACACCAAAACACTATTGGGCATAATTAGAAGAAATGCCTCTCCAGCTGATGCAAGCAGGAACAGCGTTAGGCAGCTGGTGTTTAATCACATGTGCGTGGCTAAGATTGTGACAGAATGTGAAAAGGGTTAATACTCTATTGAATGTGTGGCTTGTGATTCCTTTTTTTTTCCCTAGGGTGTTTTTTGTTGTTGTTGTTTTGTTTGTTGTTTTGTTTTGGTTTTTGTTTAGTGGCTTAGGTAATTAAAATCCTGAAATTGTCTGTTATGTGAATGATGGCACACAGAGGCACTGTTATGCCTCCTTGTTATGCTGAAGCATTTGTTTGAAGTCTTGTATTCGCTAAGATGAATGTTGTGTGTCAGGAAGACACCGTTTCTTCCTGAGTACATATTCCTTAATCTTGCCATCACCCTTTCAAAGATTGACCCGGTCTTGACTGGAGATCAGCAATATTTGACCCAGACAACGTGAGAGAATACCAGTGTGATGTCTGGGCCTTTGAAATGTCTGAAATCATAAAATTGTTACTACATCATATAGCACTGCTTGTAAAGGTGCAAAATACGAGGCTGGAAAATACTGTTGTTGTAGTATCTTGCTTTGGCCTGCTGTTCATGATTAATGTCCCAAACATTATTAAACCACTGTTATCCCTAGCTGTCAACAGTGATGCTAGATGCTGTATTTGTACTGTTTACATCAAACATGCTTGGATAAAAGATTTAAGTGAATCTGATACAAATGTTCTCATTGGTGTAAAATAGCTTTTAATCTAATGCGTTTATTTTTTTCATTAAAATGTTTTCTTTAAAGTATTTTTTCTTTGGTAAGTACAATGTAGAAAGGGTACACACCAAATAGAGTGTTTATAACTATTGAATCTCATTTGTAAATGACATATAAAGTTTATCTTTGTATTAATGAAACTGCTAAAGCTAATTGTAGCCATTCTAAAATGTGTTCATGTCACTAAAATTTGATATTTTGGGATTTATTTTTATTCCTCTTGTGTAACAGTGTAAAGAAATAAAATATTCTTTGTGTGGATAGATTTAAAATGTCTTATTCTGTCCCTATGGTCTCGTTGCTTTTGTGTTTGATTTATATATATTTAAAATATAAAAAGTTACTGTATTGTCCCTTTACTTTTTGTATAGCCATGTGGCTGTCATATCTTTTGACTTTTTAGTTTCCTTTTCATTTGAAATGTTTCCACTTCCTCAAGTGAAAATGAAAATGCTGTTTGATTCAAATACTTTGTGATCAATAGCAAACTGCTATTCATTGCCCATGTCTAAAGCCTCTTTTTCTTTATGACGTTCTTTGATTAGATTAGTTATTAGTAATAACTTCTTCAGGTTTTATAAATGAGAAGTTTACATAGACAGTAAGAAACTTGTTAATAGTTTAAAGAATTATAGGCAATATAGGCAAAACCTGGTAACGTGGCTTTATATTCCTTAAGCAATTTAAACAAAATGACTGCTGTAAGGTTTTAAGGGACATTTAACAAGTCAAATATTAGAGACTACAGAAGCTGGTAATGGAACTGCAGATTTTACCTGTGATTCTGTTAATGCTATGTTATTCCATAATTTTAAGTAAAGAAAGATTTCTGTTCCTCTTGAACAATAAAGTACCATATCTTAGCAGTCACCTTCTCTTAGCTCCACTGGGCAGTTTGCTTGATTTGTTAGAGAGCATAAGATTAAGTAAATTTCAAAAGGATGTTTGTTTGACCACAATCTCTGTAACATTTCAGTGGAGAAAGATGGTTATGTTATTTGCTTATATTAAAAATATAGGAAGGCCAGGAACTGGAGGAAAACTTACGTAATTGGTGAAAATATGAAGTGGAAAACTTCTCTGGCAGTTTGTTACCTTTGTGATATTGCTAGCATGGCTTTTTTTATGTTTCACTTTAATGAATAAAAACCTGCTGAGATTATGATTCATGTTTACTTTAAAACAATAAACTTTGAATGGTTTCTTACCTGAACTCTCAGTATAATCTATGTTTATGTTTTACTTTCTCTAATAAAAAGTTTGAACTTAAAATCACACTTTCTTTTAAAAGAAGTAAAATAGGCTTTAAAAGCTACTGCCTCTCATCTTCACAGAGCTTTAGGTGGGTAGATACTGCTCTTTGTGCTTTGCAAACAGAGGCTTGGTGGAAAGTTAAGAGTTTTTTAAAAGAGGCAGGAAATGTGCGAGTTCTAGGAATCATTAGCAGAATGGGCCCCAAAGTGTCCTTACTTGATTGGGTGTGGGGGAGGAGAAGATACAATTTTACAATGTAAAGTTGGACTGATCTGTAGGTTGAATTCCCATTCCAGTTGTCCTTCTACAAGCATGACTTAAGATGGTACCTGTCTTAACACTTTTCTTCAGGGGTAATGAGCAGAATAATGGCAAAAATTTGTCTTCTGTATGTGGGCCATGATAAATAGGATTTAATTGCCACTCCATTTAGGTCCTTGTTCCCAAACCAGCAGATCTTAGCAGGATCATTTGGTAGTACAGATATTTCAGAGCTGTGGGCAAACAGATATATTTCTCTCAAATCTGAAGGAATTAGTTAACACTTATAGTGTCTGCAGAAAGACAAGCAGTATCCGATCCACTCTAAAGGCAGTTGATGCAGGCAGGTATCTGCATCAGCAGGCTTTATGTGAAGGCAGGTAACATACTTTTTTTTAAACAAATGTAAGTTTATACTACATCTCATAGGACCACATAATTTTTATCACAGAATGAGAGAATATGCTGTGTTGGAAGGGACCCATCACAATTATCAAGTCCAGCTCCTGGCCCTGGGCAGAACACCTCAAGAGTCACAGCATGTGCCTGAGAGTGTCATCCAATGCTTCTTGAACTCTGTCAGGCTTGGTGCTATGACTGCTTTCCTGGGGAGCCTGTTCCAGTGCCTGACCACCTTTGGATGAAGAACTTTTTTCTGATATCCAATCTAAACCTCCCCCAACTCACCTTCATGCTTATTCCTGGAGTCCCATCACTGGTCACAAGAGTGAAGAGATTGGTACTTTTTGACCTGGCTCTAATATGTTGCAGAATAATAGCCCAAGTTCATAAACTTTACCTTGTGTTTTATGTTAGTGGAGTAATTGCACCTGTCCTGTGCAGGGCCAGGAGCTGGACTTGTTGATCCTTGTGGGTCCCTCCCAACTCGGCATATTCTGTGATTCTGTCCCCTGCTTTCTGTTTGCTAGATGTTTTTGTTTGCTTGTGATGTTCTGCTGAGAGTGGGTGTCATGGACCAGAAGTGAAGGGTATGTGTGAAGTTTGCCTATAAATGAGATGCAGAAGCCTTGGGTGACTGCTCTGCTAAACCAACCCCCTCAGGGACCAGCAAGTTCTGAATGCACATAGGCAAGTGTGGAGCAGCATTTACTAGTTAGAGATCAACTGTAGGGCTTCAGGGCTGTATTTGGCTCCTTGGCTATGCCTGTGGTCAGGAGGGTGTGCCCTTACTTGTCCTGTGGAGTTCCAGGTTTTCTATTTCAGGAAGTATTAATAACTTGATGAACAAAGAAGAAAGAAACAGTTCTTTAAAATTCAGTTTCCTAACAAATGACCCTGCTGAAAATGCTTTAAAATCTCCTACAGGTGTCTGTGAAAAGTGACCTTTTCATAAGTGGCTTCAAACTTTCGTAAATTACTGTGCGTGTTATTTCAGAAAGGGCAGTTAAGTTAATAATATTACAATTATGTTGTTATATGTTTTTATAAAGGACCATAATGCTACAGAAAAAGTATTTGAGTGCAAGTATAAAATAAGTAGGCAAAATGGGGTGATCTTTAATAGCTAATGGCAATTCTGTCATTGGAACCGTATGAGACTGATGTACCTTTTTTGTTGGGTTCAAACAAAAATGGTCAGGTTAGATTCCCTCAAAGCTTGGATACATTACTTCCCTTCTGTAATAGTGGCTGTAATGTTCATGGCCTGTTTTCACTAGGAGCAATGCTGGTATGAGTTATGTGTCGTATATCCACTGAACATTTCAAAAGCTGCAGTGTTGTTTGGCTCTGTCTGCTTCTAGGCTTGAACATACCCTCTCTGTCCCCTTCACAGTTAAAGATTTTATGTTTCCACATTTTGTAACTTCATTGTTATAACATTTGTCTTCAAGATATCAACTGTTGTGGTAGCTTTTTTTCAAAAAGCATCTTAATGCAAGGTGGGAAAACAAGCGGACCTGACAAGTCAGTGACATTTCTCTGTTTGTGACTGGAACGCTGCATCTGGATTTGCTTTTGTGCCGTATTGCAAAGCTGATGGCTAAAATACAAATGCAGTCATTAAGTGAAGAAAAACTTTAGGGGTAATTGGATGAAAGGAGAGAGTTCTGTTGGAGGGGGAAGTAATTTTACTAACTCTGTTTTAAATTCCTTAAATTCTGGATGGCTGTTGGTCTTCAGGCATGGTAAGAATCATGCAGATCATTAGGTTTGTAATGAAAGCATTAATTGTTTTAAAAATAATCTAAATCTGTATCTTATCTGCTACCATCAGAAACTGTAGCTGTGCGTTAGGGTTCATTAAACAATTCAGCTGTGGGCACCTTCTGAAATTAAATAACTTTGAGAATCATTTCAGTAAAAGGCTTGGAACAAGTACAATTTGAGATGGGTAACAGCTGTGTTTTGGTGTATAGATATGAGTCTGTTTCACAGAGGAAATAAAACTGTGCCGAAATAGACTGTAGTCCTGAAGAGAACCCTGCTCTAAGTGTGTGTGTGCGTTCCAGTGGTGAGATTAAAACATCTCTAGGCATACTTTTTTCAGTTTTCTGATAGCCCTTTTATTCTCTTTATCTCTTACAATAGTTCAATGTTGTGCTATGATAATATTTTTTTCCTATCATAATTTTCTTGCCCTGTTTTGCTGGTTAAAAATGGCTAAGCACTTGTCAAGAAGGATGCCTTTCTCTGCATTAGCACTGGAGGCTGTTAATGACCTGAAAGCTCCCAGCGTGGGCTGGCTCAGAGGAAGTCTTCCTGTAGGTTGTAATCTCTTACTGCTATTGGGAGCAAAGGTTCAGTTACATAGATTTCTCTATAATACTCGTGTTAGTGGTGCTAAAGGAATAATTTCCACTTTGCCTCATCGCTGGTAACTTTTACTCAGGGAGGAGAGAGAATAACCACCTCCTGAGTGACCTCTGCCTGTTACCATGTCTTGCCTGTGCTCTGTGCCTTTTGCCTCCCTTCTATTGAATCCTGATTATTAGCATTTTGAGATTTTTTTAACTGGTTTAATTGAAGTTCCAGCCAAGTTCTGCTTGCTTGAAAAGGTCTTTGAAGTTTGTGATGTGAATTTGTATTTTTATAACATTAATAAAGCCATGTTATTTGTTTGTTCTCATCTAGGTGCTTGAACTGGGATTTGATTTCTCATCCTATGGATCACTGAATGAGTAACAGATGGCCTTGCCTCGTCTTACAGGCGCTTTACGCTCCTTTTCAAATGTCACTAAACATGAGGATTACAGTGAAGAATTAGCTGACTTAGTGGTAAAACTTTTTTCTCTTACAAAACATAATTATAGTAAGAATTGTTTGCTTTCTTCATTTGCATTTCTATTTCATAAGAGTGGGCAAACAAAACTGGGCAGAGTGTGTTCCTGTGTGTTCCTTCATTGTGTCCTCACTCAAAGTCAAATTTACTGTAGCTTTGTGATTTATACTAGGCCCTTAAAATCATGATGTGTCATACGGATAGGGTTGCTTGGCTGTGTTGGTACAGCCCTGTTAATTCATCTTTCAGGACACTGGGTAGGGCTGGTGTGCTTTTAGCTCTGAGCTCATGTAGAGCTGAGAAGCCAAACATTTCCTTTTTAATATTAAGTTCATTGAATTTAGGTACTTTTTTAGTTTCCCATGAAGTAATGCATTAAAACAGCAGATGCCTCGTGGGAACCTGTAATGTGAAATGAGTTTGGAATCTTGGGAACTCTAAATCTCTTGAAGTTGCAAGAGTTTGGCTTTATAGAGAATTTTGCTTTGGAAGAGTCAAGTAGTGAGAGAGTGTGTGTGCATTTGCATATCCTTCTTCGTTACACTCAGGAAAGAATCTAGAACAGGTAGCAGGAAAACTGCTTGCAATCATTGCTATGTACTGACTGAATGCAATTGGAAGGAGGTGTTTTTACCTGGTGTCTAATTTTAAAGGAACCTTGATATAGTAATTTGAAATAAATAAAAAAGCTCAAATATTTTGCATTTTCAGACTAAAAGGTCAAAACTACAGGCACAGTTGCTGAAGTCTGATCTTACTTGGAAGAAGATAATAAAGTTCATTGACGACAATTTGGACAAAAAAGAACACCAAACTGTAAATGGTGATTTAAAAACTATATTACAAGCTGCAAAACAAATAGGTATGTTTTCATTATCTAGTAGTCTAAGAATACACTGTTTTCTTTCAGAATGGGGGCGAGTTCAAGCTGCTTTCTGCCTGCATACTTTGCATATGGGTACAATTTTAGTTCTACCTCAACACCAGTTTTTACCCTGAAATATCTTTGAAACTCCAGTTAATCTAATATGCACATGGGTAATTTGGTCTTCTGTCTTATTTTAAGATATGATTCCATTGTGGATATTCATGGTTTTTTGACAGCATTGTATTGTGGTGTGTGGTATGGTTTGTGATCGACAGTTACTAAGCAGAAACAACAGATTCTTTCGAAATGACAATACTCTGAGAAAAGAACAATCTTGATGTTGTTTGCTTTAGTTCCATGTAATTGGTATAATGAAAAATTGGTCTGCTGCATAGCTGGATAAAAATATAAGAAATATTTTCTGCTTTTTAAGTATTTGGTGTTGAGGAGAGAAATAAATAATAAATTTCAATCATCTGGAATTAAACTTTTAAAACTGAAATATATTATGGCAAAGAAAGTGGAAGTGTGAACACATAGTTCTGATTGGAAAAACTAAACCTAATTCAGCTTTTGCTTTTGGCAGAATTTAACTTCATCAGTCTTAAACTGAGCGCATAGCTCAAGCTCTTGCTGTCACATATTTTAAGAATTTTTCATTTCAATCTCATAGGTATATTTTCCCCTTTTCTGATTCTGTTTCAAATATCTTGAATAGAACTCTAAGTGAAAAGACTGAGAGAATTAATATATATATAAATATATTTGCCTGGTTTTGGAATTATAGAGCAGTTTTTTATTACAATACAGATGTTAACCTGGCACACTTACGTGTCTATTTCTTGACAGGTTTTTTTGAAATACCTAGTAAATTGTGAAAGAAACAAATATCTAAATACAGACTTTCAAAAAAGACTAGACAAGTTATTCATGTTCAACATGTAGTCATCTATTTTGCTGTACAGTTGCAGAATATGTCTGTTAAAGCTATTCATGGTTATAGTGGATATTGCTTTAATGAGCCATCAGAAGTATAATTTTGAATATTTCTCAAATCACTAACAAAAATGTTTTAAACTTCTCTGGTGATACACGTGTTCTGAATTTTGCTTTGTGGTTCATTCTTCCATTTTAGTGACATACCTCTGTTGTTTTTACAAATTGGGTCCTTTTTTTTTCTTTAATCCTCTTTTTTCTAATACAAGTAGTAGAGCTAATGCTATTAGTAGACTTTTAGCTTCTTCGGGCTGGAATTTAAGCATCTGGCTGCCTGTCTTTCTGCGACAGGGAAGGGCCTTTCTGTCTTTCTGGGAAGGGCCACCTCTTTACCCCAAGCCAAGTACCTCTGCTTCAGGGTACAGATTTCAGCTGGCACTTGGAACACACAAGATTTGAGGGAAAGTCATGCAAGATGGGGATTGAGTTTGCACCAACCATCAGTACCTAAAGTTAATAGGAAAAGTTGCAGTCTGTACTGATAATAGATACGTATTGATTGAGAAAGCTGTTTTAAATGTCTGCTATGTACAGTTTAATCATAAGAGGTGCTAGACTAAAATGTTCACTGGCAAACGTGATTATAAAGTTTGCAATGTAAAAAAGTAAGACCATATGTAGTATAGCAAGTAGGAAAAAAAAATCCAGTGATGTAAAAAAAGTTATAAACAAAATAAGTGTTTGCCATTCTTTGCTGCAAATGTTATCAATGAAAATAAATTGACAAATTTGTGTTTTCTGTATTAGTGACAGAAACATGTATTAGTTGTGTGATTTTATATTCAATTATTTTTTTTTAAAATTTTAACTTTTGCCAAAGATGACTGCAAAAACTTTTTAATTTCCATCTGCCTCCCTCAACTTTTAATAGCAGGCCTAGCCAGTGTGGTGGGTAGGTAAAGCAAATTGAAAGACTTGAAAGTAATAGTGGTAAATTTTTGTTTGATGAAGTAGAGAAGACAAAACAAATGAAAACAGATGCATGACTATTTAGTTAGAACAAGTTAGAAAGAAACCATCAGCCTTGACGCTTCTGAATAAACACGTGTAATGTTATGCAGACACAAATCAGAATAGATTGCAGTGATTGAAGCACAAACTGAACTGATAGTAATGTTCCAACCACCATCATCAGAAATGTATAGTAGGGAAAGAGAAATTTTTACTTTAATTTCAAGGAAATTAAATCTCAGCCTAGGCAACAGATACTGTATTATTGATTCACTTTATGGGGTAAATTTTGCTTAATGAAATGATCTGATTGGCATAAAAACAAAAAGAGTAGCTTCTAGTACTCCATCTTTTGCCATCTTGTCTGGCTCATTTTATTGAGATGGGAGGGGTAGTATTTTCTCAAGAGATGTTTCTACAAATAGGAGATGTTGATAATAAAGAAGAATTAGCACATAGTAAATCTGAGAGCTTTTTCTCAAAGCCTTCAATTGCTCTTTTAGTTTAGTAATCATCTGAACTTCTGTTCCAACACAAGTGACTTTAAACAATAATATGTATTTTTATGTTAGGAGTATAAGAGTGAGCTTCATGCAGCCAAACCTAGGACTACAAGTTTTCAGATGTGAGGTTTTTTTTTTCTGTGATTCCTGTATAGCTAATGCTAAAAGGGAGGGGCTGAACCACCTTTTTCCTTTGAGATATATTTATATATGTTATGTATCTTCCATATATAGGTATCTAATTATCTTGTAAATATCACCTCCAGTCCTCTCCATGAACTTTTCAGCTTATGGAAGTGCACCACAGGGAAATTCAAGTTAAATAATGAATTTTTAGGCATCTCCATTTATATGTTATGTTTCTAGTTATGCAGCCTTTCTCCATCTGCTTATACTGGATTTTTTTCCTCCTTTCTGTTACATTGTGGGGAAGAAACCCCTTGCTTTTCCTGGGGTTAAATCTACCCTAAGTTGAATCAAGTCACAGGTAAATAAATTCTGCATGTTGCTGTCATATAAAACAAATAAAATACCCAGTATGCTGGCTGTTTTTGTTTAGTTTATGCTTGATGACTTAAAATTTTGTTTGGTAGTGACATTTTAGTTCATCATATGGAGGTTTTGCTTATGTTTTCCTTGAATACCTTTGTGAATATTTGTGTAAGAAGTAAATTCATGTTTTTATCTAATAATGTATTGTTTATTGGCATAATATGACATTTTGTAGATAGAAATCTAAATTAATGTATTTATTTGCTTTAATTATTTTGACCAATTTTTCTAAATAACACATAATTTGTAGTAATTCTACTGGGAATTACTGCAAGAATTCAGTAATTCCCGGCTGAGTTCTGTATATTTAGTGTGTTATGAATATTCAGACTAGGCAGTGTATAAATAGTGAGACAAAGAGGAAATTTGTTATCATTAAAGAGCTCATAAATATACTGTTGTGAGTTTAAGACCTCTGGCAAGTTTTTTTCTCTAGCTTGGAAAAATAAGAAAGCATTGGTAATTCTGAATATGAATTTTTAGTATGTAGAAAGATAATGAAGACAGATGCTTTATTATCATATACCTCTTATAGTTCCGTACCTTGCAACAATTGTTACTTGTTATGGTCTTCTTTTGATATCTCTGTTGATGAGACTTGCAGCAAGAAATTGAATACAGTTATGTTATAGCTAATGAAAGTAGTATGTATTAGTAGTACTGGTTAGTGCTACATTAGTAGTGTTCTTCATTAGTATGAAGTGTATAAAGTTACATTTGGTTTTGTTAACAGTTGGTGCTGAAAATGGACAAGAAGCAATTGAAAGTGGAGCTGTTTTTCTTTTTAAGACATTTCACGGAAAAGAATGTGTTGGCCATGATGAGACAAAGGTGATCAAGGAGATGTTTGGGCCATTTCCATCATCATCTGCTACTGCAGCTTGTGATGCCACATCTCGGATTGCTTCTCACTTCTCTGAAGAACAGCTTACAGGCCTCATACAGATGACTGAAGAGCAAAATGGTGATAACAGAGTGTTCTTTGGTAAAAATATAGTGTTTTCATTTGATATGCATGATTTGGATCACTCTGAAGAGCTGCCTGTGAATGGTGAGGCTGATGCACAAAAAAATATAAGCTTAGATTATAACAAATTTCTGAATAACCAGCTGAATCACTTACAGAATTACTGTGCTGAGAAATCTGATCTCAAGTCTTTGGAAAAAGTAGATGATTCTTTTTTATGGTGTGAAGTTGGAAAGTACCTGAAGGAATTTCAAGGGGGTAACCCTGGAGGGCCAACAACAGAAGACCTCTGCTGCACATTGTATGAGATCCTTGCTTCTACCAAAAGTGGCGATGAACTGCAAAATGAGGTACAGTAGCATATGAACCAGACTGTGTATATTTGAATACTACAGAAAAATACAATTATTTCACATTAGTCGATGTCTATATACTTTATCCAAGTATTGTCTCTGCTTTTTTTTTTTTTAATTTGTCTTGAGAGAAATCACATGTCAACATCATGATTTACCAGGCAAAAGATGGATGCAGCATGAGTTTTATGTAAATAGTGTCCTTTTCCCCTGTAATGGACAGGCTATAACTTTTTTTTTTTGATGGCCATTTGCTCAGCTTCTTGCTACTTTCTTTTTAAGCAGAAGCCAGTTTAGGCTGCCTATAAAAGTGTCAGGAACTTGCAGAAGCAAACTGAAGTAACTTCCTTGGGCAGGTTTCATCTCCAGTTTTCAGAGCCTGCAGCTGGAAGGCTGTGCAGGTGGTGCTACTTTAAAATTTTGTCATATCACATCTGTTTCTTTGAATAAGGAAAGAGGATGGCTGGGTTTCTTACAAGAATGGCAGAGAAAGCTTGAGGGAGAGGGAACAGTTACTGGAGTTGTAGGATAAGTGTAGTAGCAGAAGGGGGAAAAAGCATGATTAAAGGCTGGGGAAGAGGTTTTCCAGGTGTGTGCATAAGATAATCTAGGCAAGAGAGAACTTGTTTTGAATGGGGTTGGGAAAGAATTCCTGCAATTTGCTAATTTTTTTTTCCTGTGCACTTCTCTGTTAGGTTTACTTTATTCTTCCTAACTTGCCCTGCTTTCCTCCCCTGAAAACATCCAGTACTTAAATTCACAAACTGACTTTTCAGAAAGAGTTTAAATTTGAAAATTTGCTACTGAAATACAACTGATGGTAGGAATAAACAGTAATGAAATACACTATAGTGAAAATTTTCAGGAATTTTGCCATTACAGTTGCAGATTTAATTCTTACAAAAAACATTAAGTCATAGAGTATTTCATCTTAGGTTTAAATAACTATGTATTGATATCTAATGCAAAATGATATAGTTACTGAAGCTATATTATTGTTTTGTTTGGTCAGTAGACCTCATTTTGGCCACCCTTTGAGCTGCATTCTGCATATGAATATTTTCTTGCAGACTACTTCTAATTTGAGATCTTAAATATAAATGGAAGCTGGTCTAATTTCTACTGCAATGAAATATATTTGAAAAATAACACTTTAAGCCATGTCTGCAAACAGTTTCATATTTTAAGTGGTTGTATTGAAGGATGACTCATGAAAATAGAAAACTGAACAGGTCTTGGATAAGGAAATTGGATAAAGAAACTTGAATGTAAAATGAAACACAAAAAGAATATCTTCCATTTGTCATAGGGACCTGAAGTTTATAATTCCATACTTCTGCATAATACCTACTTAAGGCCTGAGTTTACTTTGTAAAATTTGTTAAAGGAAAGGCTCAAAACCTTTCACTCGAAGCAAGAAGAAATAACATTATTTTTATTTCGCAACTTTATGATCATAATGGATTGCTAAATGAATTGGCAGAAAGTTCAAGCTATCAGTTTTTATGTAGGTCACCATTAAAGACTTCTTTTCCATTAGTTTTTGGAGCAAAGAATTTTTGGCAAAATTTCTCTTTTGATGGCTTTACAGTTTTAATTTGATAATATGAAAAAATTGTTTGCCAGCAAACTGAAGATTATTCAGCAAGTTTCTTTTATATGAGTCACTCGAGAGAAGAAGGATTTTTTCCTTAGTGTCTGAAAACTATATCTTATTTTTGATTTTTAAAAGAAATTAGTAATAAAAAATAAAAATAAAAAAAAGCAAAGATCTCCCCATTTTCCTTATTTTGGTTCCCATGTTGCTTTTCCTTGCAACACTCTTATTTCATTGTTCATTGTGCAATGTGGGGGTTGAGGAGGGAGTAAGACAAATTTGAACCTGATCACCTTTTGTTAAAAGCTAGCTGGCATTTGTATTGTGCTCTCTGTAAGCATAGTTGTGGCTTGAAAATTTCTTCTGGGCTTTAGATTTTACTATTACTGAGGAGTTGTTTTTTTTATTACAGCAGTTTTGTTGGTGCCATCATTAAGAGCAGGTGGTGCTTTTAAACCTGAAGGTAACCCATTTCTAGAACTAGGTCATAGGTTTGCTGTATGAGATGGTATAACAAGTATGTGATTGATCATGCATACTGAAAATCTTAGCATAAAGTGTCTATGCTCTATAATAATTCTTTTAAATAAAAATCCAGATCTGTAAAACACATTTTTATATTTTAAATATAAAGATACCACTGTCTGGTTATTATTAAACAAGAAGAGAACATGCTGGTGGTGAGGATATTGGTGAGTGGACTTCTGTAAGACAATTTCATTTGAGATTCATTCTGAGATTCCAGACCACATTAAGAATATGAACATTTTATATCATTTCAGGTATGCCATCCTGGTTGTTTTTTGGGGTTGTTTAGCGTATGTACAGGCACACATGTATGGTATTTAGGTTTTTATCTACTTAATGAACTCTACAAGGAATTGAAATCAGTTGCTTTCTCTAGCAGCATGTGGCTTATGTTTAAAGTGGTTGGCAAGGTAGAAGAAATACTTTGTTCTTTGTTTCCACTATTTAAGAACATACCACTCTTCCTTTAGGACAGTTTGTTTTTCTGGCATATCACTGGTGACTCTAAATTAGAGGAAAATTGGTTCTTATGATTGGAGTGATATTGGAGTTATAATTTATTTTTTAAGTGTTTGAGACATGACTTTTCATTTAAGACATAAGTTCTAGTAACCCTAAATGACAGCTACACACTTTTCACAGTGTCTCAGATTTTGTTGATGAATATAAGATGGTGATGATGCGGTAACAAGACCATTATTTAAAAACAGGAAGAAAAAGCGGATGGCCAATTACAGAGTTCAGCCAATGACTCTTGTGGTTTTTTATTATTATTTTATATTAAAACTTAGTATGCAGTGTATTTCTCAAGTTGAGCACTCAGTTTCTAATATATGATGCTTTCGGAATGAAGACTGGAGCCATCTTGAGAGCATTTTAGCGGCTTTTCCACCTATCACCTCCCAGGGTAACTAGGAAAAAGTTAGAAGGGTTTATTATTACTGTTTGATTACACCATGCTGTTCTTAGAGGGCTTCTCTTTCTTCTGTGAACTCTTGTTGTAGTTTATCTGCAAAATTTATCTGAATTTTATTTTGGAAATACCTGTCTATTTTTACACTGAGGCAGACGTACATTATCATAACAAAACATTTCCTATAGAGATAAAGTAACTAGAGGGAAAAAAGGAAGTTCAATCAGAATTGTGTTAAGCTCTAATTAATACAGCATACATTATGAAAATTTGTGCATTCTATTCATCTTGGGACAAGGAAAGAACTTTGCCCAAATAAAATTAATAATGATGTCATTCAGTGTATTGGATTAAATGGTGTTTCCCAGACAAAATCATTTTAAATGATGTGTAAATGACTAGAACACTAGGCTGAGATGTGAAACAGCAGGACTGTTTCAAGAAAATTACATTGTAAGTAGTAGTTTCAATAGTGTGTAATAGTACGTATATTTACTTATCTCTACACGATACATTTATTTGCCATATAATAGGACACAAGGTACTTAATGTGTAGGCTTTTTCTCTGCTTTATAGTTGTGACTGTTTTCCAGCTCTGCATTAAAAGGTTAACATATATATGTACTTGGAACTATAGCATCCAGAGGTTCTATAAGTTAAATACAGGCCACCTGTATTACAAACTGTTTTAGTGTGAAAAAACATTACTTTATATTTAATTTCTAACAATAATTCAGTATTCATCACTCCTACCAAAAATGTAATTTTTGTCATAAGCACCTGACATACAGTAAGAGACCAAAGGGTAGTAACGTGGAGTTTGAAGGTCCTCAGTCCTTCCTTCAAGGGTGAAAAACATTCATTTCAAATCAAAGTACACCTGAAATCAGAAAAGTCCAAGTTGTGGAATATAGGTTTTATATGATGAAAAAAAAGAGGTCATGAATTGGGCAGCACCTCTTCCTGTATGTATTCCTTATTAGATCCATCCAGTAATATACTCATCATTAGAGCCAAAAAGTTATTGCTTTATTACTGAAATTCAGTTCTTTTCGTACTTATTTCAGAATGGAAGTTAACAGATTATTTTGTTGCTTCATTAAGTAGGATTTTTTTTTCAGTGTAGTGTTCTCTGAATGCTTGATTTAGCAACAGGCTTTTAGACAGTTTTCTCCAGCCTCTTCTAAGTGGAGCGCTGTTGTCTCTCAGGCTTCTGCCTGTAACTTTTTCTTAGCGACCTTTGTCACTGCTAGCAAGATAATGATTTTTTTTTTCCACATGAGTTCATCTGCAGCGTTTCTGTTCCTTTATCTTAATCCCACCACAAATGTCTGCTTTGTTGGTTGAACCTGTAAATGCTCATGGAATCAAGAACAAGGGGAACTTAACTAATTCAGTGAACTGGCAGGAAGCTCCTCTGTGTCTGCCACCAACCTTTTTGCAACAGAAGTATAGAAGAGTAAAGGAAAGCAAAATCTGTGTAAATGTTCACAGAATCTAGAAGGGACCTTTTCTGTCACTGATACAATATCTTAAAGTGAGGAAGACTCATTAATAAAAGAATCTGGGAAAATTTGTCCCAGCTCTTCCCTGAAGACTGCTCCAGTCTTGTTGCTTGGGTGTTTAAAATGAACTTGTTTTCTGCTTTTTGACTTTATTCAGGGCTGCTTTTATGATCACTTTTCCTGTGCTACAGTTGTCTGTTTTTTTTTTTTCCAAAGCATTTTTAAACATGAGCATTAAAGAACTGTGCTTGTACCTTCTTTTCCAGATGATGGTATGCCTTTTAAACACTGCCTTTCCTTTCATTTACCCTTCAGGCAGTTCCTTGCCAACTTTTAATTCTTCTATTAACGCTTATCTTCACAAATTCCACATATCCTCATGTGGAAAAATTGCAATGTTTTAAATGAAGTCCAGATGTGAGACAACTGCTATTTATTCATTTTCTACCTTAATGAAGTGTTAGACCAAGTGATGTATCATTAGTAAGCCCATGCTATGTTTATGCCATTTTCCAGTTATCTGGATGTCTTTTTCATTCTTTTCAAAACATATCCTTTTAACTCACCTCCAATCATATTTATATTTTTCTTATCCACAGTGTTATTGCACTTGTAGATGTGTGATCCCTGACTGACAGTTTCATGTGTCAGTTTCTGAAGATTTATGAAAGATGACATTGTGTTCAATCTGCCTGAACAGCGAGCTCTGAATTTTGTTCCTAGCTTCGTTGTGATCATTTTTATATCCATGCTCTTTTCTCTTTAACTGCTTTATCCTTATATCCAAAATTATTTTTTTTAACCATAGAAAAATTTTAATTTTAATATTGAACTGAATTAAAGTATTGTCAGTAACTTTGAAGAGTCAAAATTTTCCTTTCAAAAGGGAAATTTATGCTACAGTAAGGGACCTAGATAGTGGAGTTAGCTGGTCCCTGACACTCAAAATGGGAAACATGCCTAGCTACTTTTGAAGGAAAATACACTAAAATTGTTTCCTCATGTAGGGATATGAACCATTAAATAGAATCATGGAATACGAGGTTGGAAGGGACTTCAAGAATCATTTGGTCCAACCTTTCAGGGCAAAAGCATGGTCTAGACAAGATGTCTCAGCACCCTGCCCACCCAAATCTTAAAAATGTTCAGTGTTGGGGAATCCACCATGTCCCTGGAAAGATTATTCTGATGACTGATTGTTCTCATTGTGAAAAATTTTCCTTTTGTGTCCAATCAAAATCTCCCCAGCAATAACTTGTACTTATTGCCCTGTCTTTTCCATGTGACTCCTTCTAAAGAGAGAGTCTCTGTCTTCTTTGCAAGGCACCTCCTAACTGCTAGAACATCATGATAAGACCTCCTCTAAGGCTTCCATTTCTCAAGGCTCTAGAAACCAGTTCTCTCAGCCTTTCCTCACACATCAGGCTTCCCAGTCCTTGGATCATCTTTGTGGCCTTTCTCTGGATCCTTTCCAGCCTACCCACATCTTTTTTGTATAGAGGGGACCAAATCTGAACACAGTATTCCAGGCGTGTCTGACAAGCACTGAGTAGAGTGGGAAAATGCCTTCATTTTCTCTGCTGGCGATGCCCTTGTTGATGCAAGCACGCTGTTCGCTCATGTTGAGCTTGTTGCTCACCAGGACCCCCAGCTCCCTCTCCACAGGTCTGCTCCCCAGATGGATAGATCCCAGACTGTGCCACACTCCTGCACTACACTTACCCTTGTTAAACTCAGTAAGATTCTTGGATTTCGGTGTGTTTTGTTGATATTTGAAGACTACATTTTTTTTCTTGAACAGTGTACCCTTCAGCCTGCAATGATGTTGTTGGCGATAGAAATAGAAATAACAGCTTTACACTGCAGTTTGCAAGTCATAGAGCACATCATTCACAGTAGACTGGGACTGGTCAATGTTGTTAATTCTGATCAGAATGGAGAGTTCAACAGTCAACAGATAATACTGTTACAGCCCTTTAGCCCTTTAACCCTTCAGTTACAGTTGACTTTTTTTTTTCCAAGAAACCTTTTTATCATATATCTCATGGATACTATAGAAAGATGCACATTTTTTTTTAAACACGGAAAGTCTCTGTGGTTTTTTGCTTTTTTTTTTAGAATATTGACTGCTGAATTCATTTCCGATATACATATATATATTCAGTGGTGTGTTACGCTAAAAACTTATGGGTTGATAAAGGAGATAAGACCCCTTAAATTTTCCTGTGTAATGTTCACTGGATTTTTTGTGGGGAAAACTCTACTTGATGTTTCACAGTGCTTGCAAGGAAAAGTGTATGTTGTGAGGCTGGGTAAACATTACCTTCCCGTATCATGATTATCTTTCAAAAAGCCCCACAGTTCTTGGATTAGCATCACTTACTTTATCTAATGCTGTCTGCTCTTATTTAAACAATATACATACACACCCTGAATTTGGAAAAGTTTTAATTAAAAAAATGTTGATGTTGCATTTTACATGGTAGTCTGATCATGGCAAAAGATGTATCTAGACTGACTTTGATCAGTACTGGCCTTTTAATCTGGAGAATATATGCAGTCTCATTTCTTTTTACCTTATTGTTAATAGTATTTTATTGATAGGTATACTTGTTTCAGTTTGCTTATAAAATGGAGAGCAACACAGAGGAAAAGCTATGAAAACTGTCTGTAGTTACTACTTAAATGTTAGGCTTTCTTAATTAACATTGCACTCTTATGCATTTTATTGCTCTGCTTTGAGTCGTAGATGAACAAATAAAATCTGAAAGGTGTAGAGTGGTGTCCAGTATGGGGATATTGGACTGAGTCCGGGGAAGAGCCACTGGGATGGGGAAGGGACTGGAGCATCTGACATACAAGAAGAGACTGAGAATGCTGGGGTTATTCAGCCTGGAGAAGGGAAGTCTGGAGGATCTGTTCAGATCTGATGGTGAGGGAGTGAAGAAAGTGGAGCCAGACTTGGTTATACCTAATGGCAGGACTACAGGCAGTGGACATAAATTGGATTACAGAATGTTCCATGTAAACATAACATTTGATGTCAATGTGATAGTGATCAGACACAGGAGCAGTATGCTTAAGAGGTTGTGGAATCTGCAACCCTGGAGACTAGATCATTTCCAGACATTTCTTCCAACCTCAGCCATTCTGTGTTTCTGTCATTTGAATTGAAAAAATAGAAGTAACTGGAGAAAATTCTTCTGCAATATTTACTCCTAATTCTGTATTAAATCTTCATTTTCCCTGATGGATTTCTTACAATAAAATCAATCCCTTATCCTAATACATTTTCTTTTTTGAGTTAAAATCTTCTTGTTTTGTAATAAGTTCATTGTTAATGGAATCTCATAATAAGTAAGTGCAGTGTGCCTTTTAAATACTTAAATTTTAACCTTATGTGTAACTTAATTAATGAATTATGGTATATGGAAAATAAATAGTCCTTGTGTTGCAAGTAATCTCAATTATGTTTTAAAGTGACCTTGGTCTCCTAAATTAAGTGTCTATCTATAACAGACATTTGTTGTCCAGAGAAATCATTCATTAAACTGGAATCTGTAATGGTCATTATTCTTTTAAGAGAAAATAACATATAGTCTTAATTCATGTGACCAAATTTCTAATACCCTTTAAAAGCCTGACATTGTTTATGTGAATGTTTAATTTTTTTTCTATGTGTAAGCTAAGACAAATGTAACACCATGAAATACAGTTCTACAAGAAAGAGCATATTTTAAAGCTCATAATACAAACCGGCTAGAAAAAGAATTTTTTAATTCTTAAAGACTGCACACGCTTATTCATTCTTTCAGATAAAGAAATGGAAGAGCATATACAACATTGCACAACATATGTTATTTTAGAATAAGACTAAGAAAGTGCATGTAGATTTTGTTTCCTAGTAGTGGCTTAGCATGTTGTTTGTCAGTAGCAAACACTGCAGACACTGTTCTGTCTTTACTTCTTGCTCATTGCTTTCAAGAGTACTCAGAACTTTAGTGTAACATTTACAGATGTTATGTTCTAACTATTAGTATCCAGAAATTTGATGACCCGAGAAATACTTAGCTTACATTTCTAAACCTGAATTCAGTTTAGTAATTGTCAGGTCTGTACTGAGAGTGATTCCCTAAACAGTCTGAATATATAATTTATATTAAGAGCTCTGAACTCTTCACAGTTCACATTATAGTACTGACTGTGAAAAGTACTTCAGCATTTCATTTTTTTGCAGACTTGGGTGGCACTCAGGTGCTAGTTTCGAGATCATTCTTCTAGCATACTGTGCAGACTCTAAACAAACGTGCTTTCAAGAAACAGGCTGCACTGCCTGTGCACGGCTCAGTTGGCTCTGGCTCAATATTTGACTAATGCTCAGAGGGCAAGTGGAACTTGTTTGCATGTTCTGTGTAGCCATTCCCTTAGCTACAAGCTGACCTTCACCATCAGAAAAGTGCAGTGTGCAGGTGTAAAAGTAGATATTTACTTTAAGCAAAATCAGATCTGAAGTGCCAGCCTCTTGCTGCTTCGTAGAATGCCCAATGGTGGACTTTGCAAAGGCTTGGCCCCTCCAAATACCAAACATGAATGCTCTGCTATTGGAAACTCAGTTTTACCTGTCACTAGCTCGGCATCAGTCCAATTGTGTGTGCTTCATTGCTCCCAGAGGGTTCTCTGTTCCCTGTCAAAGCTAAAACCTGGCTTTTCTGTGTAAGCTGCTGCTCTTCTCTTCAGGCATAGAACTCCCAGCTGCAGCATTTTAACTCATCTGAAGCAGAACCAAAGGTGCTCTGAGACCCCCAGCACAAGGCTGCTATTTTCCCTGCACAGTTTTCATGAAGCCACTATTAGGTGGAGAAAGACAACTTTGATGTCAAAATGCAATTTGGCAGAACTTGAGGCCAATATAAGCAGACTCAACACATAATTTTTAGAAACACTTTTTGAAATATGGTAAATAGCATAATGTACTGAGGCATAAGTAAACAGTACAGCTTGTTAGGGAATGAGAAAATTAAATTGGCCAGAGACTGAAGTCAGTAGTGAAATGGCTGATGTGATTGTCCAAAGTGGAAGAAATAGCCAAATTGAATATATTTTTAAATTATTATTAAATATGTGTAAGCACAAAGACAAAAATCTCTAGGATAAAATACTGGCATTATTAAAATCATTTGGAGATTTTTCCTTGATTTCAAAAGCATTTTGTTTTTACTATTTGTCTTAGTCTCTGCTTATGTTTTTAACTCATTTCACAGAGGTGATTTCTGAAGCATGTATAACTGATATTTTGCATGCACAGCCAGCAAAATAGCACTGTTACAAAATAGGATTGCACTAACATGTATGTCTATGTTGCTTGGGAAATTTTTGCCACTTTGAAGATTTTATGGTGCTGTGGCATTTTTATGAGACTTTCCCTCAGAGGAACTGGATAACTGGTTAAACAGGTTAAACTTCTTAAAACAGCAAAGAGTAGATAATCTACTGAGTTTTACTCTGTTAATAAAATAGTCTTGAACAACTGATATAAGCAAATGTGGTAATAACTACATAAACCATTTAACAAACACTGAATACTCATGTGAATAGAGAGTAGTCATACTGCAAGTTTTTTTTTCCAAAATGCAAAACAGATTACATTATGGGGGTTTTGTAATAAAAATTTTACCTAAACAGCTTGGTTTAGAGCATAAACTTTTTTATGAGCTATCTTATTTATTACTTTAGTTATTTATTATAAAGAGATAAGAGATGTTGGGAAACAACTTTCAAATATGCATTAATACAGAGAAAATCTTGGATATTTAATGTCAAAACTGAGTGTCTCAGGACTATGTTTCTGTCATATTGCAGAGGTTCTCCAGGCCTCTAAACTTAGCATGTTAGTGCCATGCTGGAGATAGGCATGGACTCTGCAGAAAGTCAACAAAAGCATGCCGTGCTTCAACATCTTGTATTCGTATGTATTATTGCTTGTATTAAATATAGTATGAATACTGTATATCATATAGATAGTTGTATATTACTATCTTGTATTACTCCACAATGTTTATTGAAGTGCTAAGTTTATGGAGATTAGCCTTGTGGATGCTACCTGTAAGAATAGCAAAAAATCATGGCACTTTATCTTGTTATATAGAAGTCATCATTAAACCTTTTGTTATTAACGTTAAGTTAATTAGAGGACAAAACAAAACTGCGGAAGTTAGCTGAGTGGAATTTGCAAGTGGAATTCTAGAATGAAGAGTCCACTGGCTCTTCTTACTCTAACTAATCAAATAAAATGTTAAATATCTTGACATGCTACTTCATTGGTATTTTTTATAAAAATGCAGATGATGAAAACATAAAAATGTGCATCCAGGTAGGTAGATATTTAAATTAAAAAAAACAAAAGAACCAGAATTTTATTGTGGCAACATATTTCAAAGACATCAACATCTGTATGTTTATATCTCATTTTAAAGACGTTAAAGATCTTCATTGTAAGCACTACCCGATACTTTCAGTATTACAACTACATTTCTTAGTTGATCTTAAGTGGAGAATATGTTTCTATTTCTATGAAATAGAAAGCCTACTGAAAGGGAAAGCATTTTCAGAAGATGACTGCATCATTGCTATATATAGAACATGCTAAAAATAGTTGGAAAAGGGTTCATAGGTGATCCATTGTATAGAAGGTAGCATGTGAAATAAAGCATGGAAAACTGAGGAAATGAAATATGAAAAAATAATTACCAGTCTGGCTTGATGCAAAGAAGCAGCTGTAGTACAAACATATTTTGTGTGAGAGGAGTGCACTAGCAGACTGTGGTTTGCAGGAAAAGGCACTTGGAGGAGGGAGGGAGCAATAGACTGGCAGCATAAAACAAAAGTTTTGTAAATATTGGCTGTTCATCTTAGCAAGGAACAATCTCACCAAGTGTTTCAGTTAACTTTCAAATTTTAGGCAAGTTGGTTTCCAGTTCTGTCATAGCTTTTGCAGCAATCAAAGACGTGTATGAGCATCAACTCTCAGAACTGTCTACCACACAGAGAAATTGTCTACTCCTTGTGAGACATTCTTCAGGACATTTTAAGTTATCCAACTGCTCCATTTGGACATGGATATTTAGTTGCCTTAAAGGGCTTTAAGCAACCACAAAGAATCAGAAGTAGATTACTATTATTTCAATAAATATTCAATATTCAGTTTTATGTAGGCCATAGCTAGACTACCAGTGCTCTTTAGTAATGGGATTGTCGTGGGTGGTATTTGCATGTCCCTGTACCTGTTCCATATTTTCTTCTACTGGTAGTAGTTTTTTATTATTATTATTGAACCACCTCCCCCTGCACTGTTCACTTGGTATCTTCTTTTTGCTGTATTGAACAAAGTCTGAAGTAATTGTTAAAATGTTATCTGAAAATCATATAAGGCACTTAAAAAGTTATAAATGGCTTATTTTTGGAAAGAAATTAAAGTACTTATCTGAATTCCAGAAATGTTCATCATTTGCTCCTGTAGAACTCTTTAGCCAGCCCTAGCAGTAGTTGTTACTAATCTACCAATGATCATAAAGTTAGCTGTTAATTTAGGAAACTTATCTAGGATCCTTTTCTGAATGTTTACAAATGGTTATGAATCCTGAGCTTCGGTATCAGAGTTAAGAGGCTTGCTAGAAAACATGGAAGAACAATATGTAATAGTTTTTCCAAGTATCTGGAAGAAGAGGAAGTGCTCGTAGCCAGGATAATTTTTTTAAATAGTAATTTTTAATACTTGCTATTCTGTCATTATTTACTTATGTTCTTCCTGAAGTCATCCAAAATTTCATCTCCAAGCTTCTCTGAAAGCAGTGTGGCTTCTCTTTAGTCTTTGGACAATTTAGAAGACTTTTACCAAGGAAAATCAAGACTGAATTTCTGTTGCAATTGTCTTACTTTCATGTAACTGTTCACCAAAAAGTTAATTTTTTAGGTTTGTCTCTTAATAACTATCACACACAGGTTTACTATAGGAAGTTGTTTGCACAGTAGAAAATTCAAGTTGTCCTTAGTAATTATTTCTTGGTAATCAATAAAGAAGTGGAGTAGCTCTTGCTATGAAGCTCCTTTGAGAGAACAGCTCAAAAAACTACAGTTTAACATTCACTTTAACTTAAACCCATCTAATTTACATGTTCATTGCTATGTATATGCAACACCATGTGAAAATTTTGCATATGATACTATATTGATATAACTTAAATCTTCATTTTTCCTAATGTACCATGAAATTACAACTTTATAACATATTTTAGTTCTGTGTGTGTGTACCCTCGCATGACAGATAGTTTCATGTCAAAGCAACTTGTCTCATAAAACATGTTTGGTTTTAAATGTCAAAGTGGCACTTCCTTTTGTTCAGTAAAATGACTTTCTAGCCCTAACAAATTAACATATCAGAAAGCTTATTCCCCATTACCTAGTTCATAAAAGCAGTATCCATTTTGGGAAAGTACAGGCATATGTGGATTACCCCTGTGGTGTTTTATCTTATCATCAAAGCCTCTAACTTGGCATGAGACTGGCTTTTCAAGCTTGCATTTTCTTTGTAATTTTATTACAATTACCAAGAGTTTTGTATACAGACAGTGCAAAGCTTGGGTCTCATTATTCTTGACCATGGAGCTTATCTGCTCCTCTTTCATATAGACAAAATAATCCTGTTATTTTTGATACATTTTTCTCCTTTTTTGGTTGTGGCCTTAATTGGAAGTATACTGCTTTGTTGTTGTCCATGGACTGTTGAAACCCCACAGATGACAAGAAACTTTGTCTTTTTGTGAAAAAAGAATAATGCTGTCTCCTGTCATAAGAAACCAAACTGAATGACATTTGAGTGCTGGTTTTTGGGGACGAAACTTAAAAAATTATGAAAGAGCCACAGGGAGAGCCATGAGATGTTAGGCTTCATCCTGGTGCTGAGAGCTGGTCGCTGTCCATCCTTGTCAGTAACTTTTCCTCTTTCCTGTCGACTCTTCTACTTCAGTTTTGTACTGAGAGAAAGCTTGTTGCATCTTTGAGTTGGCATGAGGCTTGATCTATTAATGATAACTTTTGAATCAGTTTCAATGTATCATTAAACTTATGAGATCTTTTTTTGGAGCAAGGCAATCTGTAGCTGGTGGAACTTTTCCCGTTTTAATTTCTTTGATGCTGAGTTCTTTTCACATCCACATGGAGACATAAGAACTATAAGTTCTGCAAGAAATGCAATCAGATGGCAGCTGAAACATTAAGGCTCTCATTAATTAGGCACAAAATCACTTTCCTCCAAATCATTTTATGGAAGGCAGGAAGGGAGAAAACCCCACAAAGAAATCCCAAACCCACAACTGCTTGAGCTGCAGAAGTGACAGAGCTGGGTTTCCTGCTTAGTATTGCCTGGTGTCCGTGGCACCGCGAGGGCTGCAGCTTTGCTGACTGGCAAAGAGTTTGTGCTGGTGGGCTCACTGATGTGTGCTAATGCCGCTGTGCTCACGCTGCAGCCTCCCAGAAGATAAGAGCAGGAGGCACAAAGAGCAGTCATTCAGATCCATCTCTGCTACTGGCCCTGAACACTTCTGTCTCTCTGTTAAATCTGGAAGCTACTGAAGAGGCTTAATGCTTGCTTGTTAGTTCACACACTGCTAAACGCACAATGATGTGGTAGTAATCCTGGTTTCTTTGGAAAGCTAGGCTAAAAATCTTCCCCCTGCTGAAGCTTTTTTTTCCTACAAACCCCTTAAATAATACAAAAGACTATGTTTCGCGAAGACTTGCCTTGTTTCCTTCTCACCCACTTGTACGTATGTACGCCCAGGGTGCTGGAGTTCGCAGCCTGGGGCTGGTTGTCTTAGCAAAGGTGTGAGGCCTTTCAGCTCTTTCTGAGTCTGGCAGAGAGCATTAAAATTCTGACTGGACTATCCTAATAAAACTAGCTTCCAGTATTAGAGTCCCTTGCTGCTCTTCCTCATCCACCTTATGTTAAACAATGTGAACTAACTCCTTGGTTTGCTGGTCTTTTGTTTTATTCTGTCAGTACACATTGGGATGGCAGATGCACACTCAGCCAAGTTCTCCTCCTGAAATGGGAAGGTTTGGGAATTGCTGTCCTTTGAGAAAACCTGCAGGTTTTTATCTTTTGCAGAAAAGAATTCTGTGCCAAACATTGCCATTTTAGAAGTTTCTTAAATCCTCATCCTTAAAAAAAAGTTTGATTTTGATACAGAAACCAATTCTATAAATGTATGTTTTCTGCTGGGTAAGGTCAGAATTTCTTACCCTTATCTACAGGTAAGAAAACTTGCAAGTGCAGCAGTTAGCTGACATCAGGATTTTTTTTTTCTTCAAAAATCATTAACAGCTGATCCCAGAATACTTCTGAAGATAAATACTAGTTTAAGGGATCATATAACAGTGAGTTTTTCTATATTTAAATTTGTCTTCCGGGCTTCCTTTTCATAAGGCAAATCAGTCGTCTGATGTTTGTAGCTGCTGTTTGACATTATTTCTAATTGCCGAAGTCTTCAGGCTAAATTAGCTGGTGGAAGTTGCTGTGTAGCTATGTATTTGAAATTTTCAAAATCAGTGCATCTAAGTTTCTAATTAATGACTTTTAAAACATTTATGATGGTGGTGATCTCTCCAGTCTACTTATTTTCATGTAAAAATATTATGAAAATTTGCTAAGGTTTGTGATCTTGTGCTTGTTTCTTTTTCAGATAAGGTAGGCAGTTTTAGTATGGCTTTGCACAAGGATCGGGATGAAGATTTTTCAGCAAATATTTTAGAGTTATGCTGTGACAGATTATGCTGGTTTTTTTTTAATATGAGACAAATACTAAGACATACCTGTAATCAAAACTAATAGTAAATTAAGTAGCTAAGGTAGCAGGTTTAGGCCTATTAAGCAATATTTCTATACACTTGCAATCTGATAGTCTGGTTTTTAAGTCTTGTTATAAGAAAAAAAATTTTTTTGCTGTAACTGATCAATTTCAGTGTTTTAACTATAGATTTCAGTTTGATTTAAAAGAAGTCTTACCTGGTACCTGTAGGATGAGTCATCTAAAAAATTTGTTTTCATTTTTTAATACTATTTTGGGGGTTTTCCTTGCTGTAATTCATACATTTTTACTAGTGTATAGTTGAAGTAAAATTGTATAGTCACCTGTGAATCTAGAAATACATAAAAATAGGGCATAATCCCAATGTGCTGAGGAGAGATGGTATTAGAAAGAATAATTGACCATGTCTTTATTGTACTTGTATTACTACTCCTGGACTAAGATTGTCCCATGCTGAAGACTAGATTTTCAGGATTTCTTGTTGTACTGTGAATGCAGTAATGAGAAAAGCAAACGAAAGTTGAATATTGAGTAAGAATTTGCTGTGAGTTCATTATCTTTATGCAAATGTCTTTCCCAAAGACGATATTATATGAAAACTTTTCCATCAGCTTCCTTACGCAGCCTTTTTCTATCATCTGAGTAAAATTCAAAGTTTTTATTGGGGGAATTCCTTAAATTTTGCTGCTTTTCTTTAATCTACCTATTTCTAAATTTTTATTTCATTAATAATGTTCTTCTAATTGCCAACTGATAGTAAAATCCAAAAAGTCAAAGCTAACTAATTTCACAGTCGGACCTTTAAGACCTCTTTGATGAAAAGTTGTAACTTCTCATTCATCCTCATGAAGCTGGCACTTGATTCCACTGGAATCACTGCCTGGGCCACATGTTCCTTGTCCTGTTAGAATGCTTGCTGGGGCGGATGCGCTGTTCTGTCCTGTCTGATCCGTGTGATTAGTGAGATTTCAATATGAGAGTCCTCCAGCCCATGTATAGGAATAGCCATCAGAAAAGCATTGTGAGTACACCTGTTTTATCAGCAACTTGTCCTAAAAGGGCATGAAGTGCCTGGCTACTGTTCCGTTGTGAGACAGCTGCCATTAAGCTCAGGTTGCTAAGACTGTGCTGGGTCTCCGGGGTGGAAATGGTTTCTAGGGTTGGAAGATAATTTCTGTATGGGTGGACTTAATGTGATGGGCTTCTTATTCAAAAAAGCCAGCTTGAAAAAAAGAACAGCAGATCTGAGAGCTGAATGTCTTTCTCACACACCTAGTATCTGTTATTAATAGAAATGGTAAGAAATTATGCCTTGTTTGGCTTATCTCATTTTAATCAACCTGTAAAAAATATGAAAAGACAAAATGTCTGAGATTTGTTTTTGAACCAAGTATTCTTCTATAATCTGTAGTTGTTAGAGGTGTTGATAGTCTCTTACTTTTCAGCACAGTAGTAATAAGCAATCAGACTATGTATTATATCCATAAAGTTTCTGTTGAATTTTTCATACACCTCCCCCTCCATCTTCAATGTCTTTGTTTTTGCTACTGAATCTTTTTAATCAGTATTCTAGGTACTATATCCAGACAACTTTTGCAAGAAAACAAGAAAAATGTCTTGTTTTCCCTACAATTTTTTTAATGAAGCAATTGTTTCAGTTGCGTAAGAGCTACTAGGACAGAATAAACTTGAGATCATGCTATGTAGATGATTCTTCCACAGCTATTTGAAAACCATGCCTTGTAAAGCAATATCATCTGCAAACAAGCCACAAAGTGCAGGGATAGCAATTAAATGTGTAGGTGGCACTCTGTAACCCAGACCAGCTGTTAGGCTATAAAAGTAAAGAGATACAGAGGACTGCCACTGGTTGGCTGAATTTGGTTTTCTGTTTCATGTATTGCTGTAGAGCATTACTTAATACTGAGACTCAAGCAAGGTACAAAGACTGTTCCTGGTCTATTTTTGTGTGCATTTAGAAAACAAAATATTTTATGAGATTAACAGGATCCTTTCTCACCTCAAGGAAGATGTAGAAATCAAGAAAATGCCCTTGTGATGGCAGATAGTTTATGATATCAAAGTAATGCACACAGTTCTGTGCCTCATATTTGAGATCATGCTAAGGACCTCCAAAGCTCCTTGTAAATTTTGCTTTATGAAATTGAAAGTGAATATTAGCTATTTAACATTCAGAGCAAAATCTTGTTTCAATCTTGAACTGTGAGTTCAGCAAAAAAGATGTACTTTTTTTATGGCTGAGCCTTACTTGAAAAAATTTGCTCTGTCGTGTGTCTGATTGGGGTTCAATTTTTTCTTGTAGCTCCTTTGGCAGATAGACTGCTGTCTACATGCAAGACAGTTGTCTGTGCCTCCTTGCCTTTTCCATAGAAACTAGCATATATTCAGTAGAAATCATTAGCATGGGGACCCTGCCTCACCTTTCTAATGCAATATGAGACATCTTGTCCTTTTATTCCTAGATTGATTACTCAGTATGCTTTTTTCCAGATATTAAGGCTATGCACGTAAAAATGAAAAGCAAAAATCACAAATATGAGTAATCATACATCTCACTCAGCTATGTTTTTATGGTTGTAGAGTAGTAGCTGAAGTCACCTGGGAACTTTGTTAGCGAAGGCAGTCAGGGTTGCCTTTTGGGCACGATCTGTTACTGACTTCAAGGATCATAATAATTTGGCTGGAATTCAAGAAACTAGTGATTGGCACACAGCCTCTCCAACTGTTGCCTGCTGTCTAGTTTATCTCATTATAACTTAATAGAAAGTCAGCTATGAACATTCACCAGATTCCTTTGCCTGCTCTCAGGGTCTTGGGTGTTGATTTTTCAGGCCACAATATATAATAACACATCAAATCTGAAATGCTAGCACCTACTCTGAACACAGAATTATGCCCCTGTGCCACTCTCTGTGTCAGAACCCTCACAGATTTTGTAAACAAGATGTTTTTTCCTACCAGGCTGTCCTGACAAGGTCATGATCTGGGTACCTATTGGTGTCAGAATCTGTCTGAGGTTATTTTTGTTGGGTTTTTTTTTACTTGCAGTGTTACACATTGTTTAATGTTTTTCTGTCAATCATGTGAAGTCATTAACAGCCTTCAAGTTACAGGCTCAAGTGCCAGGAACATGTCTGCCATTCAGACCTAACTATCTTTATTTCAAGCATAAATTTCCCTGTTGCCCCCTTGTTAGAATGAGCACTTGAGATGAGTGGCAGAAGCTCAAAATGTGAGCAATAAGTATGATGCTACAAAACTGTTAAAAATATTTCCATGAAGTTATGCTGCTCTGGAAGTTTCTGCATTAGAAGCTACCATTAGGCTGTCATCAACATGGTCCTTAGCCTTACTGTCCTTCTAAGATTTGTTGCTTCTAGCTGGCATTTGAAGGCTTGAATTTCATCCCACAAACTGTTGGATTGGCTATGACCCTGCTAACTCTTGGTTTTGATTAATGGAAAACATTGCATTTGGAATGAAACATAATAATTTGTCTCTTAAGATATATAAATTGCTAGGTGAGCAGCCCAGTTTTTCAGTTTGCCTTTTCTTCTCTAGAAGAGGAAGAAAAATGTTTCAAGGCAAAACGTTTTATCCAAAATTATTTTCTCAACAGTGTAAAACCTCTGCAGAACCAACTGCTCATTGAGAGTTAGTGCTTTATCACTTGGAGATGCTTAAGAGTACATAGGACTGACAGCTTGCCTCATAACTTTCTTAAGCTTTACATTCTCTGTAAATTCTTACTTTGTTTTTCTTTCATAGCTGTTTGCAGAGTTTGATTCTTTATGGGCATGTTCTGTGGCATAGTAGGGCAGTCACCTTAAATATCATGAAGAACCATGTTATATGCATTAGAAAATTACACAGCCTTCTGTGACAAATAATACATTTGTGTTTCTTAAATCAACATGCAAAGCAACTCAAGTAAACAGTCATTTCAGCATTGTGCCTCCGGCTGAACATCCTGGCATGAGGCTGAATTGGGTGGTCAGGACAACATCAGCATTTAGTAGGTACTGGAGCACATAGTGGATTTTGCTCTTTTACAACTGGTTCAGCCACTCCAGTCTATGTTGATAACTTAAATTTGTATAATCAAAAAGTAAAACTGCTATAGAAAATATATGTCCTGACAAAAGAAGGCTGCTTTATTTCTCAGTCAGTTGTTTTCTGTGCCTTGGGGCTTAATTTCTTTTGCTAGGCATAAGGCAGTTCAACACAGCTCCTAATTTTCTCTCTCCTGCTCTTTGATTTATACAGTCAACCTGTCACTACAAAGTGTAAGTGCTTTCCAGTGTAAAATTGATAGCAATAGTGAGGTGACTACTTTATGCACACTTTGGAATCTTTTTCTCTTTTGAGTAAGATAAAACTGTGGGGGTTGGTTTTAAGTCGTGTATATTCTCTATCGGTCAGGGTTAGTTGGTACTGTGATTATGAATGTTAAAGATGTAATTCTTAAAATGTAGAGGGTTTTTTTGTTTTATTTTGTGCTATTTTTGAAGCGGTCAGACAGTATTCAGTTTTTTGGAGTTGGATGCCAATAAGTTGTGATTTCTCTTCAATTTACACTGGTTTTCATGAGTTACAATAGGGTGCAGTTGCTGCTTAGTTCTTTAATGTTGTCTGTCATTACAGAAATTCAGGTGGTCATTTCATTTGTTGATTACTTTGAAACTTAAAAACTCCATTGAAAGTCAATTCCTCTGAAATGGTAGAAAGCCACCTGTGTGGACCCTGATGCATTTTCATAAGTCTCAAAAAATGAGAAGGTAAAGAATTGTACTTTGAAACAGTAGTATTCTGTGGTAGTTATTAATACCTTAATTAGGAAGCAATGGATTACTCCTATAGTATGAAAATATGATATTACAAATACTATTTTGATCTTGCAAGTTCTCAAGTTTACTTGTTTCTACTCTTTGCAAACTTTTTTCTAGCATTGTGACTATTTCTACCATCAGTGGTAGGTGGTGAAAGATCTTGCTCTTTTACTTACTCTCCATCTCTCAGCACTTTTGCTTTTCTTGGTTTAGCTCTCAATGGTTGTTTTGTACACATGAGCTCTGTCTGGCTTCTGGTGAGCATGGGAGACATCTTGCCAGTAAGAACTGGTTATTGCTTCTGGTCTGTATTCTTTTGTTTTTTCCCCTCATTCTTGAGCAATGATCTCTGTCTGTCTTAGCTGTTTAAAATGTTCTGAAAACCTCCTTCCTTTTCAGACAACAGCAAGACTGTTTAGGTGATCTAGACAGCTCTCAAAATGCTGGTAGCAAATGAATACCTGTTCACCCATCGAGGGGGCAAAATGGAGTGACTTTTACCGCATGAGTGTTGTAGAGTCGGTCATGTGTAATACTGTATGGGTTTGGTTCTCTCTGACTGGTAGGATGTCTGCAGAGTCATCATGGCTGGGCTTCGCGAATGAACATTAGGGAAAGGTCTCTGCCCACATTTGTTACAAGCACACTGGTGGCTAAAAAGGCCAATACGAGACAGGCACGTCCAGTTGCAAAAGGCACAGCAGAAAGTCTCCTTAGGTGGTAAATTCTGCAAGGCACGATTCTTTCTGCGTTGTCTTTTCTCCTCGAGAGCGATCCTGGGTGCGTTTTCAAAGGCATCAGCAGTATTATAGATGGTGTGCCTCCAGGCCTCCCAGTTGGAGACCAGAGTAGACCAGTTATGTTGATCAATGTGGTCAAGGCTGAGATGTTGTTTCAGGGAGTCCTTGTATCTTCTCTTCGGGGCTCCTCTCATGCGGCAACCGGTGGCAAGTTCACCATAAAGCAAGATCTGCAGAGTAGGATATGCAGTTTCACCTTGATACTCTTCTGGTGACTGAGGATGGAGTGATAGTGTTTTTGCTTCATCAGCTCTGACTGTGAACTAGAATGCATTGTGTAATACATTACTGCTTCTTTTTAAGGTTCTACTGTTCTAATTGGTTTAAATAATTTTAATACAGATGCTTTTTGTTTCAGAATATATTGGGAAAACAGGAGGAGAAAAATAGCTTCCTGTTCCAAATAAAGCTATTATCTATGTCCCTAACAAACTCCATCTTTTCTGACTGATGCTTTTCAAACTGGTTCTTAATGACTTCCAGTGAGAGAGATGGTTTGGAGTCTTGTGCGGAGCTGAAGGTCTACACTGGATGTTTTAGGGCTAATGTGTTATTTGCCTTCTGGCAGTTATGGGGTGGTGTTGTGTGTTTGTTTTGGGTTTAGGGGTTTTTGGGAAGCAACATGGTAAGTCTGAATATGCTTACATTGTGTCCACTGCCTTGATGAGAAATTAGTGTTTGACCCCAGATCTGGTTAATCTGAAAGCATTTCATTTCCTTGTGTTGCTGGTATTTCACAGTCGGCAAATCATTAGCAAAGTTAAGACAAGTTTATATTCAGTTCTTCATACAATTAAGGAATTTCAAATATACTTTTCTTTTTGCTTTTGAAAGTATTTTTCTCTTCCTGCCTTAAATGTTTACCCTTGGAAAATATCTACTCCAATTTACTAGTACTAATTTGCCACTTTCTTTTGAAATATAAAACCAAAGTTGTCTTATGTCTTTAGATAATATTAGCAAAAATGTGGCTGTGAAGTGACAGTGAATAGCTGTGCAAGATAGAACCTATGCAAAATGATCAGTGCTAGTGAAAACTGCATAAAAAGAAATCCATCCTAGCCTGAGATCCCGGACAACAGAATTGATGTCTAACAGGCAGTTCCCTGTTTTATATTTTTGTAGTTTATTAGTTCTATATGAGAATTTTCTATTTGTCCACATTTATTGCATTCTTTTATTTTACGTTTTTTGCAGACTGCTTCTCCAATTTGCCATCATTGGTTACTCTAATGAAAGAAATGCAAGACTTTATACATTTCAGAGCTGTTATTTCATAGTCTCTGCAAACTCTGCCGTCACTGTACTAATTTGCACAAACATTATGTTTTCCATAGAAACCCCCGAGGGCCAGGAGTGACACCTTTTTTTTCCCCCCTTATTTTTAAATGACAGTTTAAGTTATGAAGTACAGATTGGCCTTCAAAAAAGAATCATTGATCTGATGCTGTTGGCACTGTTCAGAATTTTGCAAATATATCAAGAGGCAAAATAAAGTTATTTCAAGGTGTTCCCAGAGGGCAGTAGTCACAGAGAACCACAGAAAAATCCTTTGTTAAGGATTTGGAAAATTAAATACACGACAGTAACAGACAGCTCTCTCCTTTTTGTAGTTAGAACAGAAATACTTGTATCCTACAGTGCCAAACTCTTAATCTTTTATAGAACGTCACATCAAAGTATATCATAACTTGTATTCTTACCTGATTCTTGAAGTTATATGAATAATATCAGCAGCAAAGTCAAACAGCACCAAGGGGAAACTGCCCTGTTTTCGTCATTGTCAACAGATTTGATGTTGCTAGGGATGGAGATATTGCAGTCCTATTTATAAATTTATGTTAATTCATATAATGACTTATGACTTCGGTTTTTTTGTAGTTATTTGAACTGCTAGGCCCTGAAGGTTTTGAACTCATAGAGAAACTCCTACAGAACAGATCTCTGATTCTGGAAAGATCTTTGACTTGTCCAAATGATAACAGGTTCCAGGCTCTGCAAGGTAAGTGACTACAAAATTTTTATTCCAAACCAGAAAAAAGTAGCTTTCCAGCTGTTCACTTGTATTTCAAACAGTAGTGCTGTCAATGTGTATTTAAAAAGCAAGCAAAAAAAAAGGGGAGGTGGTCAAGGAGGAAATGTATTTATGGGCTTAAACAAAGAAATTGTGGTCTTATTATACAGGAGAAACAAATACTGATTGCATATATTTATTTACTTTTCAACGGCCTATGGGCATGTGCAAATTTAGCATGTATTAAGAGTTGCACTTTTCTGATTTTTAATGGATTACTGTGGAAATAACTTGATTTTCCATTATTCCTCATCTGCTTTCCTGCTTCCACTCTACCTTTGACTATCAACTAATGTAGGCCTTGGGGACGAAAAGCACAGTAACAACCACTTCTGAAAAAAAAGAAGTCAAGGATATTAAAAAATAAAGTTAAGGATTAATAAGTGAGAGGGGGGAAAGAAAGGAATTCAGATTTTATACTTTGATTTTTGCTTTTTTATATGTTTTACAAATTACTGTTTTAAAATAAGTCTTATTACTTTCTTTTCTGACAAAAATAAATCTGATTGTGTATGGGTTGTGACTTGGGATAAATCTTACATGGACATAGCACCATGCAACCCATTGCATGTTCACAGTATATGGAGTTAGAAAAATGTAAATAGACCTAGTAAAAGGGGATTTATGTATCCTCACAATAATTTTAAAATACAAATGACTCTTTTTTTAATGTCTTCAGTGAAATGTTATATAAGCAAATGCTTAGGAGTTCATCTCTTACTGGGTTGATGATTAGTCTAAACTCATCAGAACAACCATGATTTTTACCTGTTTGTGATTTCTGAAGGGAACGTCTTGCTATATAACAAGGTTTTGTGTCCTGGTATTTTTCCCTTCTCAAGTAATCAAATAATAAAAAATTAAAAATACATTCAGTAGAAATGGAATATCTTTCTCCTACGTACAGATTTTAGTTACATGAATATTTTCTTCTCACTTAGCAGAAGTAGTATTTTGGAAGCTTTTATGAAATTATTCTTCATTATGCCATCAGTAAAATCTATCACAGTAATTTCTGCTAGAATGTGGAGGAAGAATATTTTCAATGTTATGCTTTTGAGACAATAGAAAGCATAACTGATTGTATGCATTTTTCACTGATGAGAGAACCCTTGTTTCACTGTGGTAAAGAAGTCAATGATATTTGGGTATCTTCTCTGAGATTGAAGATGCTCTGCCCTGAATTCAGTCTATAAATTTTAATAAGGCTTTCTTCTTTTAAAGTTGATCAAAATGGTATTTCTAATGGGAATTGAAATCTTATCTTTCCAAAATTGCATTTGAGGAAGGGAATCATTTCTGTCTGCAGAAATTTAGTCAACTTTGAGTAATTTGTACCTTGAGAAAATAAGCACAAGTCAAGGAACTGTATGTGTTCTGCATTTTTGTACCATGCTGTATTATTTGACGGTTTCTTGTGTAATTTACTTCCATGGCAGTAAAGGTGATTGTTGTGCTTATCAGACAAATCAAGTAACATTTCTTTGCCCTAGTGTGTTCAGTCTGAATTAAATTTAGTCCGGAAATTGCATCCATTGTTGTCCCTTTTTAATACAAGAGAGAGAGTTAAAGCTACAGACATGATGATATTAATGTGGACATTTTGACAGTTTATTAGATTTTTTTCAATGCTGTTTAACAAGTTATTGTCACCCTAGCCAGTATGCATGTTGTGAGATGTAGGAGTTTCAGTTTTGTTGTAGGTGAAAACTAAGCAGCACAAATTATTCAAAATGTTAGTGGTCAAGTGGGTTTATTTAATGAAAAAAAGGTTTTCAAGTTTTTGGCTTCAGAGTTTGGCTGCAGAAGTACCTATGAAAGATAACTGAGTTAAGTATATAATATTCAGGCAAACCTACATAAGCTAATCATCTTTGCAGAATTTTGAAAACAGAAGTTTAAAACCACCAATACAGTTAAAAAAAAAAAACAAAACAAAACAAAAAAGAAAACAAAAATCTCTCCAGCCTGTTGTAAATAAAAGACTTGATTGTGTCTTTGGTTTTGACCAGTACTGGCCTCAGAAGGGTGAATGTGACTGTGCTTTTCAGGCTTCCTGCTCCCCTAGATTTATTGTTTACTGTAATTGTTCTATAATTCTGATTCTTCTGGATTCAATCCTGCTGCTTATCCATGTATAGGGAAGGAGTCCTTGCGGTTGTATAGAATAGGATGGATGTTCTCTCTTGTTTAGGGAAATTAATTGTGAGTATGCTTTCAATACAATCATGTTATCTAGTATATATACAATAATTGTTATGTGAAAAAGCTGCTTAAAAAAAAAAAAATCACCCTGTTTAATCTTGTCTCAGTTTGAGACAGTTTGGAGGGGGCAGAGACCTCGGATGGAAGTCTCCTTACTCTGATTCAGTAGCCCTGGTTCTCTCCATTACAGAGAGAGAGAGAGAGAGAGAGAGAGGAGAGAGCAAACATGCCTAGGTGTAAGTGAAAAAGGCCAACGACTGCACAGTCTACATAAAGCTCAAACATTTTTAAACACACACGTGCACAAAACCCCAAAAGACACATGAAACCCCAACCAAGCATCAGAAAGCAAACCTTTAGAATAAAACTGGGGAAAAAAAATGAATCCAGTACTAACAAGGATGCATATCTGTTAACATGTTGCAGAACAGTGCAAGAAGTTTATAGGAGAAAATGCTAAGCCCAATTATGGTTGTCAAGTTACGATTCAGTCTGAACAAGAAAAGTTGTTAATGAAACAATATCGTCGAGAAGAAAAACGAAATGCCAGAAAAGAAAAACAAGCTGGGGAAGATGGAGAAGTTTCTGGAGAAGGACAAATGTGCTTTGATCCCAAAGAGCTGCGGATGCAAAGGTAATAAATCCTGAAAGTTCAGAAATGCTTCTATTGTAATTGCTACTTCAACTTATCATAGTAGTTTATTTTCTTTTAGTTTACTTTGGTGATTAGGTGATTCCGACTTCAAGTCATATTTTATTGCAAGTATAGAATTTTTTTTAGTATGAAAACCTAATTTTCAGGAAAGAAAGCAGTGATCTGCTTAATGAGAATCTTCTTGATCTCATCTATGTGGGCTGGAGAGGCAGATTAGAGGGGTAGGCTATCTTTCTTAGTTCCTGTATGCACACTACTTGCTTAAGATTTATGAAGTCTATACTAAATCTATCAGAACTATCTTTCTTTTTTTCTCTCAAGATTAATGGGTACTATTTTCCATGTTGTCAGCTAGAAGGTAGCGGGAGGAGTAGAGGAGGGAAAGGATAAGGAACAAATAAGCTGTTGTATTTTGTATTGAGAAAAATGTAGTGGGACTGGTATCTAACTGTGAAATCATCTTGTTTTATTGCTTAAAAAGAGGCAAAACTGCATTTAGGAAAACCTTGCACTTATTGGATTGCACTTCTGAATTTTATGTAAACAGTGTGTTATAAGGATTTGGTTTAACTGATGCCACTGAATAACACTGTAAAATTTTTTGTTGATTATTTTACGAAACTTTTTTTTCTTAAACTCCGCAATTCTTGCTCTTACTTTAATATACTATGTTCAGTTTTTGTCATGGCAGTCTAAAATGGGCAGAATCATTGCAATTATTTTTCTGCTTTCAGAGAACTAGCACTTTTGAATGCTCGAAGTATGCCAGTCTTAGGTAGACAGAGAGAGATGAGCTTCGAAAAAATTCATTATCCTCATGTTTATGATTCCCGAGCTGAAGCTATGAAAACATCAGCATTCATTGGGGGTGCAAAGGTACGTGTTTTGTGCATGACCCTTCTTGAGCAGTACATCTTTCCCAATGAATAATGTCTAGCAGGGTTCCCTTTGTTCCCTTAGTCTCCTACTTATCAGAGTCTAACATATGAAGCAGTGCTTCTTTTCAGATGGTTTTAAACACTTCCATATATTCTGTTTTTACTTTGCCTCTCAAAGAAATAATTTTGTTCTCAACTAATGTATTTGCTTTTGTTTCTTGGGTCACTTATATATTTAAAATACTGTTTTTCTATCTTTTGGGTACCTTTGAACTGGCTTTAACAAAATAAATGCTTTATGAAATTCTACACTTAATGGATTCTGAAATGTAATAAAGCAGAGTTATTTTTTGGGGGGAGTTGGGACTATTTTCTCAGTAGTAAAACTGATTATTTTCCATTTGGGGGGTTCAGTGCTGTCTATAATATGAATCACTGAGATTTGCTTTTGTTTTGGATTCATTTTTTGAAGGAAAGTGATAAAGCATTGTTCTAAGTAAGTTATACATAATCACACTTTGTATTTTCATACTTTCAATTAGTTTTCCTGTAATACTGTTTTAGGTGTTTTTACCAGAATCAGTTCAGAGAGAAAATAATAAAATGTATGAAGAGGTGAAGATCCCTCATAGTGAACCAATGCCTATTGGCATTGAAGAGAAAATTGTTTATATTAAAGACTTAGATGAGGTGAGTATACCATTTCAAAGATATTAAATTAGTTTTTACTTTGTATTACAAAAAAACTCTGGAAAAATAATTTTTTTCAATGATATGTGATATGTAAATGCAACCAGTTAATTTCTTGACTACTAATTTGGAGAGTATTTATTAGGAAATGTAGTTCAGTGAAATCATCCCTTTCATATTGACTCAAATTCAAGGAATTCCTGATCTGAACTACTTGTTCATGAGTTGCAGTTCTCAATTCCTTTGGCATTACCTGTTAAGGTTTTTTTGGTTTTGAACTGTGATCTCAATCACGACAATAAAATGAAAGTGTTACAGCAGTTGTGTTCTCTTTCTGAAGATCACATGGCGAAGTGAACCTGAGTTTCCGTATCTGGACTTGTACAGGTTGGCGTGTGACTGCACATCACTATTTTGCACTAGTCTTGCAGTCCAGTGCAGTGCAGGGTGTTGACTGTGGTGTTATAGATTGTGTGGGGTGCAAAGTCTTCTCAAATTGTTCTTCTTTAAACAGAAGAGGGCAAATCATCATTAGCAAAACGTTGATGATAGAAAGTAAAGGCAGAGAGGAAAAATGCAAGTAAAACAGGCATTAACATTTTAACTTTTACTGATTTAAAATGGTGCAAAAGCTAAGGTAAGAGAACTAAATTTGTTGTTAGTTATTTACAGTCTAGAACGTGCAGTAGTCCATCACATGTACCTCTTTACTCCTCATTGTATATGTCAAATCTATTGAAAAACAGAAGATTTTATTTGAATAAAGACATAAAGAGCAAGCTATATGTACATATGAAGAAGGTTTTATGTTTCTTAGTTCTTCAGCATATAACATGGAAACAAATTTTTCCACTTTGTGGGAAAACAGTAAATGAGAATATACCCAGAGCACCTAATTGGGACTCTGAGTAAAGATTGTATTACATAAAGATTTAACTCTTTCAAAACAGAGGACAGTTTAATTTTAAAATCTGAGTCTATTCTTTTCTGTTTAGGTGACAGTACCTAATGTTATGTTCATTAATTGAATGACAGGTTAACTGGATAGAAAAATGGAGCCACTGCAGCGATAAAATGTGACATTTTCTATGACAATACTCAGTATGACAGCTTTTTGCCATGAAATGTCTTTCTCTTGAGCTAAATAGTGCTTAATAATCTGTAAATTTTTTGAAAGTACCAATATTTCAGTAGGCATTAACTGCTTTCAGAAAAAATTGGTTCAGACAGAAACATAACTATCTAAAATTAATAGTTTGCAGATTTTTACACTTCTAATGTTTAAAATAATTGTAAAAAATGCATCAGTTATACAGATTTCACAAGTAACTCTCCTTTGTACGTTGTGTATCATCAAGAGGTATTCATTTCAGTTTTATAGTGAAATTTTGAAATAGAAATAATTTTTTGTAGAACTTTACTGTTTGATACGATTCTTATTACATGAGATCAAATAGAATAGTCAATAACAAATACAATTTTGAATGTTTGAACACTTATGTGTATAATTTCTGCCCTCAACTTTAATATCAGTTTGCAACAATAGATGACAAATTTATGAAGTTTGTCCAGCAGGACTTGTCACTTTCCTGCTTCCATTAGTGAGGCTCATAAATTTTAAAGTTGTTGAATAGCACATTTTTATCAATGAGTTAAAAGAGGCTGAAATTACCAATGGGGAAATTTTTGTTGTTGTTGTTTTCTCTGTATGGCAGTTTTAGATCTCTAAGCTCAGAAAAAATCTTGGTTGATATTTAAAATTTTTACCAATTAACTGGGATCAGTTAAAGGGCATGAAGATTTTCCATCAATATATTTTATTTTTGGTTTATTAGTGTTAAGCAAAAACAGCAAAATAATTTTTTTTTAATCTGTCTTCCTAGAATGCATAGATGTTCATAAGTAGCTCCATTATATCTCTGTGTAGATATGTTTGCAGGATTACCTAAAATACAAACAAGTGGGCAAAGAGTAGAGATGACAGTAAATATAGCTGTACATAGTTCAAAGCTAGAAGCTTCTAAAGGCATCAGGAGGAAGTTGAGAGTTTTGCTGCTATTGACTACTATGAGATGCCATTAGTGGTAGGGTTTTGATGTACGACATTGAGTTAGTCTAGACATATAGATTAAGGTACTCATTCTGTTTAATGAGTCAATATACATGAAAACCATGATCCACAGGAAAAAAAAGGCACAGAACAACCAAGCCATCTATTGTTGCTGGTTTTCTGAGTATTATATATTGAACTCTCTAAGCACTTGATGTCTGTGGAGAAATCCTGATGGTTTTAAAAATTATAAATATTCTTCTTCATTGTCTTTTTAGTCTGTACATTTTCATTTGCATAAAAGTAATTTCTCTATCTGTTTCTCATAAGCTATGTGATTTTGATCACACTGTCAGCAGTTTGGGTGGAATATTTGACTGTGTAATGTGTATTGCAGAATATGCTATTAAATTTAATCTTCAAAGCTCTTCAGGTCAGAACTGAGTTCATAAGGAGTTCATTTATATTTTGAACTGTTAGCCAAAAGATAAACTTCTGGATTCTGTAAGTTGAAGTAATCTTGCACTTTAAATATTCTGAAGTATTAGTTAAGGTTTAGATTTCCTCATTTCCTTAACCTGATATAAACACAGTTTGAGAAGAGATGAGAAAAATATATTCCTCTTGATACTAATTTTAACAAACTGCATTTTAACCATATTTTAAACATGTATAGGCTTATTTTTTTTTTTTTCTTATGTACAAGTATAAGACAAAATGAGAAAACCTCTATGAACCAACAACATAGGGAGCAGTGATGTGTTAAACTAGTACAGATATTAACATGAAGTTCTTATTTATAGGATTGGCAGTGTAGTCATGATGCATCTTCCACTGCACTGCAGAATAAAGAAATAACATATTTAAGCCAATTTTGGTACTATATTATCTGAAATCTTATGGCCAGTATTTTCAAAGTAAGTATTCAGCTTAGTTAGAGCCTCCTTGCAAAGAGTCAGAGCTTTCCTAAAGAGTTTAACTTCATGATTAGTTAAATTATTCCACATGCAGATTTTTCTGAAGCCATGAAAGCTCTTCCTGAAAGAATACAGATGCTAAGATGAAACTCGTGATATAGACGAAGACCCAAATTTCTGTAGCTACCTTTCCTATGCAATCCCATTATGCACTGCAAAGATGAGATCAGGAGGGGCCAACCTTTCACAATTTAGAAGCCATGAAAGCATACCATAGCATGTCAAACTGCCGGCATTAGCACTCCCCTGCTGTCAGTGTTGTTCATTTTTCTGCTTTGTCACTCATATCTTTATACATTATGATCTGAACTGCTGCTTCACCTCCTCCCACAGTCTCACTCCACTTGTGTCATCTCATATTCTTTATTTCCTACCACTGTTGAGCTGGGAGCAGGAGCCAGTGGCATGGAGGGTGCTTTGCTGCTGCTCGGGAATGTCTCTGGTGTTCAGTGGTAGAAGGGTGCACTGTGTCCCAGGGAAGGAGTTACAGAGGGGCTAAGGAGTTGCAGGGCAGTAAATCCCACCCCCAGCTCCCTTTGCAGATAACTATTTTTCTTGGCATTTGTTCCTATTTAGAGAGCCATGTTTTCACCATGGTACAAGCATACAAGCACGGGTGGTTCGTAAGTGGCTGATTGGTCACACCAGTTTAATCTGAAGTATTCTGATTCTACTACTTGTAAAAGTGACACGCCAGCTGAGTTGTTTCAATAATGAGAATTTAAAAAATGGAGTAAGCGCAAGCTTAGATTTGTTATTTTTGCTTGCTTGACAAGCCGCTTGCCATTAATGAAATATATTTTTTGTACTTACTATAAAGGTTGTTTTGCGTCAGGCTTTTTGCCAAATAAATGTACCTTTAAAGTCATAAACTCAGGTCAGGGAAAGTTCCTCTTCAAGACTGTGAAAACACGTTTTATCTAACAAATTGCTGTTGGTGAAAAATTACTTCAGCTTTTTACCTAAAATGAGTGTTCAGGGTAGGATTTATTTCTTTGTTTCATGTTATTTCAGTTTCCTTTTACTAGCATTGCTTAATAATCTAAATAAGAAGTGTGATTTTTTTTCTCTCTGTGTTATGTGAAGGACTTATTACAAAATCAATACTCCCCCTTTTCCTGTAATGTTTTCTTTTTTATAGAATTGTACAAGGTAAGTCTACTGAATAGAAGTATGGATGTTTTTGCATAAATTACATTTTTCAAATCCAAAATATTGGACCATTAATTCCAAACTTGATCCTGGTGTTTCAGTTGCATATTTTTCAAACAGCAATTGGCAGTTGGACTGAAAGGAATAATTTAAAACAATATTTTTAATTTTATTGAAATGTTGACATTTATCCAATGAATTATACTCTAAATTTGCTCCAAGGAAAGTTTACAAGTTCTGTAATCATTAGTCCCAACTTAAGACAAGGAAAACCACATAGATCAAGGTATAATCATTTTAATGGCTGGTAACGTATATTAAGAATTGTAGTCTGTCTTCATATTTCATGAGGTGTGATATCCAAAAAAGGAGTTAAAATTTAACATTGATCTTAATCTTAAAGCCTAGCAGTTCTGGTTTAATGTTCTTCAGTATGCAAGTTAATGAGTATTCTATCATTATTTTAGAATCCCAGGTGCAATATTTATAGTTTCTGCATCAAATCGTTTGATTATCTAACCCTTAGCTGAGGCTTTTATGCATTGTTTCATTTAAATTTTAGGAATAAATACTATTGCTTTAGTTAAAAGTAAGTAAGATATGTGCTTCATGCCAAATGATATTCATGCCAAAGCAGTTTATTGTCTGTCTTGTATAAAATTACCATTATTTCAATTAAGAAAATCCATTTTTTAGTAGAAATAGTTTATTAACTTCATCAAAAAAATCTGTTGCTATGATGTGCAAACTGTAAACTGATATTCTGGTTTTGAAATTTACCTGTAATCTCATATTGTAGAAATGCAAAAATGTGCTCTGTGGCTTGCTACTAATTCACCTTTGGAAGACACTTGCTGTACTTAAATATAATTCATTAAATGTAATATTTTTAAAACATGTGCCTCACTTGACTGCAGCTTCTACTGCAGATAGATATCACTATATGATTTCCTGAATGCTAAGAAGTTCTTTCTTCTTTCAGCAATGGAGAATATCTTCCCATGATGATAAATCTCTGAAAACTATTTTGAAAATTATTCTTACTTTGTTGATATAGCCTTTAATACTACAAATGGTACTATAACATTTTTCTGGATTTATTCTAAAAATCCTTACCAGTAAGATGCTTTTCTTTGTTCAGTAGAATCACTGATTTTATTGCATACTGGATTACTAACCTGACTTATTTTGGGGAACACCTTTAAAACAAAAACATATCTAAATAATTTCTAGAAAGAAACTCGATATGATAATGCCAAATTAATTTGATATGGTACTTGAAATACAGGTGCACTGTAGTGTTAGCAAGACTTTATGAATGTTATAGTACAAGTTTGAATTAATTCCATAGTGAAATGTTTACATTTGAATTCCTTAGTTTAACACATCAGTGTTCCGGCTTCAGCGAGGCAGAGTTCTTAGGAGCACAGCTTGGGAGGATCAGCAATTATGACCACCCTCCAATTATCAGGAGTTTGAGCAGTGGAAAAATTAACATTTAACAGAGAGAATTAGTAATGGAGTAGGTAGATATAAAAGAATAAAAAAATAATTTACAAATGAATAATTTTTTCAGTAATCTGAGATTATTGTTTCTAACATGGTTCCACCTATATCTGCTTTCTCCTGATACGACAGTATTTTTGCATCTCTGAAGTTCGTATCAAAATATATAAAACTGGTTTCCTAGAACATCAGAATAAGAGCTTATGCTAGTGCTGAAATGAGAGAAAAGAATGAACTATCTCAAAAGAGGTATACTGAGGATAATGATTTTCTTTATTAAAGTAGTGATAGTAAAAACCAAAAATAAATGAAAGTGTCATTAGAGATAGTGATATCAAGGCTATTCTAAAAATAAGAAAGCAAGAAATAGAGACTGACATTTTGTTTTCTGACAAAACTCATAAGACAACTTATTTTCCCGAGGTAAACATCCCAGGTATGTGCTAGTTTTTAAGAGCTGAACATAGTACTGGATATGTTCATCTTTTAGCCATTTCATGAGTTTCCTCCAAAGCATTTTATTTTGTTACTTTGTATAATTATTTTAAAATAATGTTTTGAAATGCAGTGCTATCTGGTAGTACCCTTAGAATTTGAAAACTGTGAGTTTTTTGACTCAGCAAAAAGATGTGTTTGATACTATTAATATTATTATAGTCTTTGAGAGGACCTGTCTCTTAACCCAAGATGAGAAATTGAAATTATTTTCTCTGAAGCATCTCTGTGTTAGGCAGGTGTGACTTCTCTGGAATCTTTGCCTTGTCTGTTCTGAGTTCAACATTATCATGGACTTAAAAAAGACAGTAACAGTTTTAACAGACCACTATTTCATATATCCTCCTCTTTGTCTCCTCAGCTTGCCAGGGTTTTACTATTTCATTTTTAAACAAAAAAAAAAAAGATTTGTATGCAAAAAAGACGTTCAAGCCAATCTGTGTCCCTTATACAGATGTATGTAAGATGCAAAAAAGAGGGGATGATGATGAATAATTGGAGAGAGATGAGAACTGATGCATGATCTTATGTCAGATTCTATGAAGAGCAAAAGGCAGCTTTCAGTGAGCAGCAGCCCATACATACTGAAACAATATGTGTCAATCCACCATTGTAAAAGTAATGCCATAGTTCACCTGTTTTGGAATGGGGAGGAATGAAGGTAAAGGAAGCAAATACATCATGTCTCACATGAGTTTTGGATCTAGACATTATATAATTGGTCAGATGTAAGCCTGTATTTGTTCAAACTACATTCTCCTTGGCCTGTTTATATGATGCGGCTTTCATTTTTGGTATGATGTTGTGGATCGAAGCACTGTAAAGTGACTATTTAAAAGCAGTTTATTTTTATACAAATTGGAAGAATATTCCCCAGAAAAGTACAGGGAAAACAAGCTTTTATTATTGTCCCATAAGAATGGAGAAGTATTGCAGATACTTTCTTAAAGTTTTGGTTTACCAGGATTATTGGAGAAATTCATAGATAACCATTTGCATCCACATTTCCATATTGTACAATGTGTCTCTGACTTAAAAAAGCAACTAACACAGCAATTTGCAATGTAACTTTTTTCTTATTCCAGAATAGTGTTCTCTCTCTACCTCTGTCGTAAACCTGTCTTTTGGTAGGCTGACAACAGGTTTATTTGCTTTGAGTTGACATTGGGCAAGTTTGATCCTTTTAGAATCAGGCTGAATGAAGGTTTCCTTTGGAGTATGTGCTGCCTTAGCTCATCTAAACAAATTTTTCAGATTACTTTTTACAGAGGTGAAAAATTATCTTTTTCTTTTTGACCAACAGGCTTCTCCTTGCTTTTCAGCTGTGACCTAATGCCTTCCTCTGTCTTGTAGTGTCTTAAAATTGAATGCTTAGAATGCAGTCTGATCATTTATTCTTTAAGTTTCCTTTGTCCTAGTGTCATGTGCAGTTTAGTTCAAGACCTTTTGTGGTCTTGTGCTTGTAATATTTTTAAGATTAACAAGGGTTTTGTCTTTCCTTTTTAAAAATCACTTTCTAAATGCTATTAGGATAGTATACTGTATAATACATAATAGCTTTATCTATTTTTGGCTTATTTGTTTACATACGCATAAAAAGAGCCTTTTAGCATCTTAGAAGTCTGATGGCTGTGTTACATGAACAAGCCATGTTTAAGACACTGGAGATGTTCAGTGTGGCAAGGATGCTATGAAAAACTGGTAAATATGCTCTTTGTTATGTCAGTCTGGACTGTGTTTTTCGCACGTTTTTATTTTCAGGGTCTTGTTATTATTGACTACATGCAAAAAACACTGATAAATGTCGATAAAGCAAGAAAAAATCCATATGAATATAAAATAATGTTTTCAAATGTCCTTTCATTACTGAGGTTGTAATTGAAACTTAAACAGATCTCAGTTAGAGAGACTGTTTATTCTAAGTACTAGTAATGTGCAGCCTTTTTTTAATTGAAAAGAGCACTGTAAAATCTGAGTTACCTCTTCATGGGTAGTATAAGTTTAAAAAACCAATTAATTGACAATATGGGTCCAAGTCTAATAGCAACATTATCTGTACTGGAAAGTATAGAGGACTTACTTTCTTTTAGTCTGTTCTTTAAACCAGCATGGCTGTCTATGATATACTAAGCAAAAATTGCTTTGAAATATTTAGTAGATACTGCCATATGAAAGTTATATATTCTTACAATTATTTGGTTGCTCCTTTTCATGCAAGTATGAATAGGGAAATTCATTGCAAATATGAATAGGGAAATGCACTTTTTAGTATTAACATGAGGGAAAATTGACTGCATCTGATTTGAATAAAACGTTAAACCTGTTTCATTTTCTACACACCTGCCAAGAGTGTGTATTTTGTGTAGTGCTGCCTCTGAAATGGTTGAAAATCTGATGGGAACACTTACAAAGGCAAACCAGTAAAGGGCACCAGCTGCTGAAAATCACCTGCTGAGCTACTGTGGGAGTAGATGCATCTGCCTGTACCTAGAAGTAATCTAACAAAGCACCTGCTTCTACCTGTCAGGATTTTAATTTGTGTAAAGATTCATCCAATGAAACTACTTCTGAATACTTAAAAAAAAAAAAAAAAAAAAAAAGGCTGAGGTTTTTTTGTGCAGAAAAGCACCAGTTTTGAGCAATCTTCTCATTCTCATAACTATTTTAGGTTCTTATTTTAATAAAAAACAAACCCAGATATGGCAGCTAGAAGTCTCAGCTACACTAAGTGTAAAAGATGCAGCCAGTCTGGAAGAGATTATTCAACCAAAGAGGAGGTTTTCAACTTTTGTTTGACTTAGTTTGAGAGATGGATCTCAGGGGGATTTGTGAGACTATGTTTCTTTTTTTCATTGTAGCATATTTAATTCATTGTTGATGGTATTGCACAATCAAAAGTATGTTTTAAAATCAGAAGTCATTAGACAAATATTCCAAACGTATTTTAAAACCATTCTACTTTCTGTCTTTTGATACTTAAACTTTTAAACTGGAAACAGTTAGGGACCTACTGAGCTGCTTGGATCCCCACAAGTCTATGGGACCAGATGGGATCCACCCAAGGGTGATGAGGGAGCTGGCAGAAGAGCTCGCCAAGCCTCTCTCCATTATCTACGAACAGTCCTAGCTTGCTGGGGAGGTCCCAGATGATTGGAAGTTGGCGAATGTCATGCCAATCCACAAAATGGGCCAGAAGGAAGACCTGGGAAACTACAGGCCTGTCAGCCTGGCAAGATTATGGAGCAGATCATCCTCAGTGCAATCACACAGTACCTACAGGATGGACAAGGGATCAGACCCAGCCAGCACGGGTTTAGGAAGGGCAGGTCCTGTCTGACCAACCTGATCTCCTTTTATGATCAGGTGATCCGCCTGGTGGATGAGAGGAAGGCTGTGGATATGGTCTACCTGGACTTCAGCAAGGTCTTTGACACCGTCTCCCACAGCATACTCCTGGAAAAGCTGGCAGCCCACAGCTTGGACAGGGGTACTCTGTGCTGGGTTAGGAACTGGCTGGAGGGCCAGGCCCAGAGAGTGGTGGTGAACGGGGCTGCATCCAGGTGGTTGCTGGTCACTGGTGGTGTCCCCCAGGGTTCAGTGTTGGGCCCGGTTCTGTTTAATATCTTTACTGATGATCTAGATGAGGGGATTGAGTCCATCATCAGCAAATTTGCAGATGACACTAAGCTGGAGGGGAGTGTCGATCAGCTGGAAGGCAGGAGGGCTCTGCAGAGGGACCTGAACAGACTGGAGAGTTGGGCTGATTCCAACGGGATGAGGTTCAACAAGGCCAAGTGCCGGGTCCTGCACTTTGGTCACAACAACCCCCTGCAGCGCTACAGGCTGGGGACAGAGTGGCTGGAGAGCAGCCAGACAGAGAGGGACCTGGGAGTTTGGATTGACAGGAAGCTGAACATGAGCCAGCAGTGTGCCCAGGTGGCCAAGAAGGCCAATGGCATCCTGGCCTGGATCAGGAACAGTGTGGCCAGCAGGACCAGGGAAGTGATTCTTCCCCTGTACTCAGTGCTGGTGAGGCCACACCTGGAGTGCTGTGTCCAGTTCTGGGCCCCTCAGTTCAGGAAGGATATTGAGGTGCTGGAGCAGGTCCACATAAGAGCAACAAGGTTGGTGAAGGGACTTGAGCACAAGTCCTATGAGGAGAGGCTGAGGGAGCTGGGGTTGTTCAACCTGGAGAAGAGGAGGCTCAGGGGAGACCTCCTCACTCTCTACAACTACCTGAAAAGAGGTTGTAGCCAGGTGGGGGTTGGTCTCTTTTCCCAGGCAACTATCAGCAAGACAAGAGGGCATGGTCTCAAGTTGTGCCAGGGGAGGTTTAGGTTAGATATTAGAAAGAATTTCTTTCCAGAGAGGGTGATCAGACACTGGAATGGGCTACCCAGGGAAGTGATGGATTCTCCATCCTTGGAGGTTTTTAAGAAGAAACTGGATGTGACACTTAATGCCATGGTCTAGCGCAGCGGTGTTGGATCAAGGGTTGGACTTGATGATCTCGGAGGTCCCTTCCAACCCAACTGATTCTGTGATTCTATGATTCCATTATTGCTCTCATATATCGGTGACCGTACCACCTAAGTTCATCAGCCTTCACCTACATTTTATTTTCCTGTGGTAGGAAAACATCTGTGAATGCTGCTGATTTAGCTGGGATTTGGAGAACAAATAAGCTCTGTTCTTGTAGAAAAAAATACTGACTGTGTTTGTAGTTTTCCCCTGTAAAATTTAGGAAAAAGTCATTTAACATCTATATTGTAAACCAGTACTGTCTTGGGTAGCAGAAGTGTGAAATTAACAGAAATAGAGAAGAAAATGGAGCTGTTAGAAAGATTATGACAGCAATAGTGATTCCTCTGGGAATATTCTTCTGTTTGCCATTCTTTCATTTTTACTTGATGTGTTAAAATTATTACTAATTTCAACTATAATTACCTTTTAGAGCATTCTGTACGTTTTTCTGCCTTCTTCAGGTTTTTTGGAAAGAAATAGCTTGTTGTATGTTAAGGGCAAGCTAAAGTAAATAGTTTGAAAACATTATCCTGAAGTGGCTTCTACATTAATATTCATTTCTACATTAGCAGTTAGAACTGATGCCTTTGCATGCATAAAATAGTATTGAATTAATTAATTTAAAATAATTTTAATTAATTAAAAATTTTGAATTAATTTTTAAAAATACCAAAATATATCTGTACTTCAAAACTATATAATAATATGAAATGTTGCCCTGCTCTTAAAAACTTATATGTATTAAATTTTGTAGAGTAAAATCAATGACTAATAAAAATCCAAGAAGCATTTCAGGTAGACATGCTCTTCCACAGCAGCTGCATGCAGCTCAAAAAAAATCCAGCTTTCTGGCTCACAGCATTCTTTTTGTCTTGTACTTAATCACTGTAATATTTCAAATCCAATTATATCTACCTGGCGACTTTGCAGCTGTTATGTTTTTTGGCCTCATTAAATGATCATAATAAGTGAAATATTTAAATTAAGAAAACAACTTGTTAAGTGTTAATTTTTCATTCTTAAGGGAGTCACATTTATGTCATTGACTGAATATAGACTATTGGTATAAAGCACATGCAGAGATCTGTAAAGTTTTTAATTAAAACAACTCAAAGTAGTTCTAGTCGTTTTGATAATTAAGACTGGAGAGTGAATAATGTGCTTCTGCTGCATCCTGTTCAGGGAATAACCATTTCTCAGTGGAATTTCATAGTACGAGTGTGGAAGAATGCAGTAGTCTGCTTTACTTTGATAGCATACCTGAAGGCAGGCTTTCATTCTTAGGAGTATTTGGTCTTCATTTAAAGTGAAATACAGGATAGTATTTGAAATTCTAATTAAAATTATACTAAAGACCAAAATTGTTTTCCATTTTTAAGACATGTAATCGCAAAGTGAGAATTTTCAAAGATGAGGGAAGTGTATGCTAATTCTCATATGCTGTAACATTTAAAAGATTAGCTCTCCCTCAAAATATTTTAGGCATATTAAAGTTTGTCTGACTTTAATGTTTGTCTTTAATTAGCACAAGTTTCAGAGTGCTTCTTGAGACGTGAATCTCTTCTGCTTGATAAGAATGTCCTGTGTCTTTCAGTGACAGAAATGGGACTGAAATGGCTCATCAAGGGATTCATTTAGAAATCACCAAATAGTTTTAAATGTTTTTAAAAGATTTTGGGACAGAGGAGCTATATGACTAAAAGATTGACTTTATAACTGATGGGCTGTTCAGCTCAGACTTGCAGTTTCCATTAACCTCAAGAGCACATAGTAACTGCTAATAAAGTGGAACTTTTAAACTTTTTAAGACTAGTTGTTTGAGTCTGCAGAACAATAGGGAGCAAAAATTAATGTAAAGTCTTTTAAAGCTAGAAACAGTTTTTTGTGTGTGTTTTGTATCTTATTCTAACAAAACAATTTTTCTGAATTCTAATTGGAAAATTGAAATTATGCTGCCACTTAATCTTGGAACTGGACATATCAAATAAGAGTGGAGTTATTTTTAGTTTTCATATTAATAAATAAGTAGGCCTTATATAATAATAATTATACTTATAACAATGGCAATAATAGAAACCATTTCCTTCTTCTGTAGCTTGTTGGGAATTAATCAGGAGAAGGGAAAAAGAACTTTTTATTTGCCTTAAAATATAGAGGAAGATGATTTTATTTAGTCATTCATAAGAATTGCTTATTGTAAAACATAATATAATGAAGGAAACTTACATTCAAATATTCCTACCTCTCTGCTGTGTTCCCTGAATCTGAAAAGGATGGGGATTTTTATCTGAGTCATCTGAGACTGTGTTAGAGTTAATTTTCTGTGTTTCTGAGACTTCTTCTCCTTGCTTTTGACACCTGTGGACCTTTGTTCTTCTGGACTGCTAAATGGAAGACTGTCTCTCTGCCATGCACACTCCTAAGGTAGAGACTTTCTGTCTTGTTTTCAAATATTATCATTTAAGTAAGAAAGCTTCTTAATTTTTCCATCAATAATTTGCTTACATCAGAAAAAAAAGACTGTTTTGCATATTAATAGCTACTATAGGAGCAAAACTATAAAGACAACTGAGAGTCTGAAGGGAGTATCTGAAGGGAGGGTGTCAGGAGGATGGAGCCAGGCTTTTCTCAGTGGTGGCAAGCGATAGGACAAGAGGCAATGGTCAGAAACTGATGCACAGGAACTTCCACCTGAATATGAGGAAGAACTTCTTTACTGTAACTGAGCATTGGAACAGATTGCCCAGAGAAGTTGTAGAATCTCCTCACTGCAGATACTCAAGAACCGTCTGGATGCAATTCTGTGCAATGTGCTCTAGGACAACTCTGCTTGAGCAGGGAAGTGGGACCAGATGACCCACTGTGGTCCCTTCCAACTTTACCCATTCTGTGATTATGTGATTCTGTGGAAACAAAAAGTCTGGTCGAGGTGTAACCTGCAGTACATATCCTTTTCAAAGGACGTGTGAAAGCTTTGTTAAATCTGTAGTGCTATTTGCAACATAAAAACTATCTTCTTCATCAGCTTTTTCATTTTTTTGATTCTGTAGTTTGCAGTGTCTTAATTTTCCATTAGTCTAAATCCTGAGAACTGATGAATGCAAATACCCAGATGCAGTCCTTCAGAAAGTTTTGTGTCTTTATTCTGAGCCATACCTCATCCATTCACATAAGTTTGTGTGAAATGGGAGGGTTAGGACTTTGATGCCTTTTGTCTGATGTCTTGTCTCTTCCTAATTGTCACTATTTTTGAGGTTTGACCAAAAATTATTTGCTGTCTTCTGTCAGTATTCTCTGTCTCTTCTAAATTTTTCAGTTATCTCTCTAGTCTAGTTGCAGTAGCCCACATGTTAAGTAGCCCACTTACTGCTTAGAAATATTTTTTTATGTTAGGATTGACAAATTCTTTCAAAACTGCAACAAGAATATAGAAGGAAAAATAAATCTCTTTTGATATGATGCAGTTGTTTCAAAATTCTTCAAACTAGTTCAGAAATGGCAATTCATACAAGAATTCAATTTTGCAAAAGTAGTTTGTGTGTACTTCTTATCATATCATATCATATCATATCATATCATATCATATCATATAATCTCTTTACTTGGGAAAAGTTAGCTAAAACCATACATTTTGGTTACAAAAATGGGCTTCAGTTTTTATGCTTCATGTTAGTAGACTAACTTTTCTTTTCAACAATGGCCAGTACTTATATAGTTGTTTTCTCCATGTCTTTGTCTTTCCTTATTATTTGTTGGGTTTCTCCCTTTGTATTGCAGTCTCCGTATTCTTGAACAACTAGGAAAGGGTTTTCTGTATTAACTCTTTTATTACAGTTACTTTTTGAGTCAATGTGAATCTAACAGTGATGATTTTTTTTTCGCTCTTAGGGACACACTGTGTTTTCCCAGGGGAATATATTACCAAAGCAATATGCCATCAGCATAACTAGTTGTATACAAGCGTAAGAAATTATGAGAGCATTCTCTGCATTAAAAAAAAAAAAAAAAACAAAACACCACAACCTGAAGAATAATATGCTGTGGCCATAAAAATATCAGTTTTCTCATTACTGCATCTGGAAAAGTCAGGGAGATAGTGTTAGTGGAGATGCCAATACACAGCAGTCCAGAACTTTTAAAATGCTTTCAGATCTGTAGAGTTTTGTGTATTTGACTCTCCCATGATCGTAGCTTTGCACAGCATTAAGATAGTCTTAAATTTTATGAGGAAGAAATGCTTTTTTACTTTGGTTACATTTAATATGGATAAAATGTGATCAAATAAACTCAAATCCTTCTATCCTCATAAGATTTTAACTTCTGAGGTTATTAGGAAATACCACAACTGTTGCCAATTTTGCTTCGGCTGCATTAGTTCAAGGTAATTTTTGTGTGTAATTCACAAATGGCATCAGAAAGCTGTAAGAGGAGGCTATGTTTTGATCTCCATTTCATTGCAGTAATCTGGAATAATTCTCTTGACATCAGATACTTCTGAGTTTAAATAGTGTTGCTGAAATCAGAATCTTGCCTGTGTGTCTATTTGGATGCCAAAATTCATGTATATTTGTTGTGCTGTAGAAATAGTTGCTTTTATGGAAAAATCTTTCTGAAACACTTTGATATCCATTTCCTTAAATCAAGTCACCAGAGGGTATAATCACTCTGTCTATAATCTTTTGTCATATTATAACTAGGCTGAGGAACACAAAACAATTCTCTCAGTGAGGGGAGGAGATCCCCCAAGCTGTTTCAGTGTTCTAACTCAGAGGAGTGAAAGCTTGGAGCTACAGTGCTGTCCTGTCATTTCCATCAAACTGATTTGGGGTCTATACATGGGGAAGTCTTTGAGTTAAATCTATACATTGAATGAGAAAGTGTTTTTCAATGTTGTATTTTTAATACGACAACAAGTGGTTGAATAATTCAGAAGTCTATAGAAAGGATATGACTGCTGACTATACAAATAACTATTTGTATAGTGTCATTCGTCAAGAAATACTTCATATAAAGTTGGTGACAATGTATCTATAGACTTAGAAGGATTTTTCTTGAAATTGCTTTAGGCATGTAAACTCTTAGCTGTCATATATGAAGGTAAATATTTTCCCTGAAAACTTTTGATTTTGAATAGATCTTTCTTCTTTCTTCAAGAGAGCAGAGGGTAGGACTTACGATTAAAAAAAAACGACCGAACAAACAAACAAAAAAACCCCCAGAGATGGAAGCTTTCTATTCTTTGATTTTTTTTTTAACTGGCTGTTTTTTTCAAGGAGTGACTATGTTTTTTAATGGGATTGTTCTGAACTTCTCTGTATAGAGTCTGGTTCTTCTTTAACGAGAGTTTGTTGAAGAGAACTCATTGTTATGAGCTGTCCAGAATTTTGACATTTCTGAGAACTAAGTGAGTAAAATAATTGTTCAACTGTTTTGGCAAATATGAGGTTTGGAAGTCTGGAGAGGAAATGTTTAACTGGGATTTAGAAGCAGCATTACCCAAATAAAATTGTAATTATTTTCATAGTTTTTGTGTTAAGGTAACTTCAAGCACAGGTGATCCTTTCATATATAATAAAAATACATTTATACACATATATATACTTTTTCCCTCAGGATACTTTTTTACTCATGTGTACTCTGTCAAAATGTACGAGAATTTTGCAGTGTTTGTTTTGAGTTTAATGACACTAATATAACTTGAAAGTATGGAAATTTTCTTGGTTTCTGATGGCTACTGCTACTTAAATATCTACTGCAATGATCAATGAATGTGGTGATAAGTTTATAAACAAGACTCTGTAGTTTTCTAAAGGATGATGTTTAATTCAAATTAAAAAACATTCAAAGAAGTCTTATATGGGCTGCGATTCTATGTTCTATAGGATGTCAGGGTATAATTTTATCCTTATGATTCATTATTTGTCATTTCTAGTACTTTCTTCTTAATCTAATTAAAGGACTGGAGCATCTTTCATGTGAGGTGAGTCTGAAAGAGCTAGAGAAGAGAAGGCTCAGGGGGCATCGGACAAGTGTATACAAATACCTGATGTGAGAATGATTAACAAAGAGGGAGCCAGTCTGTCATCTGTGGTGCTCAGTGACAGCAGCAGAGGCAATGGGCACAAATTAAAACACATGAAATTTCATCTGAACTCATGAAATGAATTTTTTATTGTGAGGTGGTCAAACACTGTTATGCCCTGCCCAGAAAGGCTGTGGAGTCTCCATCCTTGCTGGTAGTTAAACACAAGTGCACAGGTGTAGCTGATCCAGCTTTGATCAGAGGGGTGAACTAGATGAGGTGAACTCCAAACTAAATGATTCTGTGATTGCTGCTAATAGTGACATAGATAGCCCATACCATGCAAGGAATTGCTTTTAGTTCTAGTCTAGTCACTTGTAGCACACACAGCTTTGAAACCAGCTGCTGGTTCTCTGGTGCCTTTTGTTACTTGCATATAATGTATTTTACCTCAAGCTTCCTTTATAGCACATAACTCTTCAGGTACTACCCTTTGGATGAGACATAATTTGTACTTACTTCAGGAAACTGTAATGCTGACTATGGCCTAAAGCCAATCTTAAGCTCTATTTTGTATGCTTGTATAATTTTCATATCTTTTTGTGTGCTACTTGTTCCTGCAAAAATTGTCCCCCTAAGTCCAATAAAATCTCACTGATATGATTTGGTGCTAAATGGAGCAGATCCAAACATCATGCAGTTTTTCTTTTACATGTTATGAGCCTTTGCTTAAAATGTATATGTGCACTTTGAAAGAACACATTTCAGTCTTTGGGGCAGGTAGGAATTATATCCTCAAATAGTTCTCTTAGATAATACAATAATAATTTTACTTTTATGCTAGTTATATAGTTATATTTTTATTTACTTTTGTTCCTAAATCTTATGAGCTACCACTTTTTCATGGAAGTAGCAGAATATGAAAAGCATCATCAGGAGAGGGAAACTGTGAAAGTCCCCAGGTATAGCATTGATGTTTATTTCTGCATGTACCTTCAGTAACAAAATAGGATTTACACTGGCACAGAAGTGCTTTCAGTGTATAGATGGATAATTGGAAAGCAGGGAGGACTACTAAATGTTCATAATTTGAAAGGATAGTGGGAGTGTATTTATTAAAATGTGTATAAAGATACATATTAAAACATATATTTGTGTGTATATATGAGTATGTATAGATAGATGTTTTAACCAACAACTTTCTAAAGTACAACAAAGGGGAAACATGACCTAGAGATTATTTATGTGTAAGACCAAGGGACATCAGAACTTTGTGTCCTGAATTTTGGATTGGATTTTCTGTTAAAAAGCATGGATTAGTCATGCTATTACTAGTTAGATCAATTACCTTTTTTACTGAAAGTGCAGCAGAACAGCTGACTGCAGAATTGGATTTGTCGCACCTGAGATATATAAGGTGCTTTGAATAAAATAAATCTACACTAAAATTAAGCCAATGAGCAGGGAAAATGTTGAAAGCTTGACCTTTGTTTATGAGTACAGTGAATTATCTCTAAGATAAATTGGTAGTAATCTTATTACTTTGTTCTACTATGACACAAGAAGTCATTATTGAACATTTGGGTTGGGTAGTCTCATGCTATGGAAATTAATATAGATGACTAACATTTCTTGATTTCAGACAATGAGAAAATTTGTCTAGTATTACATGAAAACTGGTAAAAATTTCGTGGACAGGACAAAATCTCTTTTGGACTGAGTAGTATAAAGAGAATGTCCATGTATCTAAGGACATAATAGTCAAATATATTGTCTGGATAAATTACTAATTAAACATGGTTATATTTACTTTAGAGTTTTTCTGGGTAGATTAGATAAGAGATACTATGCTCTTGTCTGTGCACAGCAATACTGAATATAGAAGCTGCCACTGAAATGCTGGCATCGTACCTTGAAGTTAACTTTAAAGCACATTGGGCCACAAAGTGAAAACTTGTGATACTGAGGCTAATTGCACCTGACAAGCTGTTTCTGTCCATGAGTCTAATGCATTAAGTGATCTGGAGAGTGAAAGAAGATCTCAGCTTTTAGTGGAACTTGTAATTAGTACTCTCTTGTTTTGGGTGAGGGAGAGTGCTATCGACCATATAGAGACCACAGCAGGTTTCACAGGTGGGTCTTGTGAAAAAAATTAGTATCTTCTGTGTATTTATTGAACACTGTAGAACTACAAGGTCTGGCTAATGAATTGCATGACTAAAACTCTGTCTAAAGTGCTGATGGCCTGTGCTACTTAGAGTAGACAGTGTCACTACTGTGTTGCTAAAGCAGCTGTTTCTGAGCTTGTGTAGCTTGCCTGCAGACTGAATCGTATGGGCTCATTCAAGAATGTTACTTTAATGACTTAAACAATTTTATCCTATTTTTAAATTGCTGTTAGAGCACCAACACACAAATATCTTTTTAATGAAATGCCTAATTTAGAATACCTTCACTAGATATAATCCCATTTATTCGTAAATGCATTAGTTGTAACAATAAATTCCATGGGAAAGAATCATAAAGCTTACTGAAGTAAAAACAGGGGGTTTATACATTCACACTGGAGCTGCCTTGAGTATCATCTGGTTTATGTAAAGAGTTGCTTCTCAGTGGCCTTTCACATTGATTCATGCTTATGTAAAAATGGCAGCATCTTAGGCATGAAATTCTCTTTGTTGAGAATAGCACTTAGATTGTATTCTGCTTAAAATTTCTATGGTTTCTGTTGAATTCTAGTGATAAATCAGCTTTGGAATAGAAAGCTGAAGAATGTTGCGTCTTACTTTTAGTAAAAAACACATTCTGCCATCCAGTGGCTACCAGTTCTTTAAGCAAAAAGAGATTTCATTAGTTTATCTGAAAAAGAATTGGTCTGTAGAAGTCTTGACTGATGTTAATATGCCAGACGGTTGTTTTCAGCTTTTAAAATAGGTAGTTTGTGCAAATGCCAAGTTAAAAAAAGCAGATCTTCTAGTACCTTCGTAAATCTGGGAAGTTCTGAGCGTACTGTTGCATTTCTGTATGCTACCTTACTGATTTTTACAGGAAAAACTGCTGGGTTTGGATCATGCACTTCTGATGACCGTTTGGAATAAAATACAGTTTAGGGGAAAGGTATTCTTTAATATTTTTTCAACCAAATGAGAAGTTGGTTTGAAGAAACCTTAGGATACTTTTTTCCTTGGGAATTCCTTTCTCTTGGAGCTTTTTTAATCCTTAATATGTTCCTGCAGAGTTAACGTTCAAAGAATATTATGCATTGACTGTATTGTGATTTTGAATGTTGGATATTGATTTGTCAGTGACTGCTTGGAAATTAATAGTGTGTTGAATGAAAGTCCAGATTCTGGTCAGAATACTATTATTTAAAAAAAATCTTTTTAGTTTTTAACCAGGCTTTTATGGATATTATTTTTTAATTAATCTTTATTTCACTCGTAATCCTGTTTCAGTAGGCTTAGCGTCTTTCCAGAAAACAGGCTGAGGTCCATTTTTCTATCTTGTTACGCAACTTCCTCTGGTTCTTCTGGAACATCTGTTTGTTTATTGCTACTTACCAAGTCAGTCTTGATCCCTGGTGTTAGTATTTTAAATGGGAAAAGAGAACAGGAAATTATTTTTATTTTTCTGAATATTTCTGGATCTTTGCTTAGAATTGCATGGTCTAGGGCTATAATATATATAATTTCTGCTAAATGTAAAGGAAAAAGATGTTTTACACTGTACACTTTTAAAGTTTAAGAGAAGCTGGAACCGTATATTCCTACAGGCAGTAGTAATGATAATGTAAGGGCATATTTAAGGGTGTTAACAGTCACACAACTGTAAGGTGACCTGTGTGTGTAAAGCCATACATATTCAAATATGTGATTGTGAAAAATTTCTGTTATTTAATTCTGAAGATACTTACACTGGACTTCATTTGGACAGCAATGTTTCTACTTTTGTTTAAAACCCGCTTCTTTATATAGTATGCATGTTGTGCAATGTAGTGTTTTGTTAGCTCAATTCTGTAATCACCAGTTGTATTTTTGAGTTTCTCTCTATATGTCCTTTATTAATAAACACTGTAAATAGTGTTAATCAGTGTGAACTTTATATGGTGTTTATAATAGTTTGTAAAACCAACTAGAGGGAATGGGAGGGAAAAGGACAAATATAACCAATTACAAGGACCTGGCAAGAAATCTCAAAATGAAATACAGGCAAATTAGAAACCTAAAACGGCTAAGGAGGCCATAAAAATAGCTGATTGAACCCCAATAGCACCAACATAATCAGAAGGTCTCTGGGAAGCCCATTAACACTTTATAATAGTCTCATTCATGAAGGTGAAATGAATTTTGAAGATGACACACCAAGTATGTATTAGAACATTTTGTATATAAAACTTGGTGCAAAACAAATAAGCTTTCCTCACTACAGTCTTGCATGAAGAATAAACTGTGCTAGAACACTAACAGTGAAAACTGTTATAATCCTGAAATTCAGCCACTAAAAATTGAAGAAACTTGATTAAAAGTACATGAAGTATTTGCAATAGATACGTTTTTTTTCTTCACCAAAGGCACTTACCAGTTTGAAATAGATATTTGGATATTTTGAGATTTGTCAATACAAATGAAATTTATGGTTTGAGTTGTACTTGCTTTTTAAGAGTGCCACAAGAAGTTTTCAACCCGAAAGCTTTACTGAGACAAAGGTACTGTTAAATTGAAAAGGAGATTTTTCAAAAAGAAATAGTGTGTTGATTACATAGCGTTTTCATTGGCTTCTGTATCAATGAATGTTGTTTTTTCATGTTTGAAGTAATCTAGAATAAAACTACAGTTGGCTAGTCATTAAGTACATAATTCCTATAAATTTAAAAGTAGGGAATTGTCAAGTATTGTGGAATTGGTGTATTAACCTAAATTTATATTTTGTATCTCAGCCTCTTATGTGAGGCTACTACTGGGAAGCTGCAGTAAAATGATAGACCTAGTGTTGTTTGTCACAAAATTAAATAAAGTATTTTATTTAAATAGCTGATGAAACCTTCATTCCTAAGCTTGCATTACTTGAGGAGTAATGCAAATTAAGTCCTGCTCAAATAATTTGCTTAGTATTGAAAGGCACTGGAAAGAGTATTTGGTATTGGAGGGGCTATTACCATAGAAAATGTCTATAAATTAATTAAAGCACCCAGAATAATGGAAAAGGAGATTTTCAGAAAATGCTTTCAGACCTGTTCTTTACTGTACTTTTGTGGTTTCCTACAATTAAAGTAAAAATTATAATAATCACAAATATCAGTAAGATACTTTTCATGCTTTGTAGTAGAAGCAGCGCAGGTAATTAAATCTGTAGAAAGGAAATAATTATGTGTTCTGCAGTCTATTTTAAAAATCTGTAAAAAGTAAGTAAGAAAAGGTAAGTTTGTTAGAAAATTAATTTTATATCTTAAGGGTCTGTTCTTCAGTTGCAAAGGTTTTATAATCTTCAAATACAGAAATTGTAATGGTCTATCTGCAGTGGTTCTTTCCTTGTGAAAATGTCATTTTTTAGAGAGACCAAGAGGAGGAAAGTATTTTTATAATTGATTATTTGTACTTCTGAAGATTTAAACATGCTTTAAACTCTAATAACCATAATTTCCTGTATTATCTGTATAATTTAGTTTTTTTAAACATTCTCAAAACTTTTTTGGGACCCCATATATAAGTTTCATGTTCCTTTTGGTAGCTGCAGCTTGTTGTAAATATTGTTGGAGAAAGGTCTGAACATGAACAGTTGCAAGATGGAGATTTCGTCAGAAGCAAAAGAAAGTTGCTACTGAATTTGTGCGTCTGTTTGCAAAATTGAACTTTATTGTGCAAAATTAATGATAAATAACTTTTTTAATCATCTATTCCTTCAGCAAGTTCCTGTGTAATGCTGCCTTTTCTTATTTTAGAGTATTCATAGTTTGTCATCTTAGATTTAAAGATATTGTTCTATTCTTATTAATGCTGTTTTACTGATGTTTAATTATTAATAGCTCAATATTTTACTGTATATTCATTTTGATCAAACTCTTGACTAAAAAAAAAATAAATGGTGAGATAGTATGCTATATTTTATTTTCCTGATGGATTTGATATTAGAGTTGGATAGAAGTGGTAGCCTCAGAATAAAAAAACTTGAAATAATACATAGATAGACAAGTATCCTAAGTTTGCTTTCTATATGTTGTTTTTCTTATGATTAATGTATGTATAGATAGATACACACACACACACATATATATGTAAATGTATAAAAAAATCCAGAATATACATGTTGTTTGTTTTAACAGATTGGACAACTTGCTTTTAAAGGCATGAAAAGACTGAACCGAATCCAGTCTATAGTTTTTGAGACTGCCTACAACACAAATGAGAACATGCTAATCTGTGCCCCCACTGGAGCTGGGAAGACTAACATTGCCATGCTGACAATCCTTCATGAGATTCGGCAGCATGTCCAGCATGGTGTTATTAAAAAGGATGAGTTTAAGGTAGGAGTCTAATGAACCAAATAACATCTTTTTAACTTGTGAGGTAAAGCCCATTATATGTTATACATGGAGTATGAAATTAGGAAGTTTTCAAGGATATTACACTTTTCCAAGTTAAAGATAAAGCTAGTTTTGATTTACTTTGTTATTGTTAAAGCTATTCTTATTTGTGTTCTAAAAATCTTATTATGAGAGTAAAAAGCTATGAAAATGCATTTAGCTTTGATGCAGAACCAATTTTCAAAGCGATAAGGCTGTATAAACAAAATCCATTGTCCTTTAAACAGCTGCACACTTATCCAACAAAGATAACTACTTTTCATATATCACTATTAAGATTTTTCACTGTAAGCGCCTGGCATCATATTTCACAATAAATTGTGATTTGTAATGGTTGCCATGAAACAAACAGTGTTGTGGGGTTTGCTCATTTATCAAGTGAGTGTTCTTTTGGTGCAGATTGTGTATGTTGCTCCTATGAAGGCTTTGGCAGCCGAAATGACAAATTACTTCAGCAAGCGTCTGGAACCACTAGGCATTACTGTGAAAGAGCTGACTGGTGATATGCAACTGTCAAAAGGTGAAATTCTGCGAACGCAGGTATGCATAATATTTTAAAATACTGTTCTGTGTGTGTATTCATACCTCTTCATACTTTTGTTTTCTTCAAACTCCTTGTAACAGTACTGGTGAAGCACCTGAAATGTTATTACTAAATCTGTAATTACACTGATTATATTCCAAAATGTGACTTTCAATTCAAAGAGATGAAAACACACATACTTCTTGTCACATTTATTTCGGGCAAATGTTCTTTGTGTCAATGAAATATGATTTTTCCAAAATACTGAGATAGTTTTATAGCTGTTCTTGCATACAGTTCTGTGTTATTACCCTTTCTCCTTCTGCATGGTCCAAGTAACAGAAAAAAGACTTGGTTGTATTATCACTATTAAAATTTATAAATGTAACTTATAGTAATTATTGATTCAGATGAATTATATTTTGGCAGTCTTAGCTTTGATGTATTTTTACCTTTCTGTGGTAAGAGGAGAGAAGACTTTCACATGACAAGAAGAGATGTCTATATGTAATTAGTAATTAGGAGGACCACTGCAATAATCCAGTATGAAGCCAGTAGAAGATGTATATGCATACCTGTTAACACATACAATCACAATACTGCGGTAACCAATAAATAACAAACCCGTATCAATAAGTGACAGTAATATTGATGATACTTTATCAGAGTGACTTTGCAACATCATCTACCTAAAATTTGGATATACAAACTAAAAAACTTTTTGATAGGAACTTTCAATAATTGAAATTATTTACATACACCAGATTACCATTTTAAATTACTTTTCAGCTAGGGCAGCTAGGGCACACAATCAAGTAGGTCAGGGTTATAACAGACAGAAAGAAAAGGCATGTGTACTCACTGCTGAAACTGAAGTGACAATGGAAAAGCCTACTCTGAATGTAAGTACAAAGTTCGATGAACAACATATAGAATAGAAAAGTCCTATTTTCTCTTGCTCTTCTAGTTTGAAACGTAAGTCATAAAATCTCACCTCATTACTAAAACTCCATTTACATCCAGTAAAAAAAGTTAGAAAAGAAAACCAAAAAATATTTCAGGCAATATTAAAAAATGTGTGTGGAAAACAATTTACAAAGTTGAAATTCCATTACTCTAGTAATGGTAAATTATTAATATATACACAGTATTAATTTAGAGCAACTTAGTAACTTAAGTGTAGGAAGACTGTCTGCTTCATCATGCTCTTTTATTTCAGTCCAAAACACCACTACTAGCACAATTCTTCTTGTTTTTTGTGGGGAAGAGGCTAAAGTAGATTTATATATATAAATCAAGAAGAAATGACAGGGGGAGGACCTGGGTGAAAATATTGTTTTCCTACCATGGACTCATCTCGTTGCTTTGCAATTATTTTTTTTTTTTAACTGAAACTTATCTTCAAGGGATTTCTGCAGTTTCCTATGCATGTCCTTGGATAGAAGGACTAATCTGAAGTATAGTGTATTTGTAGTTTCTAAACTTTTGGGAAGAGTGGAGGTGGAAGAAAAATGGTTTCCAGAAGAGGAAATATTTGGAAACCGTTATATTATTTGTCACCCAAAATTTAGTTCCTAGGTTTTCAAAGGAACTATAATTAAAGTATTGATTCATTTCAGTTTTTGCTTTTGTTCAGTTTTGTGTCTTTGCTCTTCAAAATACTAGGAAGGTTGAAAAGAAAAAATATAAAGGCCAAAAATTCTGGGGCAGTGAAATAGTAATTTTTTTGTTTCCTTTTGTTTGTTGTAGCTAGTCAGTCTTATGATTAGTCAGAATTGCAGGAGGTGAAGATGAGAGCTAATGCCAATCCAAGAGTTACCAGTGTTATTGCTGCTGCTGTTCTTGCAGATTCTGGAGCCCAGCAGTGTGCAGTGTTTTTTGCTGCATATCAAACTACACAGAAAATACATAGCCGCCTTAAAACTGAGGAAAGGGCACTTGCTTGCGCTGGATCTTGCTTATTGCTCTTTGCATATATTGTTTTTTATGAAAACTCATGAACTTTCTTTGATCAACTAGGCACTTAAAACCACTTCATCCAAACACGTTTCTTTTATTGCTCTTTACCCTATATTAAACTGGTTCTTGCATCAAAACTTAATTTTACTTGTCAGCCTCTCTAATGTGTACATTTCTCAGGCAGGAATACTCTAATAGGTGTTGCTTTTTTATTTATAGTTTCAGAGTTGCTTTGCTAGTTGTTACTCTGTTTTCTAGCCTTTCATAGTGTAAGTAATGAAGTACCTTGGTTTAACAGAAAAGCAATTTTTTCCTGAAAGAATTAATGTTACAGCAGGTGGATGCATGCCTACAGTTTATATGCTCAGGGATGGTATATGTCGTATGGGGGATAAAAGGCACAGAGTAGGATCAACTGAAGATGCGATATTTCAGGTTGACTCATTGTTTCAGAAGATCTCATCTGATTCTTCTAGACAACTGAAAGCCTGATATATTTCTTCCATGACAGTTGTTTTCTGTCTCTTTTCTGAGCATTTGCATTTTCACCATCTTTATTTTTGTCCCGAGGTGAATCACATCAGTTGCAATGAAAGATGTAAAAATAAGGTGATTGTCAGGTATTAGTTAGAAGTAGCACTTCAGTGACAATCCTCAAAATTTTCTCCTTCCTTTCCATTATGCTTGCTTCATCATTTGCCTGTGCGTATTTAAATATGTGTATTTTGTAAGTTATTACATGTATCTGTTACACTTATTCTGATGAGGAAAAGTTGCTTTATCTGACAAATTGCTAGCTATCTCCCTTCTCAGGAATCCACTCTTAATGTACAGTGGGATCTATCTTTATTATTTTTTCTACAAATACTTTTAAATGCTAGCCAAAAAAAGTAACAAGGGATTTAAATCTTCATTCTTTTTATAGTGGAATATAGTCTTCTAAATGTTTTTGAAAGAGACTCCAATTAAAAAGGTCTGTAGCACAGTTTTTCAGCAATAACTGTCTCTGTGTTTTCCGTGTTGTCATTTTTACTCATCCAGAAGGCATTCATGTTTCTTGCTGTTCCATACTTTTATGGTATTACATGAGATGATTTTACTTCCATGTAATTTTTTAATATTCATTAGCATTACTATGGTTCCAACACGCACTTTAGAAGCCAAACTTTTAAAAAAAGTTATTTCTATATCTCTTACCAATAGTAAAATTGCCTTAAAAAGAAAAATGAAAAGAATTTTTATTAACTCTTCAGTCAGTCTTCTAACCTGCTCCCCACATCTTGTACAGTGAAAGCCACAGTTACTACATATTTAAGTTTAACATGTGGAATGTGTGTTAAAACTCTAAGACAATTTCACTTCATAGAATCATGGAAACATAGAATGGTTTGGGTTGGAAGGGTCTTTACAGATCATTAAGTTCCAGTCAATGCCCCTGCCATGGGCAGGGATACCACCAACTAGATGAGGTTGCTCAGGGCCCCATGCAACCTGTCTTTGAACGCTTCCAGGGGTGGGGCATCTAATCTAAACCTTCCCTCTTTCAGTTTAAAACTGCTGCCTCTTGTCCTGATATTATCTGCCCATATAAACAGTCCCTCTTCCTTCTTTATATAATTGTGGAAAGCCCCACAATTAGGTCTCCCCAAAGCCTTCTCTCATCCAACCCTCTCAGCCTGTCTTCATAGAAGAGGTTCTCCAGCCCTCTGGTCATCTTTGTGGCCCTCCCCTAGACTTTCTCTAACAGGTCCACATCTTTCTTGTGCTCAGTTTTTGTGAAAAGGTGTACGTGTTAGTGTTCTAAGACGTCACTTTAGTCTTCCAGTCAGAGTAGATCCAGGGTCTATTACTGAATAATTTGTACAGAAATAAGTGCTTCACTGTGCTTGAGAACACAAGAAAATAAACTTATTACAAAAATAAATAACCCTATCTATTGTACTTGTTCTTATAGAGACTTTATCTTACATTATTAAAGCATTGTTTTCGTAGTCTAAATAAAGATAGATTAACGTTTCACTTTCTTTTTCTTGTTAAAAAACAATCCAAGGAAGTTTATTTCCCTACGGTTGATATTTTTCCTATCAACTCTAGTCTAAGTATGCTTGTGTACTGACCTACTATGATCTAAGCCTGTTCACATACTGACGTACTATTGCCTTAGACTTAGACATCCCTTAAACCAAAATGATATTAAGCAAGCTTTAGTGATAATCCATCATTTGGTAAGTTGTTTTTAGTATGGTAATATTTAAATGCAAAGTATTCATAAGAAATAACGTATTTTGCTGAGTAGCATTCAAGTTAATATGAGCTGAGTGGTTGTCTTCATGGGCTTTCTTGGTTGTGCATATATAGCATTACTCAGTCTTTGCTTTACACAGTCTAAAAAATGATATGACAAAATTTCCAAATCAACTTCTGGACTTTCAGTTATCTTTGGCCTTGCGTTTGCAACACATGTAGTGGTTATAGTTATCTTTTGAAAGTTTGGAGAATAACACTGGGACCGGAGCAGTGTGGATTTATATTGTAATCACCATGTGTGAAAACAGTGCCCTGCACTGAGCAGAGTATATTGTAAACTGGTGAGTGGCATGATGCCTTAACTTGTGCAAAACAAGTTAACTCTGGAGAGTGCAGAAATGCCTTCTGGCCTTAACAAAAAGTGAATGGGCATCAAAAAACATGTAGAAGATAATTTCTTCCTAATTTTTTATACATACATCATGTGAAACAAAATTAAGATCCTTGGCATAACATAGTAAAAACTTATCAAAATTTCTTCCACCTGTATAAACTTTGAAAATAGTTTTACAACATTATCCTGTTAAATATATTTTATTTTTTTTTTAAGGAAAGTTATTTTACTGTTCTATTGCATCTTCAGTTAATGTGAATATTTCTCACCCTTAAACTAGTACTTCAGCAGTTTTGTCAACAGCCTTCATTCTAATTCAAATTAAGTACATGCAAGTGAGACTAACATTTTAAAGTTGAAATAAATTTTCTATAATTTTTTTGCTGTATCTTGTGCCTCAGACCTGCAGTTACAGGACAAACTTCTTTTACTGGTCTTAGATCTCTTCCTTTGTCTTGAAGACTGTCAGACTGTCATGAGCCTTGCTTGCTACAGATCTGTAACAGTGTAAAGGCCAGATTACAAATGCTTTCTGTGTTACTAAAATTATGTAGTAGTTGGAAACAAATCTGATCAAATTTTGAAAGCAGGCTAATTTTCTCAACCTATAAACCTCTATAAATCTCTGTTCCTTCATTCTCATATTCTTGGAGTTAAAGGGATTCAGGGAGCAGGAAAAGAAAATTTATTGGCTTTTAAATGAGAAAATGAATCAAACTATTATTGTGTGAATAGTCCTGATTCTGCCGCTTCTGAACTATGGAATACTTTTTTTTTTAACTCTCTAGGAATATAGATTTTTTTTAAAAGGAAAGTATTTCTATTTTTGTTATTGTTCTTCTTGATCAAAAAATTAATTTTACAGAAAAAAGGATATTAATTTAAAATATAGTATTGGATTTCCTGTAATGTTTACATAGTACTCAAGTACTTCAAGGCCCACAGAAATAGTTGTATACATTTACTGAACTGGAAGGCTGTGCTTGTCAACATGGACCTGACAGACTTCACAGAAACAGACGTTTCTAAAACTTTTATGTTTCTGCAGGCCTCCACATAGCTCTGTCTTTTTTCTGTCATGGATTTGATAAAGATCAATTGCATATCTGATTAAAGAAGGGAGTATTGGAAGCAAATGCTCTGTCTGACCTTAATCTGCTTTCAACCTAACATTAACAAAGGTAGGAAGTGGGAAGCCTATGGTAGCATTCACCCATTAAAAAAATAAAATAAAGAAAACAGCAGAACCCCCCCGCCTTCTTTCTGAATTCTAAAAAATTCCAAGATGTTCAAATAAATCAAATTCAAAGCTTAAATTTGTTTGCTGTCAAGTCCAGCTCAACCTGACTTGCACTGTCATTTATAAAAAGGGCAACTGGCTGTCGTATTTGTTCTCTGCTCATTAACCTGTATAAACTAAAATCACATTGCTTTCAGAGTTGATTCGTAACATTGCTCACAGTTTGTATAAAAACTATCTTAACATTTTGCGAGGAAAACATCCTTCAAAGGTTTAGGTTTGAGTAGTGATACCACTTTCATTTTCCAAGTGCCAAACATGTTGAGCAACTTAAAAACGTGAATGATTTTCAGGCACCCAGGTCAGAGCAGAAGGAGGGGAGGAGGTGCTCCGGGCACTGGAACAGAGATTCCCTCACAGACCATTGAAGAGACCATGGTGGAGCTGATGTCCACACTGTAGCCCTGTGAGGACCCCACACTGCAGCAGGTGTACAGTGCCCTAAAGGAAAATATGGCCCATGGAGAGCTCGTGCAGGACTAGGCTCCTGGCAGGAACTGTGCCCACGGAAAGGACCCATGTTGGAGCAGTTTGTGAAGGTCTGTCCTGTGATAAGGACCCCACATTGGAGTGGGGGAAAAGTGTGAGTAAGAAATGACCGAGACTAAGAGTTGTGGACTGACTACAACCACCAAACCTGAGACACAGAGGACTTGGGAACAAAGCAGTGAAGTTTAGCCTGGGAAGAAGGGGGACTAGCAAGAAGGGGTTTTAGGTTTTTTCTTTTTTCCTAACTATAACAATCTGTTTTTAATTTGCAATAACTCAATTTTCCCTGAGTCAAACCTGTTTTGCCTGTGACAGTAATGGGTAAATGACCAGCCTTCATCTTGGCCCATGAACTTTTCCATCTTATTTTCTCCCCCTGTCCAGGTAAGGGAGGGAAGAAAGAGAGTGGTTGACCAGGCATCTGCCAGCCACTAAGGTCAACCTACAAAACTGACCTACCAGTTAGTTTCAATTTTGAATTTTTTTCAAATAAAGTTACTCCTTTCATTGACATTTTACTTTTTGTATTTGAAGTCCAAGAGAATTTTGTTAGTTTATTGCAAATTTTATTAGCTCGTTATTTTTCTATTTAGCTTTAGCTAGCTCTTTATACTGGAAGTAAAAGTAGTTTAGAACAAAAGGGCAATTCTTATTGAAGAGCATGAGTAATACAACAATACTGATGGTGTTTTCGAAAACAGTAGTGTTGTAAATGAAAAGAGAATTTGTGTAAGCTGCATTTGCATTGGCAAATACATTTATCTGATTACTGAACAGAAAGCTTTTCTTGACTAGAGGAAATAGCCTGAAGGACCGAATGTATTTTGACATCTCAAAGATTAACTGATTAATTGTACTTGTGAGGGCAAGGCAGAAGTGAGAAGTGAAGCAGAGACCACAAAAGCATCAGAGCTGAATAGGGCAAGTAGTTCTGAGAACGACAAATGGCATCAGGACTTCTGAGTAATATGGATGATCACTCTGATAGATTCTGTCAGCTGATAGACTCTGATATTAAGTCATGAAGGCTTTATTCCCTATTGAAATCTGATACTAATAAAATGGAATAATGCTTTTTTCTCAAGTTCTTATCTGCAATATAAAACTAATCAAGTCCAAAACTATTTGAAGCAAAAGAGGGCTATAAAGTTGAGGTGCCTGCTGTTTCATCTACAGCTTTATTTTTCTCATACACTGTTTCTCATTTCCTGCACTTTAATAGAGATGCTTCTAAGGAAAAGCAAATAGTGAAGTTAATTCCTGCTACTTTTCCTATGAAAATAGAAGTACCTATATTTTATTATTTTTTAAACCATTATATTTTATGATATTCTGCTATGTATGTGCTTCTCATTTCATGCATATACAAAGCCCACTGTAAGAGGCTGAATATTCATATATAGTGGATTTCCTTATGCATATAGTAAGTACATGAGATAGTGACCCTTTACAGTAGTAAATATGTCATCTTGCCATGTATATCGCACCATACAAAAAAATTTTTCAATGCATGACCAAGAATTATGAATGTTTTTAATTCAGAATGTCGACAGCTCTTCTCCCATAGTAATAATTCACAGACTATTTTATTGTACTGCATTTAACAGAAATCAACTGTAGAACACTTTTTTTTAAGATTGGCATTGTTGATTGTTATTCCATTCATATTACTATAGCATTTTGTGAAAATTATGTTAATAACTTACACTGAAAAATTGCATATAATACAGAATCTAAAGTGCTTTCAAAGCAAGATAGTACTGTTTTATTTTCCTATCTCTTGGTGCTTCATCACTGTCTCATCTCTTTTTTCTTATCCAGTATATTTTGTTCATCCCTGTAAGCACTTACTCTGATATTAGTCTTATGTAATATCCTGAATAGGATATAAACGGCCTTATATCTTATTACATGCTATTAGTTTTTTACTTGCAGTTGTTGCAAACACCTGCATCACTGCTGACTTTAGATGCCAGTCTGTTTCCTTCCAGGAACAAAGTGGTTCTTTGCTCTTGAAACTTCAGATCTGTTAGACGCAATAAAATCTACAAATCTCTCTTGGTATGAGGAGTTAAACTTTCATGAAGTGGCCTTCAGAAGTGATCCAGAGATTATAAAGCTCACAGATACAGAAAAACTCTCTTCAAGTTGTTAATTTCAAAAACAGACTTTAACCTGGTTAATATTCCCTCTTCCAGTATGCCTAGAATGTAACATAGTGCTGAATTCCGTGCACGTGCATGGTTTCAGGAGCAGAATATCCTCTTTTGATCAGCATTTGAACTAGGACAGTAAGACATTAAAATCTAATACAAAAACAAACAAAAAAAAGAAAGCAGAAGGGACATGCCTCTTCTTCTGAGAGAACCTCCTGAATATTCCTGGGTGGTACAAACTTGCTGAAAGAAAACTTCCTTTATTCTGAATTTTCAAAGTTATGTACTATTTAAAATGAGACTCTCTTCCTTTAAATGAGGTTAAAACCTTACCTTTCAAAAGAGAGAAATATTCTAAAATGTTTAGAACAGAAATGCTTGCTAAAGTGTATGTCTGAGTCAAGAAAGATCAAAATCTTTTTATTCAGTAGGATTTCTGTATGCCAAAGTGATCTCCACTTCACAGTGTTGTTTCCGTATGGATTTCCTTTGTTTCAGAAGTTCTCACAGCCTGAAAAATAACATTTTGCTCCCTGCTTCACTGTTCATGCTATCTGCTGGACAAACTATGTTTAAAAAAATCCACTATCCAGGATCTCTTTGGGGCAATGAGCCTTGATGGCACACCACAGACTGTTATGTATTTTTTTTCTGTAAATGCTAAGTGTATTTCTTAATCATTGTTTAGTTCTCAAAGCAAGATTGTTAAAATCAGAAGGCATGTGTCTTTGTACCTATGCAAGATTTGAAATACTGAGGTCTTTATAATGTTATGATCTTGTCAGTCTTTTCAGCAGTAAGCAGTGCACCAGTTTCACCAGTTGATAATAGTCACACTCAAGTGTGTGACCAGTAGTGCTCGTCTTCATTCTCCTCAGCTCGTGGAGGGAGAAGATGAAATCCTGAAAGCATTTTGATAGATGAGCAGAAGGAAGAAAAGCTAGTAATTTTTCTGAGGTTACTCTCTTCCGAGATCCAAAATAGGGAATAACAAAAGGGAAATGAAGACGTAATCTAGATTAGGTGAACCTACACTGACTAGAATCTGGAAGTGGATAAACTACTTATACTTGAAACCCTCTTCTTTTGTGCGTGGGCACACTTCTATAATGCTGGTATGCCCATCTAGCTCACCTCAGGAACAAGTTTTCAGGTTTTTAGCACTGTACTGCTATTTCCTGATCTTTTAAAAATCAGGAAGGAATTTTTCCATGGGTACCATTTTTATGTAGCGTATTTGTTTTCCCACAGTTTTCTTCCTTACACCAACTTCTGGAAATAGTAAAGCAGGTGAAAAAAGAATTGATATTAAGCAGCAGAGTGGTAGCTTGGGGCCTGTGACATTAGTTGTTTGACTGAACTCTTTAATCCTCAGAAATAAAGGCAGTAAATTCTGACATCATGTGTAGGACTCCTGGTTTTCTCTGATGGTGAAAACTATTAAGAAACAAATGAAATTTGGCTTTTAAAAGAGATTTCTGGATATTTTTCCAGTGGGTTCAGTTAATAAGCTTGTTACTTAGTTGACATGTTGTCTGCATTCTTTCCATTGTTTTCGTTGCTGGAACAACGATGTTGCTTTCTCAGGATGATGTTATCATTCTGTGCCTTCCTTTTCTTTTGGCATCAGTCTTCCAGTACCCTAATGAAATTGTTGGAAACCCTTCTGATTTATGGCTCTCCCATTAATATATGTGCCCATGACAGCTAAGATTTTGCCGGGGGCCAAAGTACTTATACGTTATCAAACAGCAACAGTTTAATAAAAAACAGTAGTCTTTTATAAGGAACTGAAGGTGCTTTCTGTGACCTAAATTAATTTCTAGATTTATGACAGATTTTACCAAAAATCAATCTTTCATGCTTCAGAAATTAGAATTACTACTCTTAAAGCATCCATTTACATTTCATTTGAAGTAATTTAGTTTTGAAATAAGCAGAAATAGTTGTTTATTTTACTAAGATACCTACTTGCTTGCTGTTAATTGCATAATCTATGGAATTTTAGTACAGACTTTGAGTAACCTACTTTGTGATTAATAATAAAATGCAACATACTATGTTGAAATCTGTAATTGACTGGCATTCTTTGCTATGACTCACTTGGCTAAAATCTCTATTTAGATTGGATGGGAAGGTGGGAGTTAATTTTTTGTTTAGCAGTAAAATCTGGTTGAAACGATGCTAGATAAAATTACAGTCATTTTGAACAACAAAAAAAATTTGTTCTATGTATTCTGTAGTTAAAGGATATAGGGTGGGGTTTTTTATACTTACATTTTTGGTGGTGTGTTCCCTTTTATTGAAAGTAATTATGTTCATGCCTGACTTAACTACTACAGGTTTTTCTAAACTGTTTTGAAAACAAAGTCTTAAGTGTTTTTCTTTCTTTTCTTCTCTATAAATGATGAACTATTTGACATTGTACTTTAGCACGTATATGAAAAAAATACATATATTCAATTTGGATGAAGAGCCCCTTGCTATAAATATATGCTCTTTTTTTCCCCCCTTTTCCTCTCCAGTGTGCACATTTTTTCATTTACTTGAGGCTTTATCAGAGTATATTGTTTTAATATATCTGTACTTGATGCACTTACATAAATCACTGTCTCTGCAGAGGTTTGATATTAAAATATGTGCTGGTTTTGTCTGGGGTAGAGTTAATTTTCTTCATAGGGCAGTGTTTTGGATTTGTGCTGGAAACTGTGTTAATGATACAGGGGTGTATTTTTCACGTCCAAGCAGCGCTTGCACAACGTCAAGACCTTTTCTGCCTCACATCCCACCCTACTGCCAAGGGATCTGGGGACACAGCTGGGACAACTGACCCCAAATAACCACAGGGATATCCCACAGCTTGTGGTGTCATGCTCAGTATATAAAGCTGAGAAGAAGAAAGGGGGGGGGATATTCGGAGAGACCATTTATATTCCCAAGTTACCATTACACATGATGGATCCCTTCTTTCCTGGGGATGGCTGAACACCTGCTACCCATGAGAAGTGGTGAATGAATTCCTTGTTCTGCTTTGAATTCCTTGTGTGAGGAGCTTTTGCTTTGCTTGTTAAACTCTCTTATCTGAACCCACAAGTTTCCTGACTTTTACCCTTCTGATTACCCTTCTTCTCCCCTGTCCCACCAGAAGGAACCAGAAGGAACTGAGCTAGTGGCTGTGTGGGGCCTACTTGCTGACTGGGATTAAACCACAATACAGTGGAACTTGAAAGTAAGAGTGTACAAATAAAAAAAAATAAAAAAAAGGGTGGTTTGGAAACACCATTGTTCCAGACTGCAACTAAATACATTAAGAGGAATTCTGTTGCTCTTTAGTTCTATGGCTAAGACCAACAGTGTCACCTACAGGTGAATCAAGTAGACTTCTTAATTTTTCAAGTGGAAATACCAGACACACAAGATTAGGAAGATCTGATTTACTAACTTTCCAGTGAATATCTTAAATCAATTTTGCTGCTTATTCTTGTTATGAAATTAACTGCAAATATGTAATTCAAAATATTTCTGTAATAAGTGCTTGCTAAAAAAAGGTTGAAATAATTTTTAATGTGTATAAAAGTTGTTTATTGAGCATATTCTGCCCATTTACAATTTAAATCAAATTACACTGAAAATGCCTCTGATTTATGACATTAAAATACGTTTACTGTCTATGTTTTTATAGAGGTCAAAATTCATTTTTTAGCAGTGATTCATCTCAGTTCATCGTGGCAGAATGTTGCAGAAGAGAATATGAAGGAAAATGTCAAAAACATTACATTGAAAAAATCAAATTAGTAAACATTTTTTTGAATTTTTGTATGGAAAAGGTTGCTCTTAGATTATTGCATCTGTTACATCAATACAACAGATATTAACTATACCAAAGTTCTGAAAGTAGAATAACATACAAACTTATTGTATGTTAAGAGAGGGGACAGTTGTTCTTTAGTCTTTTTTTTGAGGCTTCAGCATCTTCCTTTCTCTGTTACTAGGTTTGTAATTAAATTATTATTTTTAAAAGAGCACTTACTTCTTCACTCTTGCGTGATTGGGACTAGTTGAATCAAATTCTGTCTTGACCTTTACATGAAGGATATTTAGTTGTATTGCTACAGTCATGTGAACATCCAGTGGCAAGTGAACCACGAGTTGCAAAGTATTGCTAATGTTTTAAGCTAGATTGTGAATGCTAGTGACGTTGTGAGAGAGGCCTCTGTGTAACACAGATGCATGGTTGGAGCTGCTAAGTTGCTTTTCCACTTTTACAACAGAATGATGAAGCTCCTGTGGGGAGACTGCCTTTGAGCTTTCTATGCCTTTTATCACACGGGTGGGGGATATATATATCACAGTCTTGTGGATTCTGAGCTTAGAAAGATTTTGATAGCTTTGTGTAGACTATCATGTGTTGACTAGTCAGCTGTTTTATCTAGAGACCTCAGTGGTAAGTGGTCGCCTTATATAAGATTCAGTAGATTTGAGCCTTTTTCTTATGTCTTCACAGACAGCAGTTTTGGTTTGGGCTGTTTTTAGTGTGGTTTTTTGTCATTTAAGAAAATACTTAAGGCAGTGACATTGAAAACCAAATGCTACTTCTTCATGTCAAAGGCACAGTGGTAAGCACAAGATCTCTTTGCTGCTCCTTCCACTTATTTGATCTTGCTTTATGGTGTTTCAGGCAGTTCATCTTATTTAGTTCTATACTTAGCAAGTTGTATTCACTGCTACATCTCTCAAAACAGATAAATGTTACATTGATTGGGTAATCTTGGTGTTGGGGCAGAGGGAGAGAGGGGAGAATTTGTAATGTCGTAGAAAGTTTCAAAGACTTTTAATTCAGTTGAGTGCTAATATACAAATATTACAGATCCAGTATTATAGCTGTCATGTGTTCAGTTAGCTTAATGTGTTTGTGTCATGCAGCGTGACTCCTGAGTTTTAATCTTTTACACAGAAGTTAGTCATCATTTAATGTGCAGAAATTGCATTGTGTGTAAGGGTATTATATGAAGGATTATTAAGCAAAATGCTCTAATGTTGAAAATTGATCAAATAGTATGTTACAGCAATATTTTTTGCACTCCTTTGTAAATCACTTAGCAAGTGATACTAATGAGTTCAGTAAGCTACCTCAGTATTTTTGATCTAGATGGAAAACTCAAAGGCTTTCAGACTTTGAGTCTCTGGCAATCCTTTGAATTTCTTATTCCTACTCAATGCCTCCAAACTCAGGAGTGGTTCATCCTGATGATCAAGAAGTCAAACAAGAGCGTCAGGAGGCCCGCAGGATGAAAACCAAACATAAAAAGGAAGCATGTAAGAGGTGGGTGCAGGAACAAGTGACCTGGAAGGATTGTAGTTGCTGTTGAGCACAAAGGGACAGGATTAGGTAAGAAAGCCCAGGAGCCTATGTGAAGGGCAATAAGAAAGGCTTCTATGGCTGTACAGCAAAAGGAAGACTGGGGAAAACCTCTGCTGAATGGAGCAGGGTACTCAATGACAAAGAACAAGACTGAGGTACTTGATGCTTTCTTTGCTTTGACCTTTTTTGTTAGGCCTGGCTTTCAGCAATCCCAGGCCCCTGAGGCAAATGGGAAAGTTCAGAGAAGGAAAATTCAACTCTTGATGGAATAAAGTCAGGTTAGGAAATGTGTGGACAAACTAAGCATAATACAAATTAATGTAATCTGATGAGATTCACCCACAAGTCCTGAGGGACCTGGTCAAAGTTACCATGAGGTCTTTCTTGATTACCTTTGAAAGATCGTGGTAATCCTCTGTCATGGGACAGAGTGCACCCTCAACAAGTTTGCAGATGATACAAAACTAGGAGGAATGACTGACAGATCAGATGGTTTCACATTCAGATGGACTTTAAAAGGCTAGAGAAATGGGCCAACAGAAATCTCATGAAGTTCCAGCGTTAAATGCCATGTCCTACACAGGGATGGGGGAATAATTCTGTGGACCTGTCCAGGTCCATAGAGGCCGACCGGCTTGAAAGCGGCTTCCCAGGAAAGATAGTGGATATTCTGGTGGACAACAAATAGAATATGAGCCAGCAATGTCCCATCTCAGTCTGGGCTGCATTTCAGAAGAGTATTCCCAGCAGCTCAAAGGAGGTGGTCATTCCCCTCTACTCAGCCCTGGTGAGGCGCATCTGCGGTGCTGGGTCCAGTGCTGGGCTCCCTATTATGAGAGGAACATGGACATGCTAGAACAAGTCTGGCAAAAAGCCATGAAGGTCATTAAGGGATAGAACATCCAACACATGAGGAGAGGCAAAGCAAGCTGGAGTCATTCAGTCTGGGTATGAAAAAGCTCAGATAGATGTGATCAGTGTATGTGGGTACATTGTGTGTTCATGTGTAAGGAAGACTGAGCCAGACATCAGCAGTGTCCAGTGAGAGCAAAAGAGCACAAACTGCAATACAGGAAATTTTCTGTAAACATGAGATGTTATTTTTTTTCCTGTGAGAGTGGTCAGACACTGGAAGTTTGTGGAGTCTTCAAAGACATCACCTAAGGGATGCTCAATACCTGACTGTATGTGGTCGTGAGCAGACTCTTCTAGGTGACCCTGAGCAGTGGATTGGATTGGTAGATCTCCAAAGGTGACTTCTAGCCTTATGCATGCTGTGATTCTGTGAAAATCAAGATTAGCCTATTTTGATGGAATTGCCTATTGGATATTTACTGCATGTGTCAGTAAAAGATGAGCAAGGAACCATTTTAGACACCATTTTGCCTGTTACAATGTACCTATGTAATGATTAAAGATGACATTTTGTCAAACAAAATTTCAGATTTTCTTTTCTAGTGAGGAGAGGCATAAGCAGTATGCTTTTCATATTTTTATATGCAAAATTAAGACTAAAAATCCTTAAAATACATTGTTTGAATGTTAAATTCTGAAGTACAATGAATCTCAATAAGTAACAATAAAGAATGCCTTAACTGATGTTTTTATACTAATATCAGAGAATATGAAATTGAAGTACTTGATGGTATGAACTAACTGCTCATCTGCATATGAATAATTAATGATTTTGTTAAAAACACCAAATAAAATATTATAGGTTTTGTCTCTGAGGCTTTTTTTGGCACCAAGGATGTAATCTTCAGTAAAACTTGGAGGAATGTAATTTTCAGGAGTGTCTATTTCCGTTAATATTTTACCTATGAAGAACTTAAAAGAATGATTTACTTCTGTTTGGTTTAATGGTCTTTTATAGCTGAAAAGGTTCTGTGCAAAAGGTGTCCACGTGTCTTTAAAATTACCAAGTAACTGTTTTGCACTTCCGAATACTTTTTTAAGCACAGTAAATTTTACAGGATGAAAAAGCGGTCTTTTATAGTTAATGCAAATGATGCATTAAGTTAGACCCTTCTCCCAGAGTACAATTTAAATGTACTCAGAAGTCCAATTATCTTTGATTTAGATGTAAAAATTGCAGAATAACAGCTGTGCCTGCTGAGTGAATATTCCTCTGCAAAAAGATAGCTTATTTGAGCAGAGCTAAGGACAGGTTGCTCAGGGAATTTTTGCCACTTTTGGATCTTCTTCAAATTTAACTGCTTCTGGTCAGTTGCAAATGCAAGTAATTTACAAAATATCATCAGGGCAATTTAGAGTTTATGTCCTCTAAGTTGTCATTTTGCAAATTACAGAATATCTTAAGTTCTTTAGCATTTATTGTGACTATTTGTGGAACAAAAACACACATTATACTTCAAATTAATACTTAAAGATATTGCAGATTATCATGCTAAATTTGACTGCATTTAGAGTACAACTTTTTCTAAACTACATCACAAAATTTTTTTAAAGGACCTCTGACACTGAAGAATCACTTTATGTGTAATACCTATATTGAAAGATACTCTAATTTATAATAGAATTAGAGTATGTATAATATTAGTATGAAGTATTCTTAATATAATAACAAAAAACATTTTGTTATCATAAAGTGTCTAATGGTATATAACATGCAGTACTAGCAGTGTATATATTAGCATATTAAATTATTAATGTAGAGTAGAATATTTAATTCGACTATATGTTAGATATATTTATTTATAATTGAAATTTTAAAAGTGTTTTTTAATTGAAGTTTTGCAGATGTTTACCTTGTAAACTGATCTTAAAACTGTACAAAATAGTATGAGAATTGTTCTTCTGAGAAAACAGATGTAATAAATGTATTCCACTATTGATAATTATTGCTCTAATTTCATTTTACAACTCCCTAATCATGGAGCTTTCCTAAACTTCCCATGAAATCTCCTTCAGCGTTTACCTGTCTTCGCTGTTAGATATTTTTTAAAATAGAAATCTATTTTCAACCTAAATTCTAATCAAGTTTTATTACCACTTTCCTTATCTAAATGTCTGTCTTCCCCAGCCACTGCTACTTGCTTTTTGAAGACTCTTCCAGTTGTGTTATCTCTGTTCAGTCATATTTATTTAGTGTAAGCATCAGTTCATTTAAACCTTTTGTAAAGATCATGCTTCATTTATGTTTAGTCATTCTCATTTTTCACTTCTGGACTCTCAGTTGGTTTGCACTTCTTGAAATAAGTTGCCCAGAACATAATATATTGCCCCAAGATAGTAGTGCTGCTGAGCAGAGTGGAAGGTTTATTTAGCATGTCCAAATAACAGCATTTTTCTTCGAAGGTTTGAATTTTTGCAATAGCAGAGCATTTTTGGTTCATGTGCAGACTGACCTGCTCTTTCTCTTTTCCCTGTCCCGCTACTGCCTTGCCAGTTGTCTTACATCCTGCATTTGTTGCAATAATTATTCCTAACAGTCAGATTAATCGGTTTTGGCTTTAGCCATGTGAAAGTTAAACTTCTAAGGCTGATTCATACTGGGATGAAATGAACTAGCTAGAAGGAGCCTAGACAGCTAGTTTTGAGAGTGATTTTGTAAATTAACAGGTAAGATAGACGAGATAAATCTTATCCTCAGTGTAGAATCTTGAAATTGTATTACTGACTCATGCATTAATGCATCTGTTGTTTAACTTAAGACATTTTAAAGTTCTTACTCCCTCCTCCAATGTGTTTACAGCTCTGTACAGCATAATATCAATTTGAAGTTTAGTGGGTATAGTCTTTAGTCTGTCATTAGGATTACTCATGAAAACCTGCAATAGTATTTCCTATTGGTGCTTAAAGAGTCCTACTGAAATCCAAAGTGTATGCTAGTTTTTAGGTAATGTAACTGGAGAATATAAATCTGACAATCATACTGTAGGTCTGTTGCAATCACCTTCAGCACTAGTTATCATTAATGTTAGTATACGTAATTTTCTCTGGAGTGTAGACTTGAAAGAAATTTTAATGAAATCACATTTGCATGCAAACAAATGAATTGGTGTTTGAGATGTCATTTTGTGAACAGGTGTCACGAAATTCACTTTTAATGCAATATCTGTTAAATATCACCATCTCAGCTGAATCAAGAAACTTTCCTTCATCTTACACTTAGTACACCTCCATATCAGTGATTTGCATTGATTCTTGAAAAAACTAATTTGAGATAAAAACATAACTTGCTTCATCTTGCATACAACTCTGTGATAGAAAATAAAACTTGAGTAAAGGCATGTGAAAAAGGATATTTAGACAAAATCTCACTGTTACACTTTGGTCTTTTTGCACTTAATGTTGGGGTAATGCTTGATGGAAGCAGAACAGAAGGGAAAAAATAGCTAATCTTAAATGAGATATGCAGGACCATTGTGATGAGTCTTAAAGTGTGCCAGTATAAATAAGTCGGAAAAACTGGGAGCTGAGATAGTCTTTTACCTTTATCTCCTGAAGTTGTGCAACTGAAGCCTAAAGTTTCCTTGACTATGAAACACTTTTCTGTGCAGCTGTGAAAGAACAAAAGAAAATGGGGAGAAAAAAAAAAAAAGCAACCCACAGCTAACAAACAAAAAACCCACCAACCAAGCAAGAGTATTGCATTTCTCAGAAACTTCAGTGTATTTCCAAAAAATGTTTTTGTACTTACTTTTTCCTTGTAAATTCTTAAACAAACTATTTTAGCCCAGATATTTCTATAATGATATATAAAATCATGCACAAATATATTCTGTAGTCATGTTTTTATGTTATTCTATTGTATCTCTGTTAGATATGAAAAAGGAGCTAGGGGAGAAGCAAGTGCAAAATAACACTGGGAAGATTTGAAAACAAGCAGGCTGAATGCAGTGTCTCAAGAGACAGGCATTTGCTGAAAGTTGTCAGATCTGATTAAGGGAGCTTTTGGCATCAATCAGACCTGACAGTAGTATATCAGAGGTTAGTAAAACTATAATTAGTGAACTGATTAACAGCGAAGAGGAAAAGAGGGCAATGTTTTGGATCAAAGTCCTTTAAAACATTTAGATCATTATTTAAACTTGAAGTCTGAGTGGCTAATTATGTATTTTACAATGTATGAGCTAAATTTCACAAAGCATGCAAACTGTTCTTCCTCACTATGGTTTTTAAAATAAGGTTTGTACTGACTTTAAACAGACTGTTTTATCATGGGAAAAAAAATACAGTGAGCAAGTGCTCATATCCTACTACTTCACAGTACAGCTATTATGATCCTAATGTATATTGTTTTCTATAGTTTCTTCTCAGATTAATGTAACTACTCCACATGGAAAGCTTCATATTCTTTTAATAAGAATATAAAGATTTAGGGCTTTCACAGTAACAACGAAAAGGAATTTTGCTATCTAATTCATCATCCTGACTGGTTGTACTGGGTTTATCCAGGTCAAGTGTCTCAGAGTCCATTGCATTGAGGTTTTAAAGTAGTAGTGGAACTTAAAAATTAATGTTGTAATCTCTGGAACATCCAGGATTGTGCTGAAAGCATCAAATTTTAAATCTTAACATACAAACTTAAAAATCTGTTAGTCGTAACTGTGAAACTGAGTATACAACAAATAAAGCAATATTGAAAAAATTAGTTCAACTAAGTGTCAGATGTGTCATAAGTATCTTGCTCTGCTAAGGCAGTGTGCTGATACATTGTCAGTCAGTTACCTTTTCCTTAGGTGGACTGGCTGGGTTCTGCAAGGGAACTGAGTATGTTGCTAGGATTAAGTTATAAAATAAAACATGCTGAACAAAGTTACATTTCTTCTGTTAAAAAGTCATTTACCATTTTAAAGGCATCTGTTACAATTTTTTATTGTTCCCTTGTTGATTTCTGTTGTTGATTGATTATTGGTGTTAGCTTTGGTGGCTTGCTAATTGGTGCTAATATGCATCAATATAAGGCACCTCTGTAAGCCTTTCTAAGACAATAAACTCAGAATTTTATGTAGATACTTCTTATAAGTGTAGTCTTGTTTTTGAATCCTTCTAAGACATTTTATATATATGTGTGTGTGTGTATGTACGTTACTGTAGACCACAAATACGTGTTAAAATTTGTTACAAGATCATCTGTTCACCCAAATGGACATACTGCTCATCTGCATATCTTTGTATGGTAAGGAATCTGCTTTACTGGAAACATAATCCTGTTTTAATTGTGTAAAACACAGCATCAGATGGTTGATTCTGATCTATGCAAAACAAAATACTTGTATTCATTATTTATTACTTCCTGTCTCAGATTGTTATTTTGAATTACTGCCCTCTCTTTTACTTTCTATATGTTTATTCCACCCCCTACCTGAGCTCCAGCTCACATGAGGTTTTGTGAAATTCTTGAATACATCATGCAGAGTGCAATAGACAGAGGAATAAAAACAGCATTATGGAAGTGACTTGCAGGTGGCTGCACTTGTAACATGTTTTGATGAAGTTTTATCTTAGACAGTGTCCCTCATGGGGTGTGATATCAGGTATCTAATATTAAAATTTGCGAGAAGCTCCAACGCATCACTGATTAGAAGAGAAATATTTTCAAATTGTACAAAGCCCTAGCATAACAGCTCCCCCTATAGAATATGCATTCCAATGCTGCATTCCAGTGAGAGTCTGCCCTGAGTGGATGTATGTAGTTGTGTGCGGTCTTCTGTGTCTCCGTTTCTGCAAAAGTAAAGATCTTGCAGTGAATTTGCTGCCAGAATAATGCACCAAGATAAATAGTTACAGCATGAAGAGAGTAAATTGTGTAGGTTACCCATGCCCCTTTGCCAAAAAGATGTCAGAAGATGAGGAGTGGTGGCTGTGACTGAGCAAAGCTTCCTCTAGGATCAACCACATATTCTCAAATGCTGTTTTCAAGTGTAGTAAGGGGAAGTTGTAGATATGTGTAAAGGAAGGAGAATAGAGAAGACCAATTGCAAGGTGAAAACAATAAAAACAAGGAAGTTCTACTAATTGAAATCTACGGAAGTAGATCTTAGAGAGTGTGTCTTTTAATATTAAAAAGAAAGCAGCGGTGGCTAGACCAGAATTCTTTATTGCTATCCATCCACGGTGAAGCACTGTGGTGGAGAAAAAATTGCTACAGGCAGTACCATAGCAAGAGACTGGTCCCATACTTTTCAAAGCTATTAGATCCTTAGAGCTTGTATTTCATACATGCACTGTGTTTTTTCTTTAACTGTATATACAAAGGAGTTGGGCCTTAAAATTGTTCCTTCTCCAGCATCAAGGCACTTCAAAAAATATTACTTTTTGCAAGTTTACTGAATTCCCATTTTTCAAATGATGCTTGATTTCATCACATTTAATTTTAGTAAAAGAATTCCTTCTAATCTGCAAATGATAAAATAATTTCCAGTCATATCTGATCATTGTTTTATGTTGTTAAAAGGCAAATTTCTGAAATACCTAACATGCATCTTCCAATGCATAATATATATTTCAGTTAATTCCAGATTCTATTTTAGTGTTTCTGTCTCTTTGCCTCTCCTTAGTTTTAGCTCTGGTATCATCAATGAGACTTCTTTATGCTAACAACAAAGCCAGTAACTCTGGCAGCATTAGTCACTGAGCAGGAGGAGCACAGGAGGTGGCCTTTAGAGTACAGGTGCTCACATAGCCACAGGCATCGGGGGAGGTGTATGATAAGATTCAGTTTTCTTTTTTCTTTCCTAAGGATACTGATATATTAAGAGAGCTACTTAATACGAAGCGGGAAAGGTACAGAGAAACGATAATGCAAAATGAAAAGAGTTGAAATGTTAAGAGAATAAAGCAAATAAAGGATGCAGTTACGCTGGAAATATGTATTTCATGTTGATTTGCTTTGAGAAGCCATATTGTGAACTTCACAGAGAAATATAAAGGGAGTATTTGCTGTTTATTTATCCTTATTCTAATGGTTTCAAAGAGGATAGTGCTTTTATATAGGTACGTTAAATATGAAAATATCTATTATGCTGCAGGTGTGCAATAACATATGGTTATGACATGTTTGTGGATCTTGATCCAGTTTTGGGAAGATAATTTCATTTTGGAAAATTCTCATAACATACAGCCTTTATTACTGTGATCATTTGACATCCACAATATTTGCTTCATGCAAAGGCCTCTGGATTTGTTCATTATAATCTTGAGTTTATTCTGCAGTTTCTTTCTAGAAAGCATTATAGATACCAATGCTCAGCATGTACAATAATATGAATTCAAACTCAAATGTTTGAAAGTATGTGTGTGTACCAACATAAGAACCTGTGCTGTAAGGTTCTTATAACCCTACAGAATGATGGCTTTATGGAATCTATGGTGAGCTATAGGTATGTTGTAGTAGAAAAATTTTGTCTAGTGTAGCGAAGGACTTACCTGTTCCCACTTAGATGAGAACAAATCTGTTGCTGTGGTTGGTTCTTCTAAGTAATGGTCATGGCTAAATTTTAAAATTGACCACTGTTGATAGTGGTTGTTATTCTTGATGTCAGGTATTTGCTGCTTCTCTGAAAATTCCCCAAAAAGATGTTTCCCCAAACTTCTACATGCAGTTGCACACCAGCTTGCCATTCTAACAGTTCTTAGTATAATGTTTGCATGAGCGTACTGAAAACTAAAAAAGAAAAATTTAAAAAATCAGATGTAAGTTAGCAAGATTTGGGGAAAGACTCTACATAAAGAATTACTGCTCAAAGCTCATTTGTGGACACAGTAGCAGGAAAATTAAAACATATAAGAGAATGCCATGCTGAAGATAAGGGTGTTTGGGAGTTGGAGCAGTTGCTTTATTTATGAAGTTGTAAGAGACTTTTCTCCCAAAAAACTTTCTTTTATGCATCCTCTGTTTTGGTCCTTCACAGTTGAGTACACTTTTTTTAATCTTTGTTACTTTTCAATTCAGAGCTTTTAATTCATCAATTCAATTCAGATTACCCCTCTGAGATTGTCTTACTGGCTGTCTTACTGCCTGTAAGATTGGCAACTCTTTATTTGGACTTAAAATCTCATGGTTGATACCAATTTTGTAATTCTGAGAAAGCCTTTACTCATAATAATTTTGTAAAAATTATTTAATTGAGCAGCTCACTGACAGTAAGATCTATTTTATGAATGTGGCTGGTTGCTGCAGACTAGTTTCCAATCTTCTGTTCCCACTGTTTGTTGGGAATGTTTCATTTTTATTTTCAGGACTGTCCATAAAATCTCTGCTGTAAGAAATTAAACAATGTTTTTCCATTGTAATAATTTCATCAGTTCATTCAAAACTCTTGTATTTATGTAACAGTTGAACTCTGTTTATCATGGGCATCAAAGAATAGGAACTTATAAAAATCTGTTTCAAGAGAAATTGCCAAAGTTATGATTTAGCTTGTAGGTTGTTAACTCAATCGCAATATGCAAACTTATGTAAACCCATTGACAGTCTCAAAATTTAGGTTGTTATCAGGTCTGATAAAGCAAAAATTCAAAATGACAACATGTTTGAAATCTGCCATGATGCCTTACCTTCTGGAAAGGTTTGAACAGCTGTAAGATAGACTATTTTGAGAATTCACTTTTAAGATAATGGAGCAGGGAGAATTTAATTTACTTACTTGATAATTTACTAATGACTCTTCTTCTTTGTAATCAGAATGGTATATTGTCTGAAACAAATGGAACACCAGTCTCTTTCTTCTATCATCCTAGCTGATGTTTAAGCTGAGATCTGAGTCAAACAGTTCTTTATACATTTTGATTTGACAATACCTGGCACTAAGTATTTTATGGAAGTTAAGAAGTTGGGAATGGGGTGGGGTGTGAGTCTGAGTTTTGATTCATTGTTGTGTGTATGAAGGAGACAACAGGTCAGATAAGTGACAGACATACATGAAGGCTAAAGTGACTAAAGAGAGAAAAACCGTTCTCAAAAATGGTCTTTAGGAACTTAAAAGCAGTGAATTTTGTTGTATAGGTTGTATTTTATATAGTTTGTTCTGAAATATTTTTGTATGTGGTTTGGACCTACGAAGTGTAAATTTGAGGAGATTACTGTAGTTTTACTAACCTCGGAGTGTATGTACTAATTATTTAAGAAGAAATCAGGTACTAGTCATGTGCAAGATGTGTTTGGGAGAACTTAGAAGTAGTAAAAAGATTCAGAGGATTGAAAGTGAGCTATTGGCTGTGCCAACTGCTAGAAATTAATGTTGGGCTCTTAGAAATTAATTGAAGATCATTCGATTTTAAAACTGTAAGCCTTTTCAGATTAAGCAAACCCCCAAACAACAACAAACTCCAGCATTTTTCAACATGTTGATCTTCTTAAACTATGGTGAAAATGTAACTTCCTCTTACCGTGAGATCTGGCTTCAAAGGGGATTGAAGAGAGACTGACAAAAATAATTAGCAAATCATGCAATTAAAGAAAAATGAATTTTCACAGTCTCTTGAAATTTTGTCAGTTGAAGTTATCAGCTATGTCCCTTTTGACATAATTTTTCAAAGTGAAGTAATTAAACTTTTTTGTTTGAGTTCTTACCCAAACATTATGTAAAACAATATAGGGATATATTAAGTAACCCTAAAGCTAAATGAGATCATTCTGAGTGGAAATATATAGGGTTTTTTAGTTGTGCAAGAGTGAAATTAAATATCAGTACTCACCTAAGACAGAAGACTTTGTGAAAAGCCTATGTTGGTGTGGAATAACTAATGATAATCAAGAAAACATTGGAAAAAGAGGGGGGGGGTGTGCTGAGAGAAATTTAAGTTGACAGTAAAAATATTGACAGTTAACCCATTTCTATTCAGCCATACCCTAACACAAAAACCAGATTGAAATGTCTTGCATGAGTTGCAGTTCATTAAGCAAATGTGACACTTTATTTTCTAGCTATTTCAATACTGAAAGAGGTGAAGTGGTGAAATAGCAATATAAATGAACATACTTTTCAGTGTACTGAGAACTCAAGTCAATGTATAAAAAGAAAATATTAAAAAATGTTTCAATACTTAGTTACTGTGTCCTTCTCTTGCCCCCAAACAGGAAGCAGACTTCTTTTGCTGAATCTGAATTTTGATTTTAAAACTTTGAGGATAAAATATGTTGTCTCTGAAAATTAATTCTAAAAAGAAATTACACTACTGCATTTAAAATTAATAATGAGATGCTCATAATGCTGTTTTATTTAATATTTTAACTGAAAAAAATAATCTCTGTTAGCATTTTCTTTTAGCTGATATTTATAAATAGCATTTTATATATTTGAATTCAGTTTATCATTTAAACTACAAAGCTGGTTTGTTTGTGGGTTTTTTTGAGAATTTTTTCACCCAACTGTACTTTCTAACTGAAAAATAAATGTAAGAACCAGTCATATTCTCCAGCAAAACATTCTCTAGAGATCTCTCTTCTTATTTGATATACTATCTCATTTAGTATAGCTTTTAATTCAGGTCATTGCTTTGAGAACATTGCTATTTTAAAATAAGATCAAAGTAAAAGACCATTATGCTGAATATTTAGTCATCACTCAGAAACAGAAGAATTAATGATACCATTTTAGATATATATCCTGATAACATGACTGACATTTAAAAAAAAGCTGTGATCTGAACATTGCCAATTTAGATTTAGCAAATTAGCTAAGTAGCTTGAATTTGTAGTATTTCACACCTTAAAGCCTTAATATTCCTTGCTAAATATATTTCCTCACTGTTTGCTAATTAATGTTCTGTGGAAGTACAGCTGCTAATATTTTGTGGCTGACATGGCTCATTTTAAAGTGCTAACAGTTGCATCTGTAGTAGTGTTACAGTTCAGTTCATAAATTATGAGCATACATTTTTACACCTATTTTGTACAAGCATTTGAAAAATCTGTATTTGCTAACAAAATGCACCCAGTTTTTAAACAAAACATGGAAATACCCCCCACATGCCACCACTCCTGGTGATATTAGTGACTCAGTGCCCTTATTGCATTAGGGAAAGCACTGCCAGCAGGTCAAGGGAGGTGATCCTTCCCCTATACTCAGCTCTGCTGAGGCCACACCTGGAATAATGTGTCCAGTTCTGGGCTCTCCAGTAGAAGAGAAACATGGACATACTGGAGAGGGTCCATTTAAGGGGCACAAAGATGATGAAGGAACCAGAGCATCTGGTCATCTAAATATCATTTGTAACATGTATCCTCTTACAGGATAAGATAGTTTGAGATTGTTGACTGAAATCTGGTCAGTGTCAGTAGAATTCTAGAAAACAAATATCTTGTTCTCTAGATTCTGCAACAAGTTGGCAAACTTATTTATGAACATATATTTTCGTGAACTTACTTATGAACTTATATTTTCATTATCAATGGATATATTTTCTTTTAGTATCATGCCTATTTATGAAAGCTGTTAGAAGTTTCCCCATTTTGCCAATTTTTAATACCTTTCAAAGACTGGTAGCTGAATTTTTGAAAAATTTCATTTCAGTCAAAATAATCAAATAGCCCCTGTTGTCTTTTCCTCATTAAAGCACTCATTTCGCTCTAGATGTCACCTGATCAAGATTTGCCCAATTTGTAAAGTTTTTTATTCATGCCTATGAAACAGCAGAATCAGAATTTTCCTCTTTATTTTCTAAGGGATTTTGCATTGCAAAGTTACAGAGTAATCTTTATTTTAATAGTTCTAAGTTGTTTGTTTGTTTGGGGTTTTTTTGTGAAAGAAGTGAGACTGTATGGTAAGCTTTGTGCCTGTCCCAAAACCCTTAAGATTTGATAGATTTGTTATAAATAGGCAATAAATAATTGCCCTTAAATCATAGTCATAACTTCCACACAAGTTACTACTGAATTTGAGTGAATAAGATTCAGTTCTATGGGTGTTATTATACATAGTGGCTGGCTCCTAAATAGGAAATTACTTTTGTTGACTAGCACATGAGAAATCTGCATTTTTATTTGAAACAGTTGCTGAGAATTTTTTGGGTGGAGGAGTGAGATGTTTTCTTTAGAGTGACCACTTTGTCTGATTTTACATTTTAAAATTGTGCTTTCTTGAATTCTTGTGTTAAGGTCACATGAAGTGAGAGCTTAGTCCGTTGTCATTGTGGGGAATGACGGCTGCTACAGCTTTTTGGCAACTGGAGATTGAATGTGCCTCAATCTTATCTGTTTGAGGGTCTGTTTTATGCAAAAAGAGAAGCTGTTGCAACAACTTGCAAGAAATGGCACCATAATAATAGACTTACCATGGACATATCTACTGAAACAATGAAGTTTGGAAGTTACCTTACCTAGGACTGGTGCAAGTTGTTTGGTCTGTTTTGCCAGTGCAAGGATCGAGATATCTAAATGTTCAACTTGAAAGTATTCCTTAGGGAGAAAGCATTTCACAGAAAACAGGGAACTATCAGATCAAGCTTAGGCATGAGGGGAGGGTCTTGGTTGTTTACTGTGCTGTGGTGAAGGTTACAAATACTTTATCACAGACCATTTTAGTGGGGCACAAACATGAAATGATTATATAAGTAGTTGATTCTGGATAGCTGCTTAAAGGTTTTCTTGTGGAAAAAGTATACAAATGATGCAAGGTGGTTTGAAGGTATTAGTTGATATTTCCATATGGTTTTCCATACTAAATCCTACTAGTGGCCATCCAACACATGTAGATGCACCAAAATGTGTCTGCCTCATCTTTAAAGTAGGCAAAACTTGTTCTACATTGCATTTACTCTGCTGTGTGTAAAATTACTGTGTTTCTGTGAATTTGTATCTGCATTTTAATTTCTAAATGCTTAATATTTCTTTTCTGATTTTTCTGCTCTACTAGATGCTTGTGACTACTCCAGAGAAATGGGATGTAGTGACAAGAAAAAGTGTTGGTGATGTAGCCCTCTCTCAGCTGGTAAAACTCTTGATTCTTGATGAAGTTCATCTGCTGCATGAAGACAGGGGACCAGTGCTTGAAAGTATAGTAGCACGTACTTTACGACAGGTAAGAGGGATATAATTTTATTTTGGTCAAGGTAGATAAATATCACTGTAAAGGGTAAAATACTTAGACAAACAAACTAACATGCTTAGGCAGTTTACAATTTATTTCACAGCTATTCTTTTTTACAGCTATTTACCAAGAATGAAGAAAAATTTTTGGTTTTCTGCCTTCCCTTCTGTATTATATTAACTATCAGATTCCTAAGATGCATAACTTATTACAGAACTATTTCTTTACTTATTATTTATTTGCTTAATTTACTTACTGTACAAGTAACAGCAAAATTAAACATTTTTAAGCAAATAATAATCAGGATAGTGTTTTGACATAACCAAAACTGAGTGTATTTTCTTACCAGCAATGCTCATTTTCAATTAGCAGTTTTCCTAGGAGAGTTTCTTTTTTGTTTTAATTAAGAGTAGTGTCTTAAATCTAAAACTTTCATCAATGCTAATAAAATACTACATAATTTTTACTTTAGCATAATTGGTCCTTTTTTTTCCCCCATGATTTAGTGGTACTTTCTGAATACCAAGATTTGAAATGGCAAAAGGAGAAAAGGGATTTTTTTTCTTTCAGTCTTGTACAAAAGAAGGATTCAGAGCTAGACAATGAATGAGATTGGTCTCAATGGTTAGATGTACATTTACAAGTAAAATAAAACATGGAATTTGGGGATGAATAGAAAGGAAGGAATTAGGATAAATAAATAATAGTAAGGGGGAGGATAGAGTGCAATTATTCTTTTTTCGTCATGCAGAGCAAATGTCAATACAAGTAACCTGTAACAAATTAAAAATAAACGGTTATTATTGTTTTGGCTCTATTTGTAGTATGTTTTAAAGCATTTTAGCTTTCAAGATGCTTTTTTTCTTGGTGAGGCCACACTAACCTTGTTAAGGCTTTTTAAATTGTCTGATTCCAACTCTGCTAAGAACAAAATAAAATGGATGTCTGCTGTAATCCAGTACAGAAAGGCTAAAGTTCCTTTATGAAGAATAACAGAATTAATAATCCTTTAGAAGAAGCTAAACTTGGAGAGATTATTTTTTTATGGGGAGTAGAGCTTTGTGAAGTTTAGGCTACCTCAGAGGCACTAAAGCTTAACCGGTTTGGTATTGTATTTTCTTTCTCAAATGGTTTTGATAACTTTGTCTTCATTAGGTATCTTTAAAGTAAAGCATCTCAGCTTTTAGCAGTGACCATGATGGTCATTTTCTTCATGTAAAATTGCAAGGCTTATTCATTATCTGGTGCGAAGTTTTGTGAGACTTGTAAGATAGGCTTCAGCTGTACAAAATAGATGTTTAGAGTCATTTTAGCTGCCCTACATTATTCAGCTTGGCATTCTGTTTCTGCTTCATTTGGACACAAATCTCCCCTAGATCCTTTGCTTTTGTGTGTGTCAAGCCTGTGCAGGTAACATAAGAAATGTAAAAATCTAAGGCAATTATATCTTGGGTATTGAATCCTACCCTTAGTTCATTTATTGCAATATAGTATTTTGCTTCAGCACTCATTTGAAAAATAACTCTCAAGGGTGTTTTAATCTTCTAGGATTTCAAGGCTTGTTTTACCTATTGAGTTGGAATTTAATTCATCTGGAATTGAACCTACTCAGTTGTAACCCTTCCTTAAGTAAAAAAGTTGGGAAGTAAAACAATATACAAATCTTGAAAATTACCATCTTGCCACCTTTCTGAAGACCTTACTTATTCTAATTTAATAAGAAAGATAGTAATGGAGACCCCTATGAATCTTCACAAGAAGGTAGTTGAAGAGAAGGAAAACTTACAATATAAAACACTAAGAAACCCCACACATTTAAACAAAACACAGAACTGCTTGAAGAGCTTTTTAGAGTTCTGCTGTAGAAAACAACTGACAAAAATATTTTGAATTGCAAGCCTCCCAGAGAGCCTGGGGACAAAGAAACAGGAGATGTTTTGTACAATTATTTTACTTTTTAATATGAAAACAAATAATAAGAGGATCAGTGTTTAAAATTACACTGAAATGTTATAGTTCAGCATCTGAGTGAGCCTGCAAGCATGGTTCTAGGAAGTTTTCAGTATACATCCATAATTAATTATGAAATTATGGGAACTTTTACTCAGTCAGTAAAAAAGATAACGTATTGTTTCTGATTGCAGAAGAATTTCACTGGAGTTTAGTGAAAATACTATTACAGGTGTTCTAAGTGTAAAAATATCACATCTAATGTTTTAATGATAGTTTGTGAAGAAGAAATATTCTGTTGCATTTCTTTGGTCTGTTTTATACATTTTGATACAAACTCATAAATGTTCCAGGAGCAGTAAGTAAATCTAAGATGTTCAGCCCATGCCTGGAGACTGTCCTTCTTTCTATGAGAATTTGAAGCTCCTTTACAGACTTCTGAAAGTAGTTCTAGAACTTATTTTTCCTTGATATCTATATAAATATCATATTCATTCAATATTCATGCATACAGGAGGTACGAATAATTGTTCAGTTCTTGAAAAAACCTAAAAAAACAGTGACAATATTAATCTGAAGTATCCTTATGTCAATTGCACCATGCAATAATTGCTGAAATCAATTTTCTGATTTGTATACAGGTTTAAGACATCTGAAATATTGACTGTTTTTTTCGTAATTTGTAGTGATGGGACTCAGAAAGTGTTTAGACAAGTAATTCAGAGAAAAATCCATTGCAGAGAAATAGTCACTAGATCAGATAGGGGGCTGTAGTAACCGGGAGCTTTTCTGGTGAATATCATTGACATTTTCCCATTTTCTGTACTGTCCCTTTTGGCCCCTGTGGGAGACAGTGCGTTGAAGGAGTGTAATTTCTGATCTGACCTGGAATAGTCATTTCTTGTATCACTTCTGTAACAGAGCAGTGATAAATTCCTTTGAATACTACTTCAGCCTTTTCAATAAATCACTAGTAGCAACTAATAATGGCATGTACCTCTAGTTTCATCTAGATCATACTTCCATAGCTTGTATATGAGCAATGTCATGATTCCTGTGCAGGTCAGGATGGATAATGTAGTGCCTTTTACATTTTGCAGGGTTTGTTATCCTGTCTTAGGAGCAAAAGCATAACTCTTGATCTCTTGTTTTGTTGGAGGTATGAGGGTTGTTTTGTTTAGATGGTGGATAATAGAAAAAAACCCACAACGGTTTTGGGGGTTTTTTTGTCTTTTTAAGAATTAGTGTTCAGCTAGCTACTTGGGCCTACAACTGTACCAGAAAAGAGTGTTTTGAGATCTGTATTCATGCAAGGTACAAATACAGCTATCCAAATATATGCTTAAAAGAGGAATATCCTGTTGCATTAGCAGGTCTGTCCTAATTTGTACCTCAAAATACTTGAATGATTGATGTACTTTCCCTCAGATGAACACTGAGTCACACCACTTACTGTAAGACTTTAACATGCTCATTTTTACTTATGGCATTTTTTAGAATTAGGTTTTATTTAAACCTGGAAGGAGCATATATATTGGAATTACTGAGTTTTACTCATGGCAGAATAAAGACTATATTTGTGTACGTTTGCACTTTTCAAATTTTAGAGAATGTTTTTGCAAGTGATTTAAATTGACTTTGCTAAACATTTTGGTGGGAAAATTGCTTTGAGCTCTGTTATATACTGTAGGTATAACATCAAACAACTTCTTTGAATCCAATTTATAGCTTTGATGTTTAAAGTTTTAGTCCAGAGCATAATGCAGATGTAAAACTGAAATGCTTAAACTTTTTAATCAAACTTTCCACACTACAGTAATGTACTAAGCTTATTATCTTGAAAGAAAAAAATTGTCTGCTTTTAAAGGCCACTGGATTATTTTATCATAATTATTCAGAGATTTTGATGACTGCTGCTTATGTATATTTTTCACAAAAAGCATACTGAATACTACACTTGAGTGATTACGTGAATTTTGACACCTTCTCTCAAGTATATGAATGATAAATTAAATAAAAGAAAATCCGTAGTAAAAGCATTCTCAGAGTTTGGGATACCAAAGCTCCCATCTTAGACACATAAGTATTGTTGCCATCATTGTCTCATTCTTCAAGTTTAAGTTTCAATTGCTTTATGTTTTTGTATTAGATCAATAAAGTTGCTCAATAAGTAATAGGTGGGATAATACAGCAGTACAAGCAATCCAGGAGATTTCTGGAATACACTGATAAGAGCTACCTCCTTCAGGCAATAGAACAGCCAACAGTGGTACTGTGCTATACCTTGTATTCATGAGGAAAGGAGGGCCTCATTGGGGAAGTGAAGATCAAAGGCAGCCTTGGCTGCACTGACCATGAGATGTTGAAGTTCTCCTTCCCCTGGAAATTCTCATGTTTCCTTTCTGAGCTTTCTTTCCTCATAACACCTTATTTAGGAAACTTTCCATCTCAGCTGTAGTTTTCTTGTCTCTGGATGCATTTTAAATATCTCTACTGCCTTATTAACTCCTTTACGTTTTTTTTTTTTTTTTCCTGTCCCTTTGGTTCCCTTTTTTACCTCTAATTGTAAATCACAAGCAAACAGGTTCAGATGTTTCTCACCCAAACCCAATGTCTAATTGTTATCAAATTAGAAATTTCTGTGTGCTTGGAATCCCATTCTTGATGATGAAAATTTGATCAGTTAAAAAAAAATAGTCAAGTCTTATAGCTAATGAACTATATATATATATATATATACATATATATATATATATATATATATATATATATATATATATACAGCTGCTTAGCTCTGTATATCTTGTGTCTAATGGTAACCCACTGTAGTTCCTATATGTGTCTTTTGGATCTAGAATGGCACTGGCATTTCATTTGGTTCTTCATTTCTCAGCTTGAGTGAGTACTGTTAGTTTTTTGTCTCCTTGATATTCCCTACATAGACTAATCAAGTTTCTCAGCATCTTTTCTTAAAGGGCAGATGAAACAAGGTTACTGCAGCCTTCTGCAATAATTTTTCAAAAAATAGTGTTGTGGGTCTTTTTTTTCACTGGACTTTCTTATATTCACAATTGTATTTTAAAACCTGTCAACAAAACTGTGTTTTGTTGCATTTTCCTTCTATACTCAGTTCTATCCCTTTTATATCTTTAAGAATTGCATGTACTTAATTTGCTAGCACATCATCTTTTCAGCTTGCATTCATATACTTCTTTGTTAAGTCCTCAAACAAACCCTTTTTGTAGTTGCTGCAGGATTCACTCATTGCTATAAGAATGTTTCCTGAGAATAGTGTCTTATGAGGTAAATGAAAAGAAATTTAATTTGAATGGGACTATCAACATAGATTTAGCTGTATGCCTGACACACACATCAGTTATATTAATTCTGTCAATCACCTGCTCTTCTTGTCACCAGTTATTTTTTGACTGTGTATCATAGGTAAATTATTGATTAGCGTTGGGCTTAGAAAGCAATTAGAGGAATCCCTTTTTAATTGCTGTTTTTCAGTTATACAATTCTTTAAAATCTGTCAGTTCATCAGCTTGTGATAAATTTAATATAGGCTTTCTTGCTATTCTGTGATGTTATTTTTAAAAAGTATGTTATGCAGCCATATGTCTAATGAGTCTTACATGAATCTGGATCTATCCTGCTATCTTTTACACAGCCTTGTAGTTGTGTAAAAATGACTTTTTAAAAACAAACTACTTTTTTAAAACAAAACCTAATCTTCATTTGTTTGGAAAATGTTAAGTATCAGATATTGGAATTAATCTTCAGAAGCTTTTCTATTATTTTACATGACAGTGATGTCAGGAAGTCATTCTGCATGTCATTTTTTAGTATCGATATGTGACTGGTTTTCCATTTTTGTGATATATCCATGGAGTTTAAAAGGTAATAGTGATTGTCATATGTTTGTGTTCTTTCATATTATGGTAAAGCAGTAAAACTAATTTCTAGAAGGCTTCCTAGGCATTTTTGTTTCCTAGTTTGGGAACAAAATAGTAAGAGTAACATGAAAAGGTATTTTGTCAGTCAGGAAAAACTGACGTGGCACTGTACCCAGCCTAGAAATCTCTTAATAGATATATGAAAAATGTCATTTCTTAAGACAAAGCAATGCATAGTTAATATTTAGCTGAGGGAAAATAATATGGCTTCTGATAGTGCTTTCTGCATCGTTACATTTTTTCAGTACCTCTAGATTTTTAAATATATTCTAAATGGACGACTGAGATCAGAGTATTTTCAGGGTTCATTGGAAGCAGAGTAAAACTAATAAAATTACTTAACTAGATGGTTGCCTAGTAACAAATGCATTCTGTGCAGAGTGAGGTGCAGATAACATCCTATACAGAATCTTCAAAATAGTATTAGTAATTGCATTTTTACTATGTACTTTTGGTTTTGCAATTTTACTGGTTTTTTCTATTATTCTTCCTGAAACTATAAAACTGCCACCTATGGGGACTGATTGACTTCTAAACTCTTTCATTAATAGTAACCAGTATTTCAATAAACAAGGAAACATTGATGAAACATTCTAACAACTGATTAGTAATTTTGAAACACGTTTAATTCTTTTTTAATGTTCTAAGCATTTCTTGGTTCTTTTTACATTTCTCTTTGTCTTTTGTTTTGGATAATGTAAATAACATAGGTCCTGTGAGAGAATGAGACACAGAGCCATTCTGTGGGTAGGATAGTATCCAACTAGTAACTAATATGAATCCCCATATGTAGTACTTCATTCTTACTACTGTTGAATAGGGGACTCAGGAACCCATGTAAAGAATTCATCTTCTTTCACATCTGGACTGATAACTAAATGCTTGTGTCTAATTTTCTGAGTATCTTTAGTGTACATCTGAAGGGCATTCAGACTAACTGTAGCAAGTGTGTTGAAGTGATCCTGGGTCTTCTGAATATCAGATTAATTTCTAACCAGCAGACAATTCTTCAAAGATTAAAATGTGTAAACTTGTGTGCTTCGCTTAATTCTGTGCTCAAGTTGAACAATCAGGGATATGCTTTCCAGCTTGATTGTAATTCATTCCGTGAATGTGATATTTTAATACATGGAAATGGGAAGGCTGCCAAGATCACAAAGTTCAGGGAGAACTTTAGAAGTCAGATAAAAGAGTATCTCTGTGTACACTCCATATGCTCTCAAGTGGCAACTGTAATGTAATGAGATGATATGCAAATCATAAAACTTATTAGGAAGAAAATGATCCTGATGTGATCAATTTACAATCCAGAGAGGCACTTCCCATACCTGATCCCTTATCATTTATACTGTAAACACAGCTGATGCTTGAGTGTGGAAATCGGTACCGGAGAGCTCTTTTGCGATTATTTTTTCTGTATACGTGGAATTTCATGGTGTGGTAATCGTGTTCTGTGAACGTGTCTGGTGAACATGCTGTCAATTCTCTGCGTGCCATCATGAATGCTTCTGAATTAGATATACTAATTAGATATGTCAAGTAAATAAAGTTATGGCAATTTTATTTCTTATTTCCAGTGTAACATCAAATCAATAAAACATAATAAGGCTTTTAAAGAACATGATGTGCAGACACTGCGTCAGTTCAGTTTTTCAAAGAAAGCCTAATTTCAAATGGTGCTTATATTTTTACTGGGATAATTCAATACATATGAAGAATAAAACATCAGAGATTGTGTTCCAGTAGTGAAGAAAATGCACTTAGCTACATACCACCAGCCAGTGATAGGGAACGTAAAAAGAAAGCTTTGTCATCCGAAGATGTCTTCTCAGTAATTTTTACTTCAATTTCAGGAAAACACTGTAGGTTCATGGTGTCTTGTATATGAATTGGTACTTTTAGGACCAAATAATAAGTTATCCAGTACTTGAAAAATATTAATTTTTGAATGGACCATATTTACAAAAGGCATCTGTGCACTTTCAGTGCTTACTGTTCTTTAGAAGCATCTGAGAGCAAAACACATTAATGCTTGCTCTTCAAGGGAAAGTCAGAAAAGTAGTTGAAAAATGTATGCAGAGAACTCTGTTATAAAAATGTGTTAGAATTCTAAATACCATTATGAAAAATAAAGTTTCTGTAGTGCTTGGACAGATGAATAATAGATGAATAGTTGAAACTGAATTATAATCACAGAGAAAATGCAAAAATAATTCATGTGGTATGGTTGCGTCTTCAAGTAGTTTTGGTTTTTTTTAATTTTTAAGTTTAGCACAGTTTTAGTCACTGCTGTTTGCATATTGCCATGTATAATTAAAAAAATAAAAGCACCTCATTCTGTATACGCATGTGATGATGTGCAGACACATAGGCATTTAGTTTACAGTTTTAATTCAATCTGAGCATAAAATAATTGGAACGATTGTTATTTTGTCTTTTAGGTCAAATATACCTCTTTTTACTTTTTGATTATATTATATATATATGTGTAAATTATTTATATTTTTGTTGCTAAGCAAATATAAAAGTAGATGGTGAAAAAATAAAGATTTTTTTTTTGGATGGCCTTGAAAGAGGTTAGAGAAATTAATGGAAAGATTTAGAGTCATAATAGTTTTTAAGATGATTAGAGGGATATTACCTCAAGTACCTCAAGTCCTATGTCCACTTCTGGGCCCCTTAGTTTAGGAAGGACATTGAGTTGCTGGAGCGTGTCCAAAGAAAGGCAGCAAGGCTGGTGAAGGAACTGGAGCACAAGTCCTTTAATAAGCAGCTGAGGAAGCTGGGGTAATTCAGCCTGGAGAAGAGGCGGCTCAGGAGAGACCTTATCACTCTCTACAACTACCTGAAAGGGGTCAGTCCCAGGCAACAAGCAATAGGACAAGAGGACACAGTCTTAAGCTGTGCCAGGGAGGTTTAGGTTGGACATGAGGAAGAAGTTCTACACAGAAAGTGATTGGGCATTGGAATGAGCTGCCAGGGAGGTGGTGGAGTCACCATCCCTGGAGGTGTTTAAGAAAAGACTGAATGTGACTCTTAGATGGTCTAGTTGACCAGGGTGGCGTTGAGTCATAGGCTGGACAATGTGATCTCAGAGGTCTTTTCCAACCTGGTTGATTCTGCGATTCTGAGTTTGGGGAATGGTTTACTTGGGGATTTAGTTTGTTATTTTGGTGTGCTTGTTATTCTTCAGGTCTGTTTTATAGTATGGGGTATTTTATCTTCCTTGAGAATGCTCTTCATTTATTTTTTAGTTGCCTTTTTTGAAAACTTCAATTTGTCTGTTTTAATTACATTTCTTTCACTTTAACTCAAAACATCTGAGTGATTAAAAAATCTCTATTCTAAGTAAAACCTCATATTGTTTTGAATAGGACTTAGCCAGGTAGAATTTACCCACCCTACTCATCTTGAAACATTCACATATTTGAGATAAGTTGAGAACCTCATATATGGCTTCAGTTACAGTGTCTAAAAAGCCTTCAGAAGAAAATTACTATGAACTTTGGTTCTAAATAATTATGCTAGTAAGAAAGTTGTGAGCCAGCCTACACAACTTTTAATATTGCAGAAGGAAAAGGGAAAATTCTTGCATACTTTCCTCATTCAGGTCTTTTGTCTGCTTTCATTCTTTTTGAAAATTACCTGGAAATACATATAATATGCAGGCTTTTATATGGAACAGAGGGTTTAGTTGTAAAGCACCATTTCTGTCCCTTATCAAATGGGAAGGCGTGTAAACCAAACACTTGAGTAATTTGAAAAAAAAAAAAAAAGGAAGAAAAAAGGAAGAAACACCTGTTACAGAGAACTGGAATAAATTGTCTAAAAGAGTTGCAGAAGCAAAAATCAAAAAAAAGAGGAGTGACATGAATAACATTCTTGTTTCTTTTCAGAATTGTGGTGTGATTTGGACTAAGAAAGAAAAGATACCAAATTGTGTGTCCCAGTTTTGCCTATAAATTAGAATATCCCTTCTTAACAAAACCAATTTTCTGCTGTTGTTCTTTCATGTCAGTTAATGACTGCTAACCTTTTGGAGGGCAAAAGTACAATAAAATAGTTGAATAAGCAAGATTTGATGGAATTGCAGAATGCTCTAGTTTCAACACAGATAATCACTAACTCACATCTATTGCTCACCTTTTGTAGAAAGTATTAACTGCTTATTTTATGAGGGATATTTTAAAACTCTGCTTGATTTCTTGGCTTACAACACTTGGATAATTTACAGGTTTTTTGGTTTTTTAATAGGTTGAATCTACACAAAGTATGATTAGGATTTTGGGCCTTTCAGCTACATTACCCAATTATCTTGATGTTGCTACATTTCTACACGTCAATCCCTGTATTGGACTGTTCTACTTTGATGGCCGTTTCCGACCTGTACCTCTGGGGCAAACCTTTATAGGAATTAAGACAACCAATAAGGTAAAGAATCGTGAATGCCAAAGAAGGGGTCGCTGTTTGTTTTGATCATGCTTTATATATATATGTGTAGGAGGTACTGGTTTATTATGCTACGGGTGTTTCATGAAGCATATTTTCTTTTGTATAAAGGTACACATAATTGAAAGTTGCTCTAAGAATCTTATTACCTCTGTTTACAATACTTGTAAGTAGGCCTTGTTGCACTTGAATACAAGGGTATCTAGCTTTGCATTGCCTCTTCTTCACTACCAAATTTTGCTTGTTGAAGCATCTTCGACTGCGGAGTTGCTGTAGCAGCTGCCTCTCTCATTTCAGTTTTCCATTTCCCTAGAAACAGTGGTGCTTCCTGTTTGGCTGTAAGAATGCATGAGGAACATTATAAGAAAAATACTATTCTTTTAAATCTGTATATATATAATAACATGACATGCGTTAATACTAGTTGGATATAAGTTACTGATGAAAACCTTAGCATGCTAAGCCAGTAATTATTGTATGTACATATTTGATAGAAACCGTATTTAAAGTAGTCTCTAAGTAGACTTCTTTACTCTTTGTGCTCTTGCTCATTTTGGGAAACATTAATAAATTTGATCAGATATAATATTCCTATTAGAAATCATAAGTGCAGTGCCACTTGACATGTAATTTATAGTTCTTTAAATACAGGAATTTATACAAATTAACTGATAATTAAAGCTTATATAGCTTAACTTTTAGAAAACTTGTTCACCTATGGTTTAAATTAATAGAAATCAAAATATTTTCAATCAAATGTTAATTTCATAGCTTAATCAATCATAGCATATTTTTTGGTTTTTGTAAAAATGGCCATTGCTTTTCTTACTAGATTATTTAAGTAGTCATTCCATCTGCAGTGCAGGAAAGGAACTTATTTTACAACTGTAGGGAGATGTTTTAAATCTATACACACAAGAATAGTTTACCATATGGTGCTTACCATGATTTGCATATTTTAACCTTCATTAATTGATTTAAGTACCTTCAATGTTTTTTGCTGTTGCTTTTCGTTGATCTTTCACTGCTATTTGATTTTAATATTTAGTTTAATTCCACTGTATAGTAAGAAAAAAGAAGATAGTCTATTTTTTCATACTCCCTTTAGAGTGCATTTGTTATTTAAAAATCAAAGAAATATATAAATAATCCTGGAAAATTTGAAATTATTAAAAAAAAAGTAGTTTTCTAAAGAAACATAAGGAGATGAGAAAATATTAGAAGGTAGTAGTTATTCTGAAATGTGAATACCTGGCAGACTGTCTTGGTAACAGCCAGGAGTTCTTTTGCTTTTCAGAAGACTGTCATAACAAATTTCATAGAGCATAATATATTTTGCAATCAAAATAATACACTTTATAGCAAGCAAAAAGTAAAAATATTAAACCTCTTTGAAAATGAATTCTATTCAAGATAACACCTAATACTAAAGTTGCCAAGTTGTTGCCAATATCAACATGCTTCTGGTCTATATGAGAGGAGGAAGGCGATGTAAGAAACCACAGAATCAAGAGAAGTTATTGTAGGACATCAGCAAGTGCAGTCAGTGCTATGTCTATATCCATACTAATGAGTTGCAAGGAGATGGAAGGTTGTTAGTTACTTTATGGAGATGCTTTGCCACAGTTTTCTGAAATCCTGTACCAAAAAAACTCCCCAAAAATTTGAAGCTGATTAGCTATTTACAGAATCACGTGCAAACTCTAGGAAAGCTTTCAAAGGCAAGGACAATCTGGTGCATTCATTATGCATAGAAGTTAGCTGGGAAAGCTCTTGAAACTCTGTATGTTGAAATTCTTAGAGCATATGGGACCAAGACTAAAGCTGGGCTTCTTCAGTTGAGGTCTGGTAATGTCAGATATTTTTTATTTAATGTCAGTTCTTTTTCTTTATGCATTTTTATTTTTTTCTCTTTAGGTATAAATGCAAAGAAAATATAAAGTTATGTTTGTATGTATGCGTATGTGTGTATGTATGTCCATATGTATTTATGCACTGCTTATATATGTTTCTCCTTAATGATTTTCATTTGCTACTATTTGAAAAAAAAATGCTCACCTCTCATTTTCAGAATAATTAGACTGGCTGCTTGTCCCTTGCACACGTCTGTATTTTTTCGTCTTTTTGCTACTAGTACAATTTCAAATAGGAACATTCTCTGCTTTCCTCTAAAGCTCTTTTAAAGCTGTGATTTTCAACTTTCAGCTAGTCTACATAACTCCAAGTACTAAATTAACTTTTTCAAATTTTTGCGTGCTTTGTTCTTGTAAAACATTTTTTTGTGCCAAACCAATTTGGTTATAAGACACAAGTGCACAAATAAAGAATGGAGTGATTGCTCTAATTTTGGACTTATTTATTTTGATTTGCCACAACCTTGATATTGAGGTGCTTTCAAGTAGATACATGCTGTTTATATTGTAATGCATTAAAGAAATAGAAAAAAAAATCTTTAGAGTAGGTTGAAGAATACTTTTTATTTCAGCCAAAATATTCCTTAAACATTTTATTTATCATTAACTGTAAATTCTCTACATGGTACTCTCACTGTTCTCTGTGCATGACCCAGCTATGAAGAATTTTCTGTTCTCTATGGCAAAAAAACTAAACTACCAGTAATTTCCTGTAGATAAATATATACAAATGCAATGTAGAAACTATTTTTATGTACCAAATAGAAGACCTTAATACTAGATAAGATATATTAAATTGATATTTCCTCAATATCCTGTAGAAGTAAGATTCCTTAATACAAAACAGATAAATTAAGGAATGGGGTTACCTCTCTTTGGTCATTAAAAAACACCAGCAAAGTGACATAATAAATTTTCTATTAACTGCCCTTACTCATATTTTATCTACTTATTTTCATATTCTGTTTCTGAATTTAAAAATAACAAAATGCTATAGTTAGGAATGGGAATCTATATATTTTATATTTAATTGCGTAATCAAATTTATCTTTTACGGATCACTGTAAATTGCTTGATATGTTGTAGAAAATACATAAAGATAGAAATTATTTTCATATGGACTATGATGTTTGTTTTTCAGGTGCAGCAGCTGAATCATATGGATGAAGTGTGTTATGAAAATGTGCTGAAGCAAATAATGGCTGGACACCAGGTATTTATTTTTTGTTTTGGTTTCCATTCAGAACATATATATAAAAAAGTTAGTTTTGATGATCATAGTGATGCGTTAAGAGTTTCTTTTTTGAAGATTTGTTACTTCAGAGATAATCTCTAACCTTGAGAACACTTCATAGAAATAGCATACAAGAAAATCTAAACTGACTAAATAGTGTTAACTTCTAACAGAGGTCAAAATTCCTGGTACTTTACATATCCTCAAAGTAATTAATGTATATTTATGTCAATTTTTTTAAAATTACAACACCTTACACTGAGGTACATTTAAAGATTTAAAAAATTAAAAATACATAACTTAATTATTATATTCTTAGCCTTTCACATATCTTTCAAATCTCAATCTCTCCTGTTAGAGATGAGGGATGAGAATTACGCAATGTTTAAGTCATAGTGCATAAGGGCTCAGCATCCGTCATTTGATACGTCCTGGGGTTCGTGTTTTGTTTTCTTTTTAAGGGAAGTCATCCTTCATTTTGCTTTACAATAGAGGTTTCTGCAGTGAATTTTCACGTCTGATGTTCCCCTCTGCTAAGATTGTGGGCCTAACTATTTGCCTGAATAGTTTATCATTCTGTTATTGTGCTCCTGAATCGCTCCCACATAATGTCTTGTTTTTGTTAGAACTTTGCACATAAAGCAGGTATGGCACCTGTTTAGAGCAATATAAAATGCTAGTGCACTATGATGCTTGAAGAGGCTTTTCACTAAATAACCTATATATAAAAGGCAGAAACTCTGTCCCCTATAGTCACACTAAGAATTGCACTTTTTGCCCTTTTCACAAAAAATTCACTGTGTTTTTTGAAAGATGAACAGTTGGTTTATGACCTGGGGGGGAAGGGGAAATACTTCAGCCAGCTTCCTAGTCCTTCTAACCCCCCCTTCCCGCCCTACTTTACACCATTCTTCCACTTCTCTTGTTGTTGTCAGTTACTGTTGTTACATTCAGAAAACTTGCATGAAGATGACATATGGAAATGCTGTTATTTTCCTGTTATTGAAATTTGTTAGCACTATCAAGGGAACTTTGCTTTCTCCTCATTGTCAGTTATACCCGTGCGTTACCAAATTCCTAACACTGAAGTACATTTAGTTTCTTATCTTTCATTTCTTCTTATTATTTCGTGTATTTTCACTTGCTGTAGTGCAGGTAGCAGATTCTTTACATCAGTAGTGTCTAAGTAATTTATCTTGGATTCCCAGTAGGAAGTCATATGCTGTTCCAGCATGTTTACTGCACCTTTCTTCCCTTCTCTTTTCTTCACACTGAGGAAAAAACGGACTGCAAACATAAGTAATATTATATAATAAGTACAATTAGTTGTTTAATCCTAGTTTTAGTTCTTGTACTGGCAGATGAACGCATTAGTGTTTTGTTTTAAGGCATGAGCTACAGCTGTAAGAGGTTGAGTGAAGAATGGCAGTCTACTAAATGTTAAAGTTTCAGCAGCAGACGTTGCTGATTTCAGTTTCTGAAAATTGTATGGACAAAGCAGAAGTATGGTTTCCCTTGCTATATAAATGTTGATTTCAGAACACTTAGATTAATTTGATTCAAATGATTGTAAATTCTTTTGGTTGAAAAGGTTCATTCTGCTGTGTTGCACATACTCTCTAAAGTACGCATCTAAATAGCAACCAGTTACACTGGGCTTTTCTTCATAGTATTTAATACATATTGGTCTTGACATTTATGAAACAAAAATTCATAACCTGAAACGAATGATATACAAATACTGGTATACAGGCTTTGACAATGCAGAATCAAGTATATCAACTAGTTATCCTAATACAGTTAATTATATTATAGTATGTAGTATTGTACCACATTAAAAATTAGAGTTTTCCTTTTAGTGAGTATGTGAGTATGCTGTGACAAATCTGTCTAATCATTAAACCAACTGCAGATATTTAAAAATGTGGGGAAAAAAAAACAGGTCATGTAGATATATCTACATTGAGATGCCTGCCCCATAATGTAAAATGAGTATTATGAGTGAATATGATTAATATTACACTAGGAAGGCTTTCTTTTGTGTCTTTTAACAATTTTGATAATGCCCTTTGATACTCTAAAGTTATTACACCTTCTTCTGATTTTCTAAGTTTCTAGAAACCTGTTACCTTGTGTCCACGTTCACCACAGGCTATTGTTATGCTCTGTTAACTCTTTTAGCTTGTGTGATCCATAAAACTTGTGTTTATTCACACAAGTGAATATGTGTGCACACAATATTCTATGTGTGCAAAGTTTGTTTTCTTTTTAACAAAGCTGTCGTTTTCCCTAAATATACTTCTTAGAAAGATGTATTCATATCTTTCCTCCCTCCCCCCAGTATTAAAGAAAAATTTCCACAGCTGTTATATATCTGTATGACATTTAGGAGATGGTTGAGATTTTATATCTATTCAGGCAGTGATCTGTGACAGAGAGCCAGAAACCTCTCTGTTCTGTCTTGTACTGAAATGCAAGAAAGAAATACCAGAATCAGTAAAAAACCCTTTTCCCCTTCTAAAGTTGCTTGAATTAATGTACACCTTCCTGTGGCCGTCAAACTTTCACAACATTGTCTCTATTAAAGATTCTTGACCAGAGTCTTTGGAATGTCTTAATAAATTGAATTCAACATTGTTTGTTTATCTACTGTTCTTTTAACTCATTCTCAAAGAATTCTACCATTCCAGAACCAAATAATTTACTCTTATGGAAGTCATGCTGATGTGTCAGTGTCATATTATGGGTTACAGTGTAAGGCTTGACTGCAGTTATGTGTTCATGTGTTTTTATTAGACGTACATGTGTTTTCATTTTTTAAGACTAAGGCTGGTAGGAGGTAGTTGCATTCTACAGGCATGTGTTTTGACAGATGGAGAGAAGCTTTTTATGTTGATTTTTCAACATTTGTCTTCTACAGGACTTCAAGTTCTTCATCGCAACTGGGAAATTAAGAGTTGGTGATTCAGTCTTTAATTTTGATCCATCTGCTCAAACTAATGAGATATCTTGTTTGTAGGCTTCACTTTGAGTTACCAAATGCAACTGAAACAAAAGCATTTGTCTTATAACACAGTTCTCCTCTTGTTTAGGTTGAAGAAACTTGATAGATGACTTGCCCTACTGAGTTTTCTAGCTTTTTTTTTTCTGGAAACTTCTTATTGTGACTGAAGAACTAAGATCAGAAAACGTCCCAAAGGTCTTCAGGTGTTTTTTAAGTCAGTGTGCTCATTTTGTAGAATTGCTAATGATGTAGAACTCCATTAGAAGGTTTCTCTGGCAGATCCTACTTCTTAAGACTGCTTTCAGTGAGAACCTCTAGTGCTGCTAAGTCTGCTTTCCTGGAACTGTCCTTCCATGCTTGATATTAGCTGGTGAATATTTAGTTTCATGTTGTACTTTGAATCTGCTATGTTCTGATATTATCTGAAAAGATACTAGGTCTTCTTGGATTGATTTTTGGAGTTTTATTTCTATCTCTATCAAAGATTCTTTTAATGAAGAAAGGAAAAATTGTGCACCATTTGTCAAAGAATGCGACTCCAGGCTCAGTTACAGGTAACTTATTTTTGCCAGCAGTTCTGTTCCAGTATACTGTTCACTTGAAGGCTAGATGAAGGCTAAGTGACTGAAATTATCATTCCCTGTTATTACAGCTGTCTTTTGCCAGACAGTCACCAGTCGTGGGCCACATGCATTAACAGCTCTAATTCAGCTACAGAGCTGAAAAACCTTCGCATTTTACAGCCCTGTGAGAAGGGCATTTAATGGCAACGAGTTCTGGTGTGCAGGTAGCACCTTTCTGAGACAGTCTATAGAGAACCTCACAAGATCAGCAAAGACAGTGAACTATCTGCAGTGACTGAAGACTGCACTTATCAACATCATTTTTAGAATAAATTGAAACATTGCATTATTAGCCAGTTTAGGACAATGCATATCATACTGTCTTTATCTTCACAATTTATGAGGGCGAAAACACCTTTGTCATGTTATGATTTGAGAAACAACTGTATTTTTAGGAGTTTTGAGAAATAACAGTATTTTTAAGGTTATTCCTCTGAAATATATCGTGTCAATTTTGACTTTGTATTAAATTCCTTCATCTAAAAAATGTGGAGCTGTTGCTGTCTTTGTCAAGGTTCAGTTGCTTAAGTTAGTATCCTGAGGAGTTAACTCTTTTTTACTCTGACACATAGATTCACTTCCATTATATCTGCTGCTCTTACTGACTTTTACTGGTTTATCTCTTTATCTTGGTTACCAGGATGTTCTTATGTTTCTTCCATTGTCCCCATCACCTCTTAAATACTCTGCTGTTCTGAGTTTGTCAGAACCATATGTTTGCTATCCTTTCTTTTTTCCTTATTTTATTTTGTCTGAAGATTCAATCAAAAAAGTAAATTTCTTGTATTATAAATTAGAAAAGTTGTTGCTGAAGTCCTTGGAAGCTTTTGGATGAGGTACTTCCTCAAACTGCACCCATACAACTATTTTTGGCCACATTCCCCAGACTTCTCACCTGTTTTGGGATTTTTTACAGCATTTTCTTGTTCTTTTTTTTCTCATAACTGATTCTCTTTGATATCATTTAAGCCTTCAAAAGAACTTGCTTTTTTATTTTGCTCTTGGTGTTGTTTCAGCAGGTCTCCTCTATTTGTTGTCTGCACCTTACTTTTCTATAAGTTTTTTTTTCTGACCTTCAGTACTCTGTTACTCATCTTCAGTCAGAGATATCTAAGTTTCAGTCCTGATTCCTTACCCAATGCACTTTGGTCCTTTGCTGTTTTGTCTGTTTATTACTGTTTTCAACTTGGAGTGCCTTTAGCATTCTCCTGTCTTCTGAAACTTCCTTTTAAGACAATGAATGCCTGCTTTCCCACTGGTTTTGAGAGTTTTCTGTGTAAGTCTGACATGACATTATCTGTTTTAACTTTTCTTCTATTAGCTCTGGTACTCACTGAAACTCTTGCAAGTTCATTTTCTCACTGAGCTTGGCATCTTCAGTTCATAGCAAAAACTGACTGTTCCATGGAAGTTCTAATGTCTTTCTGCGGTTCTCATTGACCTTGCTGTTTGTGCATGCATTAAGACTCAAGGTGTCAGAACATAAATGCATCATGGCTTTACAAGCAGTGGTTTCTTTAGGCAAGGAAGAGCTTTTCAGGTGGCCAAAGATGCCAAGTTGTCTGTTGCTAAGAACCTGGACTTTTGAAATGCTAAATAGCATTGAAAGCCTCACCACAACATCAAAAAGGGAATGCAGTAATAGTAATCCTACAAAATAAGCAACAACTCCACTTAACTTGAGTGGAGCAGGTTTTAGTAACTGTAAACCAGTGGAGACACAACAACCTTTTTTGAATTAACATGCCAGGAATCTCACTGCTGGGACTGAAAATGTAGACAAAAAATAGTTAAAACAATGAACGGCCTTATACAAACCATCTGTTCTCATTGATGCACTATGAGGGGTGATTTTGGACTGCCCATTTTGTGCTTATCTCTGTTCAATTTTCTTAACTTTTGAAGAAAGTGCTATTTCAAGTACCTTAGTTTCTGAGCTTTCGCTCTTCTCATTTGAGCTAGTTTCTTACATTTGGCTGGTTTGTGTTCTCTTCTGCTTTTGCTTTTGCAGTGTTGTCTCAACTGCATCTGATATACCTGTGACAAGCTTTACCTTTTATCTTTTTCAAATTACATGAATGTGCAGAATACAGCTGTGTATACTGGTTAAATTTTTAATTAGTCTATGCGCTGGGTGGTTACTATGCAGTTTTCTGGAGATCAAGACTGCTTTATTAATTAGAATTTATGTTCTTAATTAGAATGTTTTTCTATACCACTGGTCTGCATTTAGTTCACTAGAAATAATATTGAGGTGTGATATATTTTTTTTTTAATTTTGAAATCATTTCTAAGTACCACCTTGAACAGAGTTTTAATACTTTACTCTTTCAAATCAGGATTTTTTTATGTCATGGGTCAGAAACAAATTACATTTGAACTTATACAGTCAGAACTGGTTCTACAATATATATTACACATAAAACATTCTCTTTGTCTGTAATTGTTCTCTACTTGCAATACTTGACTTGAATCTTGCAATACTAAGAAGCGTCATCTTGGTTTTCTTACACTATCTTTAAAAAAGAAACAGAATAGCTAATTTAAAACTATTATATTAGATTGTCAAAAGTGAATTTGACAGGTATTAATTTCATCTGTAAAAATGATGGATTAAATTTCTTTATTATCAGTTTTCCAGCTGTTATTTGGTTGCAGAAGCTGTGTGAAGATAAAAGTTTAATAAGCTTAGTTACTGGAACTGTTGACAATGCTTTTATAGCCATGTCATGAGATAAGATTTAATAAAACAGTATTTTCTTCAGAGTTCTCTCTGGAACTTAGTACCTTGAGAATTAAACTTGTCCTAGTATTTTTTTCCTGGGTAAAATAGTATTTATAGCATACTTTGGACAAATAGCTCTGACAAGTTAACAGGAATTTGTTAAAATGTATTCTTCATCTAGATTTTTTTTTTTTATTCCCAGACATTCATCTTAGAGGTTAAAAAGCTTTTTTCAGCCTGAGTTTTTGTACCTCTGTATCTGTACAGATTGCTTCTCCTTCATCATCTGGTGTGGCTTATTTGCATAGATATGTGTATATATTGCTTCTATATTTATATATGCACACATGTATGAATAAAAATACGCAAATACAGAAGGTAAAGTGGTCCAGCAGGATAGCTGAATTATGACTGATGATTTTAAATGTTATTTCTCTGTCAACTGATTAAGTGAAGAATTGAGTTTTAGGATAGTTTTCTTTTGCAGTTTTTGCACAATTATGGCCATTTGTATGTATGCTTTCTTTAACAAAATTGCAAACTAATTCAGTGCTGGTGCATTGCTTTTATATTCTGCATCTTCATCATTTATTTACGCACTTCATTTCCACAATAACTGCCTTTTGCAATTTTAGGGATATAACAGTTAATATAATCTTATGCCTGTATAAATGAAATTTTGTATCTTACTTTAATTAAAAATCCTGTTTTGATGTGTTATGTAGAAGATACACTTCAAAAGGTATTTTATAGCAGATGTTTCATATTATTGTCAAATGATATGTACGTACTATTTTCCTCTATATTTTCTAGTTGAATCTATTTGGCTTTAAACATTTACCTTGTCAGCTGCCTTTATGAACAGCTGAGGAAATTGCTGGAAATGGATTCCATAACAAGTTATGTATATGAAAAACCATAAGTCTTCAATTAAGTTGCTTTCTAAATGTGTGCAATGTTTCTATGCCTTATGCTAATTTTTGCATATATGCTTGTATTTATATAGTAGTTTGTCTGCATGTGTGTGCTCAGGTGTTCACAATGAATTTATGTAGACCAGAAGCACCAATTTCATATCTTGCCATTAATTATGAGTCCATGAGGTGTTCATTTTATGTCTGTAGTCTTGCACAGTTTCACAGTGTTCTCAGTATTGGTAATACAAATGTTTAAGGTAGCAAGTGCTACTATATTTTAAGAATAATTCTATTATCATTCTTCTGATTTTATGAATTTGCATTGAATCATTAAAGCAAGAAAAATCAAACTTAATTCCAGATGAAAAAGTTCTCATAGCCTAAAATTATATTTAAACAAAGTAATAGATGGTTACATCTTGAGCCAGTTGGCCTTTTGTGGATGACCTAAGTGGTAAATTATAGATGTACGGCTTACAAGTATGGTAAAGAGAACTTGACCAGTCTTGCAGCCATATGCAATAACTTTTACTGGCTCTGTATTATAAGCTGTTTTTCAAACATGATTCTGCAGACCATTAGCAATCCAGAAGATTGTGGAAGTCTGTGGATTCCTGTCAGCTCTATATTGTTTTCCACTAAGAATTCAATGACAAGATTAAATGATACTCCAGAAGACATGTTGAGTATTGTTAGTGGTTCAAAACTTTTGAAAATTCTTGCCCTGTAGCCTTGAAAGAAAATGATCTGTGTGCTTAGTTTAATATAATAGATAGTATCAACTAATAAACTACCTGATTATTGTCAAAGCATATGTAAATTATTCAAAATGTAAAAAGGCAGCTACTGTCCACCAAGACCTTAGGCCTGTCACAGAGTTTTAACAGTTGTAATTAGAGAATCCAATTAGTGGGTTTTAATTTGAAATATACAGGATGCTGTAGAAAATAAGGTATTTTGAGGAATCCATGAGGATGAGAAATAAATTTTCACTAAGATGCATTAGGAGATTCCTTTGACTTTATACTTCTAATCGCTTTCCAAAGTATGAAGTTTCTCACATACACGATGGTGTGGTACTGAAAAGATGGTTCCAGAATATATTACATTTGTATACTTGCATGCAGTTTAGTCAGGAGGTATTTATGACATAGTTATTTAGGGTAGGATATTTTGAGAAGGACTAGGTATATAAAGTGTGGGTTCAGGAGAGAGATACTCTTTGTTCTAGCACAGTTTACTACCATTAGCAAACTATTGCATTATTGAAATTCTTCATAAATTTATTAAGTTTCATATTAAAAACATTGCTTATACTTGAAAACAATTCTTTGCTTTTCTGATGATCTAGAGAACTTGTTGATTAGGAGCAAAAATATGGATAAAAGTCTGTTTTTAAATTGGTACTGATAAGAAATAAACTAGAACACATAACAATTCTGTTCTTTAATTGTTTAGTAAGTTTATGTTACTGGATCGTACAAAACCAGAAGGTAGAGAGACTGACATGGAAATTTTCTTAATCTTCTTTTACTTAAGTAAAAGGAATGGGAATAGATATAAAGGTTTTCTCCAGTATCCTCCATGTTCCTTTCATTTAGGAAAGCTGAATAGAATCTGCTTATCACTACTGACTCCTGAGTTATTTGTGCATATTATGAATGGTATGCATGTAATTATAAATAGATTTGAAAACATAAGAAGAGAGACAGTAGACATAACTCTTATTCTGGAGTGATATTTGTTAAAAATGTAATTTATTATAATGTAGAAACATTTTATTGTACAAAATCAAAATAGTTAATGTCAAAACAGGACAAAGGGAAATACTTGAAACAAATTATTGCATGATCTTGTTTTTTGAAAAAAAAATTGCAGTGAAAAGACACTTGTAATTTTGAAGAATAATTGTCGTTCAGGTCCATTGGCATCTGCAAAAACGCAATTATTAACTGCCTAATGACATATATTTGCATAGAAATAGACTAGCTATTCCTGCTTAATTTTCTCTACAAGAATAGTTATTGCTATTTCTATTCTATCCTGTCAATTAAAATTCAGAATAATTTCTACTACCTATAGGAGTCAGTAAAGCATTGTTTGTTTGTCTTATTCTAATTTACCCTCTGCTTTAATTTTCACTCTATTCATTTTTCCTTTGCAATTTGTAATATATTTGGCTAATGCTACAAATGGAAGATAGCATAGATCCCATTATACTGTTCTGAAACAGGTTTTCTTTAGTGTCCAGAATCCATATTTAAGCATTGATTCCAAAACTGAGTATTTATTTTATGTCATCTAATATAATTAAAAATATAATAAAAGAATATTGTAAACACAAGGGCTTGTATTTTTAAAAGTATTTAATAATTTAAAACTTGCTGATGTGCATTAAATCAAACTATTTCCACATTAGTGGAAAATGTATGTAGCTGTTGTACAAAAATATAAAGGCAGAGTCATGACATTTCGTATGGGTACTTTTTACTCAGAAACATCCTCCCATTAGTGCTGCTGCATGCACACTGGCTTTTCTTCAGTGTAAAGGTTTGATGCTATCAGAATCTCCTATTTTAATGCTAGAGGCTCAATGTCAAACTTATGGGTCCACAACTCTTTAATCAACATCTTTGAAAGGAAATGACACCAACCCCTTATATCTTTCAATTTTAGTAGGGGCAGAGGACACAATGTCTCGTTTTACATGAACATAACTGGGTGCCTCTCTGAAATGCCTGTGCACTGCAGCATGCAGCATATGGAACTAAAGGGAGAAATCAGGGGTCTGCATCCAGTTGCTGAGCTAAGACCGCATTGAGATCAGAGATGTGATATGATGCCTCACATGACTGAGTGCTGCAAAGGGTGGAAACGGAATCTTGAGTAAGGTCAAAGTTAGGGTGGTGAGAAACTTGCTTGTATGTACAGCAGGGATAGCTGGACCTCTGTCTAGGGATGGCTAATAAGCCACCTGAGAGTTTAGGAGGAGGATTAGCCAGCAGACAGACATAAGCAACATTATTGGGGGATTTTGTTACAGGCACTCTGACCAGGAATAAAGTAAATGAGGCCTTTTTCAGATAACTAGAAGAAGCCTCATGGCTTCTTGTAGTCCATGGTCTTTCTGGGGGACTTTACCATCACGATATCTGCTGGAGAGACAACACAGCAGGGCAAAAGCAGTCCACGGAGTTTCCAGAGCGCACTGATGACAACTTCCCAGCGCAGATGATTGAAGCTGTTGAAGGTTGATGCTGTGCTGGGGTTTGTACTTAGGAAAAAAGAAAAGGACAGGTTGAGGATCTGAATGCTGGTTTTGGTTGCAGTGACCATGCATGGTGGAGTTCAAGATTCTGATGGAGGAAACAAGGTAAAAAGCTGCATTGTCCTGGCTGCAGGACAGCACTTTGGCCTTTTCAGAAATCTCCTGGGAAGAATCCTATGACAGGTGGTGCAGGAGAGCTGGGGGATTTTCAGGGATCAGATCTACCAAGCTCAAGAACGGTCCATCCTGATGTACAGGCAATCAAGCAAAATGACCCAGAGTCAGTCTGGATGAGAAAGAAGCTCCTGACAAAACTCAAACATTAAAAGGAAGCATACAGAAGGTTAAATCAGGGAGAGGAAACCCAGGAGTAATACAAAGAAACATGATGGTATTTCAAAATGTGTGCGATAGAACCTTTTTTATGGATAGATTTAGAACACACAAAGCAAAATGTACGAAGGGCCAATAGGAAAAAAATAAAGTAGTTCCAGTGTCCTTACCATAACTCTTTACACAGAGTTTCATGAATGGCCTGAAGTTGTGTCAGGGGACAACCGCCCCTGAGGGTGGTTGGGCACTGAAACAGGCACCCCAGGGAAATGGTCACAGCACCAAGCCTGACAGAGCTCAAGAAACCTTTGAATGTAGAGATGTTTTAATGGTGACTGCTGCTGAAAATTTTTTTTGGCATTTTTGACTCCTCAGATTTGAATGAAAATTCCTGTATTCTAATGCACATTATTTAATTGTATGTGATGAGGAAATGCAGCTTGCTTTTAACTCGTGAAGAATTTTTTATAGAAAAGGGAGGATATATAAAATGTGTTATTAGGACTAGTTTGTAGGCAGCTTAGTAATCCAATTTTCTGTAGTGTTAAAGAATACCTTAGTATACATGTGAATTATTTCAATATTTCTTTGAAATACAAGATGTACTAACATTAATTAAAATAATTAACAAATAAATTCAAATTCTCATGTTGCCTTAGTAAGTGATGCAGCCTGTTCACTTTTCCATTCCCATGGTGTTGCTTAATATGCGAAAAAACTTAAATATGCAAAATACAAAAATCTGCTAAAGTAGAAGTAAGATTTCTACATTATAGTTATTAAGCTTTAGTATAGGCTAACTTATAAAATTTCTTATTTCATATACTTTATTGCTGTTCTTCTAGTTACTAGTTCTGGATAGTTTTTCATGAGTTACTTTCATGAGTGATTTAGTGAGAGGAAGGGGAAGTCACATTTATACACTACCATGCTATCATTTAGATCTGGTAATCATGACATACTGATTTTTGATCAAGAGCTATTATGGAAGTGTGTGTGTTGTTTTTGCATAGAGTTTATTTTTCCTTCTGTAAATGTTGAGCACTACAATTTGGAACTGTACCTTGGCAGTTAGGGAGAAATAGCAACACAAAAGATAAACAGTTTTATTATTCTTTTGAATAAGGCTAGATGTTAGTGAGTAGTACTTAGTCTAGGAGATGGTTCCATTTAATGATGTGCAAAGGATGATATTTTTAACATAAATAGGTGCCATTAACACTCCTTGGGGAAAAGTGTTGAAACCTTATTAGTGATTGAGTTTTGTAAAATATTTGGAGGAGGTTTCATGCTGACCTTAAGGGAGAAAACATTTGGACAGATTAATCTGGTGTTCTATATCCCGAACTGTTCATTTTCAGTAGAAGTAGTACCCAAGATCAAGAACTGGATAGCACATAAAAGAACATATTATAAGGATTTAGCAGTGTGAAGCCAAACAGTGTCTTGAGGCTAAAATATAGACACTTATTTCTGTACTATAAGATGAATATCAACATTAAACTAAATGAAATTATTCTTTCATCTTAATTTCTTTGAAAGGTGTGATGCAAAGTGGGTGGCAAAACCTAGGCTTTCTGTCTTTGAGTAGAGGTGTTAAGTTAAACAGAGATGCTGAACTCAAGCATTCAAGTGACCAGCACTTTCATAACAAGATGGAAAGGTACCTGAAAGAGTGAGTGTGCTTCCCAGAAAATAATTATGCACCATTTTGAACTTATCATAGAGAATATCAGTTTGAAAGACGTATTTTCCAGTAGCACAACTTAGTGCAAACATCTTTACTGTCCAAGGCAGAAGAAATGTATTTCAAGTACCGGATTATAAATTTTCAGTAATTATTTTTGATATTTTTACTATGTGTATATGTGGTGTGTTTTTCTCTTCTAAGTGAAAATAGAAGTCCTGCTAGCATCTAGTTACATATCTCTGATAAAAGTACTAGTTCTTGTAGATATTTTTAATAATAGCACACTTTTTACTGCTTTGATGATGCACTAACATGTTTCATAAAGATTAAAACCTGGAATATGCAACTCTTGGGGAATGCAGGCAATTCCCATTGTGAATTTTAAACAAAGTGAAAAAGTTTGATTTGGTTTATATTTTGAGAAAATTTTGAGGAGGTAACCTATCTAGAAACATTTGCTTTCTCCTTTCTTGTATATTTTTTATTATTTAAAAGCTTTAGTTTCAGGAGAGCAACAGCAGACGCTTTCAGCACTAGGGCTATATATACCAGAGCTAGCTTTGAACTGCAGATTACAGATCTAATTACACAGCTTGTAACTGTGGAACCGCTTCTCTCTCTTCTAAATTACTTTTCCTAACTTATTTGCATAATGTAATGCACAGAGATTTTGCCACTGAAATATAATATTCTCTGACACAGTTAGGACAGGCTAAATTAACCCTCCAAACACTATATTGTTGTTTTACAACTTATTTGGTAAATGCTTACCAAAGTCATTGGGGGAAAAACATTCAGCAAGGTGTTGTATGTCAATTTTTAGCTAGGGCTGGTTCATTACAAACACTTGGTGGTGTACAGAGATCACAAGTAAACATTAACCTTAATACAGGGCACCTCTAATCAGCTAATAAAGCAGTCTTTTTTTTAAATCACACTGGATGTCTGTCTGTCTCTCACTGAGAAGTTCTTTTAATTTTCAACAATTTGTAGAATCATTTTAAATTTATTTAGCTGTTGATATGTGATCATGAAATGCATAAAAGTCAATAAATTCAGGTGTGCATTATTACTTTGAAAACAGAGGGAAGTAAATTTCGTAAAGAAATGTGGTACACATCTGAAAGTCAGGTATCTGTAAGAAGGGACTCTGGGGAGAGGGCAGTTAAACAATGCTTCTTTCTTAATTATTGTTTGCACAATAACATCTTATCATTCTGACTGAATGATTGCTGTGGTGTCAGATACTGTCATACATGTGAGCAGAAGTTTAGAGAAATCATAACTGAAGTTTTATCAATTCTGTACAAAGCCTCTGCTAACTGAAAGCAGGAACATGTGCGCTTTATTGATTATGCTTGATAAATTTATTGACACTTATTGACTACAATAATTAAAAGAGAAGAGAAAGGGAACTTGGAGCACAAAATGCCATGTGGTCCCAATCCATCTGTCTTCCAGTTCTTGAAGCATATATACTGAGTGCCTCTTCCTATCAAAGTTTCTAAAGCTTCCAGCATTGTTTCTAAACGTATATTATGACAGGCAGTGATCAGAAAGGAATATTTTAGTTGTTTTTAGGTAAAAAGCTCCAACTCTCTTTTGAGAACTCTTGACATTCTCAGCAGCAAGAAGAAAATGTGATGTTTCTCTCAAACATTTTGATTAGTGTTTTCATAGCTTTTAAATATTGGATCAGTGATCCTCTGTTAACAGTGGTAATATTCCTGGGCTTTTAACTGTACCCATTGCACAGTAGTTCTCTTTTGTTTGATTGGTTGTACTTTTTCCCCTTTTCTTCTTCACTTGGCTATCCAGTACTCAGAACTCTATTATTTCATTTTTACCAAGAATTCAAAATGCAAATTTAATTTATTTATGCTCTTATTTCTTAGGACATTTTGGTCTTTTCTAGGACTCCTCATATCTATGCTTTTAATATCTGTATTCCTTGAACTCATATGTATCTTATATAGCATCTCTAGTAGATGACTGCAGGTATGTCCAACTGTACAATTACATTATTAAATCTTCCATAGTGCTACATACTACTTTTTGTCATTTTTTAGATTTAACCCTCAAGTTTGTCATAATTTCAAATAAAATAAAGGGCCAGACTTTGAAAAAGGGTTCAGATTCTTTTCTACTGAGACAAACTGGTTATTGAGTGATATGTTTTAAAGTATGTTAATTGAAAGGAGAGTATTGCTAAAGTAATGCTATGGAGTCATTTTAGCCACTCAGTGGCCAAGATTCAGTTATAGAATATACATACATTTATTTGTTTGTATAATATTCTATAACAAAGTGTCAGCTATTAGATTTTATTTCCCTATAGAAGTTCTTATTGAGTTTCTGATACTTCTCTATGACTAGTAAAAACAAAATATGAATGCTACTGCTTCATCAACTAGTGTACTACTTTTAGCTCAGTATCATCCCCAGAAAGATACTGGATCATGTTTGCTTTCAAGGTAGAATTAAGAGCAGAGAAAAAACCTGAAAAATAACAACAAATTTTCTTCTAAGTCTTCAAAATAATATATCCTTACCTTTTTGTTGTTGCTTGTCATCATCTTAACAGGACCAGGACATCATGGCGACAGCTGAATTCAGAGTAGCAGTTCCTAATGACTCTGCCTGATTATGACTGGAACTAAGAGGGATTTTCCTCTCACTTAGAGTTTCAGGAATGGATTTTCTCTGCAAGCATTGCAGTTACTGTTCATTCATATAATAATTGAAAAAAAGATTTTTCAATCAAGGGCCTATTTTCTACTATCAACTTTTCTGTGACTAGTAGTCTGTGCTCTACTTTGTGTAACTTATTCTCATTTCCCTGACAGCTTTATTTACGTTTTTTTTCATGTAGCTTGTTAGGTTTGAACTTGCCTTCTAATATGATCCTTTCTGTGTATCTTATTTAAGCAAACTATAAATAATTATACCCTGGTTAAATATAAGTCTATTGGACATGCATACGTAGTTGTGTGCAGATTTTCTTGCCATTTTATTTGTCTGATTCTATTAGTTCCTTTCAAACTTTGAAAGAATTCCTGCTTGCGGCTGATATTTTAGCTTTGTCCTTCCAGCCATATAACTCCCACCCACTCCAAAAAATTCAATCAGACACACTTTATTTGGTCTTTGATTGAGAATTTTAAAAAAGTCAGGAGACCAGTAAGATATTTAGTAATTTTATGTCAAAGCATGCAGAAATATTTTAGTCTAATATGTTTGAACTTAACTAATATTAATGCTGTGTAAACACCATTCTCATAGTTGCCATTTTAGATTGAAGTTACATGTAAGGATTTCCAATTAAATTGAATCTAAAAGACTAAAATACACTGTAAAGTGAATCATCAAACCTATCTTGTGGTTAAATCATAAAACTCCTTGCTCTATATGTGACTCTCTTTTTTTTTTCCCAAGTAATCGACATGCCAAATGTTTTTACACTTCCTTACTCAGGAGCTTCAAAATTACCTGGATAAGAAGGATCATTCCTATTTCACCTTAATGCCTGATACTGTATTTCCTTGGTTTCTCAACTTTCAGAATTTAGCTATTTTCTGAAGATTAGATTTTAATCTATTTGGCGAAGAATCAAATGCTAATATAAATGCATTTAAAAAGGAAACAAATTAGTGGACCATAAAATCAAATTGATTTTAAAAGTGATTTTTTTCCATAAAACCTGTTGATACAGAGTTTATAATAAATGCGAATTCACTGAAGAAGATGTGGTGGATCTATTAATAATAAAAAATTGTTGTATGGAGTAGTTATGTATTTTTATTCAGACTTTCTATAGAAAAAAACTACAAAAAATGTAAATAGACAAGTAATCCTTAAATAATTAATGGAGAAGGGGCACACACTACTTTTTTTATGTTGTGATTCTCTTTTTAAAAAATATTTTGCCAATATGTTGTTTTTAAGTAAGAGAAAATTGCTCTGTTGCTAACTGTGACTTGTATCTGAGAACATTTGTACCAATATGAAAGCTAATAATTGTATGAGCCACAGTGTTATTACATCAATGCTGGAAAGTTATCAAATAAGTTAAAACAGGTAAGGAGTAATTGCTCCTTGCAACAAATAGTTATGTCCACATTGTTTCTCTTTTTATGTCTTTTCTGTATTGGTACCTGAAATAATTTGCTTAGGTTTAATTATGAATTTATAGATTATATAAATTCCCAACAGTTATGTCTTCTTTTATATAAAATTATATGTATATTATAAATTTATAATTAAATTAGGAATTTACAAATTAAGAACAAAGGTTACAACTAGTTTATATCCTAAATACTGTTACTTTCTTAACAGTGTTTAATTTAAAATAATTCAGTTATATACTGCAAGTATCTACAAGCGTGGTGGTGCCTAAATTAAACCCACAATTCTCAGAAATTTGACATATCTTAAAATTCAACTGAAACTATCTTAAAACAGAACTGTAACTCCATGATTACATTTTTAATGAAAATTACATCAACTTGCAAAATGATATTTGCTGTTTACTCAAGAGCCAGGTACTCAAACTTTTCATTTGTGAGTTTTAAGACCACAGAAATTGTCGTACTTTATCAAACTGAAGAGCTGACTGGCCAATTATGTGTGGTCAATTTAAGCAAACCTTGGACAATACAAAGTACATAGGGGGACAATATAGAGTGTTTTCCATGTTGTACCTTTCCCAGCAGTACGTGATTAACAGACATTCAGAACTGTTATTACACTGGAATTGAATGGTATTTAACCACTTTTCCCTATCTCTACCAATCAGGGTGAATACTGATGCTATGATTCATCTTAAATGTGCCTCGCAGTGAACTTTAATATCAGTTTATATTGCTTCATGTACATATGTAAAGGAATAAGAATTAACATCTCATTGCTGTGTCTTGGTTCAGATACCATATGTGATTACCACTCAACTCTTAGTTAATACATTCAGGGAAATGTCCAATGTTTCTAAGGTATCTTCTTACTGAGTGATAGTATGGTTTAATACCCATAATCATATCTGTTACATTAAAAATTGTATTCCCGTATGTGTTTTTCATTTGTTGGTGCTTCATTTCATTCTTCTCTTTGATTGTCCAGTGGATTGGGACTGCAATATCCTTCTGAAGCTCTTTATAATCAGTTTGTGTTTCAGCTGTCCTACCGTCAGGATCTTTATCACCTCACTGTTTGCTTTCCAGATCATTTAGAATGTGAAAAATAACAGAACTCTTTACTTCAATGTTAATCTCACTACTTTGTGAAGATGAACTATTTATTGCCAACAATTGATCCCTTTTTTTTTAAGACTAAAAAATTTTTAAAAAATACAGCCTTCTCAAAAGCTCTTTGAAAGAAAATATTAAATACAGGCAGGATGATCCTTTAATTTCCCTTAAGCGACATTAGGTTTCATCAGTGCATCATGTATTAACTAGGTTTTGTTATTAGCATAGGGAATATTTTGTAATTAAAGTGTTCTTCTTATTTGATTAGGACTTTTTTTATTTCTCATTGGCCCTCTTTCTCTCTATCTAAAGGTGATGGTGTTCGTTCATGCTAGAAATGCTACAGTACGAACTGCTATGGGTCTTCGAGAAAAAGCAAAAAACAATGGTCATATTTGTCACTTCTTGTCACCCCAAGGATCAGAATATGGTCAAGCTGAAAAACAGGTAAGTGAATAATTTGCACTGATAGTCTTTTCGGTCTTGGAACTGACGTTTTCACAAGACAATCCAAGATGGGAATAGATGAAGCATTTTTGAGCTTCTGGGCAGATATATTTTGCTTTGAAGAGTCATGTGAAATTGCTGCATTGAATAGGGGAACAGAAGGAGTAATGATGAAGGAAGAGGAAAGTCCTGTTACTTTCAGTTCATTAAGAAAAAACTGATAATTGGTTCTGTTTTATACAACTTGTACTACTTGACAGTAAGGTTCATGTAATTTGCAGTTCAGGAAGTCCCTAAACCACCAGTTTCAAGGAATATGCCAGTATTCCTGCTGAAAGAATATTTCCAGAAAATTCTTAATTCTGTATTGTATGTGGCGTTTACATTTGCTGATATTGAGGTCTGAAGATGAGAGTTAGCAGTGTCTTATTAACATCCCTTGAAAAATAATGTTCTCTCTCCCCATCTGATTTCTCCCTGAGAACATAGAGGGGATACTTATTCATTGTAAAAAGTTTAATGTACATATGACATACCTTCTGTCACTGGGAAATGTATTGATGAACTCTTAAATCTTTTGGATCCCTGTGAATTAAAATTTAGTGAGGGTTTTAGGTTCTTGTGTCTGTCTTTAGTTGTAATAAATGTTACCTTATTTTATACCTTTGAAGAGAATGTGGAAAGATGCATTCAGTCTTAGTAATTATGAATGGAGCATAGATGTTACAGATTTCTGAAATGTAGAGATATCTGAAATGCAAAATCAGAAAACTTTGTTCTTTTTGTCAAGATGTTTCTGAGAGCTGTAATAAATATTTTAAAACTATGCTCTTATAAGTTATGTCCTTACATTTCATAAAATAGCATATTAAAAAGCCTCTTTTTTTCTAGTGGAGGCTAGTACCTGCTGCATTATAAAAATAACATCAAACCTAAACCTGGAGACCCCATGTTTCTACTATAACACTGATAATTAATGCTGAACTTTTTTTTCATTAGATTTCTTAGAAAAAAATCTGAAACTCTTTGTTTATTAAAAATATTAGTTTTTTAATGCTAATATAAGAAAAAAGCTACTGAAAATACCAGTACTTATTTAGATGGTCAAAATTATTGCTAAAGTTAAGAAAAATTATATGCTTAGTTCAACAGTACATATTATGTGAGGTATCTGTCAAAGAAATATTCATCCAACTCACTGTGTATTTCAGTGAAAACTGCTCCTGTATCTTTTGTTTTACTTTTCATTCTGGGATTAAATGAATTAGGAAACATATTCTTATGTTGATGGAAACCACAAAACTGTCACAGAGGAATGTTCTAAACCTATTAGGCATACCAGTTATTGCTTCCTGTGGTTAAATAGTCATTTAAGGTACTATTTATAGTTCAAATTAAGAGTGGTAGATAAGATGACCTATAGGTTGGCTGACTGCGTATCTGAAATAACTTTTTTCTAAGGGTATTTATGCATCACAATGGAATCCAGGGAATATGGAATAAAACAGAAAATTTCCCTACTCTTTTTTTCTGTCTCCTTCTAGCATCTGTTCTAAACTAAATTTTGTATTGTTTGAGGTTTGTAGTTCCAAATGTTGATCTGTGAGAAAGATTGTAGAAAAGTTGACTTTGCTTTAGAAGACACTTACAGAGTTTAATGACAGTTACTATTGAGTGTTGAGTGTCTGTTGGCAAGAATCAGGAGGGGGGCCAACAGGGCAGATATCCTGATGGGAACCCCCCAGCCAGGATGAAGCAGAGGAAATATTCTATAAGCAGCTGGGAGAAGTCTCACAATTGCTGGCCCTTGCTCTCATGGGCGACTTCAACTTACCAGATGTATACTGGAAATACAACACAGCAGAGAGGAAGCAGTCTAGGAGACTCCTGGAATGTGTGGAAGGTAACTTCCTGACACAGACTGGTTCGCAAACACCAAGTTGGGCAGTAATGTTGATCTGTTTGAGGGCAAGAAGGCCTTGCAGAGGGATCTGGACAAGCTGAATTGATGGGCTGAGGCTACTTGGATGAGGTTCAATAAGCCAAAGTACTGAGTCCTGCATTTGGGTCACAACAACCCCATGCAGCACTACAGGCTTGTGGAGGAGTGGCTGGAAAGCTGCCCAGAGGAAAAGGACCTGGGGGTGCTCGTCAACAGCCAAACATGAGCTGGCAGTATTCCCAGGTGGCCAAAAAGGCAAATTGCATCCTGGCTTGTATCAAAAATAGTACAGCCAGCAGGACCAGGGCAGTGATTGTCTCTCTGTACTCAGAACTCATGGCTGCACCTTGAATCCTGTTGCCCCTCACTCCAGGAAGAACGCTGAAGCACTGAATTGTATCCAGAGAAGGGCGACAAAGCTGGCGAAGGGTCTGGAGTACAGGTCTTATGAGGAGAGATTAAGGGAGCTGGGTTTGTTTAGCCTGGAGAAAAGTAGGCTCAGGGGAGACCTCATCACTCTCTAGACGTACCTGAAAGGAGGTTGTAGCCAGGTGGAGGTCAGTCTCTTCTCTTAAGTAACAAGTGACGGCATGAGAGGAAATGGCCTCAAGTTATGCCAGAGAAGGTTTAGAAAAATTAGGAAAAATTTCTTCTCTGAAATAATGCTCAGGCATTGGAACAGGCTGCCCATGGAAGTGGTGGAATCACCATCCCTGGAGGTATTTAAAAGGTGTGTAAATGTGACACTTGGGGGTCTGGTTTAGTGGAGAACACAGTGGTACTAGGTTAACAGTTGCACAGTTACAATAGCAAAAATGTTTTGCCCAAAAGTTTTAGGGACATGTATGCTATAAAATGTAATGGAATAAGCATGAGTTGTATTGTGAGGAACTGTTTCACATGGAATAATATAGCCAGAGACTGTATTTCTCATTATTCTACCTCAGAATCTTAGGAAGGTAAACTAATAAATACTAATTAAAATAATCAAAAGGTTCCCAACAAAATCCCACTAAATTAAGTGATTATTTTGATGCTTAATTAATTTCACTGGGAATTCCCTGAAATATTTAAAGACTGTCACTATAAGAAGTCATTGTATGAAATATGTTATTATTCTCCACTGGAAATGCTTGAATATTTTATTTCAATTTTTTGTATTATTTTTTTTTTAATGAAATATGTAAACATTACGACACGGACTCTTTAAATACAGAATAATATGAAGCACAGCATGTACCATGTTGGCTGGAGTTTTTTTCTTGGTATGTCAGTGTTTTCTGCAGTAAGTAATACCAGATTTGTGACACTAGTAAGGAAGGATTCTCTTCTGATTTCTTTCTTAAGCACATTTGAAATCAGAGTATTTTTAAATAAACTCGTTGACTATTCCTTAAAGTAGTTGTCTTATCAGGAGATCATACAGTACCTGCCAAAATAACACTTTCAATCAGATGACTGTTCCCAGTAACCCTTTTCCATAAGAAAGTAAACTGTTGGTTGCCAGAATTTGACCAGCTAAGGATATCTTCATTTTGGCTGACCTCTTTCCTGTCTGCTCTTCAGCTTGAGCAAGAGTCATAATAATGTAAAATGAATTTTAAAAGGTCTACTAGTCTACACTACATCAAAAAGAAAAACCAGACTGGAATAGCACTGCCTGAAGCATGTGCAATACACATCTACATTCAGGTAACATGAAAGTGTAGACGTTTTCCCATACACTGGTAATTCTCATGCTGGAGAGATTTACTGGCTAAGGTAAAAGCTTCACTACCACATAGGTGTGCAGACAGAGCTAGGCTTAAGTGACTGTCATCAGGAATTATAACTGTACAGTTTTCTAGCATTACAATTGTCAGAAAAATAACCATTCTTGTTGCAGCCAACTGTGGTTCTAAGCAGAACAAGTCAAGAGTTGTAGAAATACTACAGAGACATACTAATGAATTCAGAGTTTTTGTGGACATGAAGGAGCAGATGTTGTGAAATGTTTATAAAGTAATGTAGGGAATTGAGCAAGGCACACATTTCTGTTGGAGTTCCAGCAACAATTTCTAACATGTATATAGCCATGACATGTGTAATTTTTCATGTCTGAATTGGCCTACCTTGTGCTCTGGACCTACGATCTTACGCTAGGTTTCTTCACTGATTTAAATTTTTTCACTGAGAAAGTTCTTATTTATTTAAATAAATAGCAAATTGTTGTTAGGGGTAGATCAAGCTACTAAGTAAGTCTTTCAGTGGCAAACTTACGGTGGCCAAGAGAATATGCTGGGAGGAGCATCAGTACATGCTGTTCGTTAGGCATTTGCTGTTCAGAGAGACTATTGCTCTGGACAGTGAGTTTGACCTGGCACAGCAGTTCTTATGCCTTATAAATCAGATACATCTTATGCAATAAATTGAGTATAACATGACAAAACACGTGACTTGTAAGAGCTTTTTAGGGTTCTTTATAACATCCATTTCATCAAACACAACCTGGTTTCCTTGTTCCCTGATATCTCGGAGCTCAACCTGTATGTGAGCAAAATGGTGGTGTGGAACAAATCTGTCCTTGCAAGCATTTACCGTTCCTTCAGAGTGCTTCTGATTTCCAAACTGTACCTTTAATCAGCATGATCATATTTTAAATTTTTGATCACTGGTACAAATATGAAATATCCATGGGTCAAACTGGATCTCTGAAGAAACTCATTGACATTCTGTCATGTCAATGTTTCTATATACAATTAATTTTTGGATCATCATTGCATGATTTTAATCTCCTTAATAAATGAAATTCATTTTATATAGTACTAAATTCCCAATGTCTATCATATAAATGAAATTTGTCAGATGTCTAACTGGGTTATATCAATGCTGTGTGATGCAGAGTGATTAATTTAAACTTTATAATGATGATATCACGTTTGTCTGACAAGAGCTATCTTGTATAAAGGGATGTTTATTGGCGCCGTTCCCAAAATTATCAGACTACAGGCCATTCGGTCTTGCCATTTCATTTGACATGAAATTTAGCAATACCTGGCAGAGAATAATCTTGATAATGTAATACAATCCTTATTTTGCATTCTGTATGCAGTGTTCACTGTAATGGATGAATAACATGTTTAGAATCATGTAAAATCCAGTGTATGACTTACAAAAATAAGTAAGTCCCAAATCATGGATATTCTAGTCTAGACACAGTGAGTGGAAATGAAGGCTACTTCACAAGACAAACTAAAATAATAGAATAGTTAAAAGCATTGTATTCTTTAACAGCCTTAAAAATGTGAAAGCAATTTTACCAATCCTCTTAATTATCTGTCAAACATTTTTAAAGTATTAGGAATTAATTTTTAGAGAGCATTTATCAAATATTTAATGTGTAATCATTTGCCTGACATTTAATTATTTCAGAGCAATCCTCATTTTATTTTTGTTTTACTAATAACATATCTAATATTTGATATGTCATTAAAAAACCTGTAAAAATAAAATGAGGATATGTATTCAAATACATTAGACTATATTAAATGCCAAACATATTGAAGTTTCCTATTTGTTTTATAATTGCTCCTTTTTTTTACTTTTGAAAAATGTTTGCTAATTATCTCTCAGAGAATGGAATGAAGCTCCTTGTATTTCTTTCATGGGGTATTTTGTTCAGTAGTCCTGCTTAAAGGTCAGAGACAAAATTCATGATAAGATGTGGTCCTAACAATTGACGGATTAAAGAAAAATGCGTTTTGTGTAGAGTAATTCTACTGTTTTAATGAATCCTGACCTGTGGAATTCAGCATTGTTATTTAGATGGACACTTAGGTTTTGGGGAGGCCTGTTTACACAGAGATGTAATGTGAACAATGGCAAAATGTTGCCTTCAGATTTTTTTTAGCAGTATTCCTGCGTATTACAATTAAGTGTTAACTATTGTAAAATGAAATAAAAAGTTGACAGAAACAATAAACAATTTCTTTTTGCTTTTGTTTTTCCTGACCTGTAGAAAGGAAAAAGATATGAAGTTTGATGTATATTTCTATTATTATGATAGTTACTTTTTTGCATGTCACTCTAGAAACTGTATTTGCACAGCTTTACGTTTGTACTTCTGTTTTCAATTTGAAGCGCTATGTACTCCTCTGTATTGTTTACAGTCTACTGGAATTTTCTCCTGTTTTTATTATGAAGCAGAAAGTATAAAATGTGTGGTATAGATTTAATTCTCTTATCAACTGTATTTCTGAAAATCAGTCTCTGGTCCAAGGATTTCATTTTTGTTGACTTGTTTCTCAGGCTCTGATAGTTACAGCACTGGGGTAACAAGTAACAGTCTTCTGCTGTCCTGTGAAAAATAAAATGGACTTTTTTTCCCCCCTAATATGTGGGCTTGATTGTATATTCTCTTTTATCTATCATAAGCATCAACTTGATATGCAACAATGCTTAGTTTCATCCTGTTTATCACTGGAAAGCCACCTCATGAATATTTTTTCTACTTCCAGAAGCTGCAATGCTTTAGTTATGGGTCTCCTAGAAGCAAAATGGGTTAGCAAACCTTCTTCTGGAATGATCTCTGAGGTTGCAAATACAGCTGACAAGGGTGCTTATGTTTTTCTTCTAGGAACTACTAAAAGATGTTTTATGCTTTTGTACGCAGCTTTACAGCAATTCAGAGAGTTATTCAGGTTAAAACCAGTAATGGATTTCACTACTGTAAATTTAAGATTTAATACCTTTTCATACTAATCCTCCATGGAAATGCTCTGATAAACTCTGGGATAATGTGTTGCCTATAGCATCCCCTTTCATTGTTGACAAAATTTTCTATTAAATAGTAAATGTGCTTAGTAAGATCATTTGAAACTGTTGTCATATTTTTAATATGATTAAGCTTCTCTCCTTAAATGAGGTCTACCACAGTCTTCTACAAGGTAGTGCAGTATTTTAATTCAGTAAATTCAGACCTTAAGGTAAATAATTTTTTTAAATTCAAAGTTGTATTGTTTAAAAGAATCTAAGACTCTTTTTCTTACAACTAGTCAAAATACACTGAAACTTCTTTCTCTCTGGGATATGGAAAGAATATTAGGCTAATAGAGGTTCCTTTATGTTAGTCAGCTTACTGTTATGAGTAGTTCTAACAAGTTATTTGGTTGATTCTGCAGTCATAGAGGTTTACACAGTCAGTAGCAGCATATGTATATGATTGTAACATTTATTGGCATACATGTTGATATTACTGTAAAACTAACTGATTTAAATATAAATAAGTGAATGTATTAAAAGTACTTTTTGCTATTTTCCTTTGCATTCTTAACTATTCTTATATAAGCATTTGTAATCTCATTGTCTTTCTTGAAAATTGAACTTCATTCTGGACACTAAGACAGAAAAACCATGCAACATTCTTTTTTCCTTTGACTATGAAAATCTCTTACAGTTAGCTGCGAGAATATTTTTAAGATGTAACCCAGATCAAAAAGAAAAAGTTTGCCATGTGTTTTCCCAGTAGTTATTAATCAATAGCTTCCCTGGGTAAGAGGATTTCAGCTTGAAATTTCATTTATTGTATAAAGTATATGTGGATATCGAATAACTATATTGATAATGAAGAAACGAATTTTAAACTTCAAAAACATTTGGGAGGGAAAAGCAAAACCAAAACCAGTATGATTGTTTTCATATTCACAACTTTGGAGGACTGCACTCTTTCCACTTCAGCAGCACAGCCTACTACCTACTTTTGATTTTTGCCAGTGCTTGTTTTCGTGTCAAAAGTTCAGGTGTATATTAAAAATATGTGAGGCATCTTAAGAGGATAAAACTCCCTTTTCTCCATTTCATTCTGTATTTAACTGGTTCAAAGGCTTGCAATATCTGGTCAGTTGTGAGCACTCCAGCAAGAAGAAATTATAAGATAATGTTAAGGTCAGCCTAAGTGCTCTCTGCCCTAGCTCTTTTTCAGCCCTTCCTCAAAGAACTTGGTTGGCTCAGCCTGTTTTCAACTGCTTTCAATCCATAGGGATTGTCTCAGGAAAAAAAAAGAAAAAAAAAGAAAAAAAAAGCTTAATTTACTGCTAGCCCCTAGTCTTGCTTCCTTTTCCAGAATGTGCCAGTTTGTTCTTGGCTGCAATGTGTAATCTTGTGCAATATGTTCACAGTGAGACTGTAGACAATAATATTTTTCAGGCACCTTTCCTTTATAAGATGCACTAAACCATACTGACAAATGGTTCTGATCACATGCAATTTAAATAGCTTAGTATGGAAGCCATACACTGTTTAGAGAGATCTTATCTACTTAGGAATCCATTTGCCAGGAAATAGTGTAGCTACAGTAGTTATTAGTAGTGAAGAGTAATGATTGAAAAGTTAATAAGAATTTGTGGGGTTTCTGCGTTGTACATTGACAGTCGATTCTGCTTGTCGATCTTTGTATTTCATGATAATTACATTGTTCTCCAACAGGCTTGATACTGTTCAGTGATTGGCATTCTGTTAGAAACTGTATTTGATTTCTTTTGCAGTAACTAAAGAGAGTAAAATTTTGCAAGATCCAATACTTGGTTTTAGTTTTTTCTCTAGCATCACACTTGACTTAGAAGTCTCTTAAATGCTATTCTTTGGGGTTGTAAATAAAGGATGTAGTGTGTTGGTTTTCTTAAGCAGTTGGTGATTACTTTAAAGACTTAGGCCATCAGAGAGCACCCTTTGTAGTTGTCTTTACTGAAATAAAATTCAGAACAGAACCTGTAGTTCACAGTTATCCTGTAGAATAAATATATGTGCTTTCTTCTAGGATTGCTTGAAGTTTTTCCTTCAGAATAGCACTGTTAGTTGACCATGTTCCTTTTGCTCCCTGAGGATTCATGTAAAGTTATTTTTTATATACTGTAAAAAAAAAATAAATGTATAGGATATCTTTAGACTGTCAAATTTTTTAAAATTTAAGTTTTTGACCCATTGTAATTGAAAAATACATTTTCATAAACACCTGCAGTGATAGAAAACATTACTGCAATATTGGAAACTGTCTCACACTGTCTCTTTGAAAACATGATTAGAATAAGTGCAAGTAAATAAATTCACCAAGGTACATTTAGATGTTTGATTCAGTTTTTCATTTAGAAAACATAATTTTCTTAACAGATGGAGAAAAATATTAAATTTTGATTCATATTATTGATTTCATTTATTTTCAAAATAAGAAAGCTTATCAAATGCAGTTTAGTTTCATTATGGTTTGATGGAATTGTTTAGCTATCTATGTTCACTGTTTCAGTTGTCCTCCACTTTCCACTTCCAACTCCTCCAAATACCATCATTTAGGCAAATTTGCTTGGGCTTTTTAATTATTCCTTTAATTTATTTGCACAAGATTTAGAGTAGATCAGAACTGGGCAGAAGCAGTAGTGCACTGAAGCTTGCAATGACATCTAATAAAAACGATTTGTGAAATAATAAGTAAAATGAGCACACACTTTTAAGAATTTTAAATGAGTAATTAGAAGGGGGAGTGATTTAAATTTGGTCCACATTCCATGAATTCTGCATACTGAGAGCCGGAAGTGCTTTGGAGAAAACAAAACAAATTAAGCATACTTCCAGAAAGATGTGAAGATTTTTGCTAGAGAACTGCCAAATATTTATTTCTCTTTCCAGTTTAAATTGAATTATTTAAATAGTCGCTCCCTGGTTTTTAGCATATCCTCTATATGTTTTATGTTATCAACACTTCTCTGTAATTAGGAACTCAGAAAATATAGAAGCCTCAGTATCTGCAACATTAGTTATATCTTCTAGTTGGTTTGAATTCATCTAAAGGTCCTTTAAAATGAAATTTCAAAAGTCGACCAAAAATCAGAAGAATCCCTGCTTGTTGGAAACCATTGTAATGGAGAAAAGCATTGTTATTGCATAAAACCACAAACAGCTATGCTTTAGAATGTATAGATACCACTGCATATTACCTTTATCAAAATAAAATTATAATTTTGCCTAAATTTGCCAAATCTCTTTTGAACAACTCAGTTATTTCAGAAACCTCTTTTTATTGCATCAAAACCAACAGAAACTGATTATAGAACATTTAAAAAAAAAAATCTGAGAAACAGTATTCTTTTGATCCCACAACTGAGATTTTTTGAATGAACATCATATAAATGCATTTTTGTACATGTAACATATTAGTAATTTTTGGCTCCTTTGAGCAAAAAAACAGGACTAGAATTAGAAATTATGCATTATGCTAGTGGGAACTAGACTAACAGCGTCATGTTTTTGACAAGTCTACAGTATACACAAGCTGGGCATGAACTATTATGAAAACTGATAGGGAAAAAATGAAGATTACTTTGTATTGTGGAATGAAAATAAGGTATTATGGAACGAAAATAAAACTACTAAAAATATGGAAGGCAGATTTGGAAGTATATGGCTTCTTTAAAGCTGTTCAAGAGTGCAGATAGTAAGACAGTAGTATTGGGAGATTTTTGAATTTCAGTGCTCAACTATGAGTTCTTAGAAAAATTAACATTCACCATCTTCCTCCCACCAAACAGACCTTCATCTCCAGACAATATCAATACAAGTAGATAAAGAATTAATTTTAGCCAATAAAGCTTAAAAATGGAAAATTTCTAAAGTTCTAGAACTTGAGATTTTATTTATATGAAATTGCAAGAAAATTGTTAGGCTTTTGATAGAGCAAGGTCTTAAACTGATTCAGTTTTAGTATTCAGGTAAACACTGATAGTGGAGTAATTTTTTCCCTAGAATGTTTTCTTCCTATCAAATATTAACTTTACTGACTAGGTTAACCATCTTGAATAAGAAGCAAGTTTTGGTTTATGTTCTCCTATCTGTGGAACCAGCAGAATCTACTTTCTGCTGCTGTGCAACCAGCAGAACTGATTTCTTCTCCAAACAAGTCATATATAATATATGCCGTACATATTTTAAGAAATTCTAAAAAAAGAGGAATCCTATGGCCTAGTATTTACCATACTCCAAATGGAGAAGCACTTGTAATGCATTCTCTAGAACAGGATATTAAGAGAACGTTAAGAACTAGGGTGATATTTCTATAACATTTGGACACCAAATGTGTGGGATGAATTGGAATGAATTTCAAGGAGTGGTTTTTATTCAGCTTCAGACTTTTGTTAGGTAAAATAATTCCTAACCTGTAAGGAAGACTAGAAAAACAACAATGGACAGGCAGAACAGATCCTGTTTTGACATATCTGCGGATGATGTACATATGGCTGCAAACTTTTCCAAAAGATTTGCACAACACTTTCAGATTTTAAAGTTTTTCGGCTTAGAATTTATATTTCTTGGTATAGTTCACATTTAAAACAGTTCTAATTAGACAAGTAAAACTTTGCAACTTCATCCTCTCTTTGTAGAAGAATAATTTTTTCTTTTGATAATTAGAATAGTTAGGAGATGTTAGAAAAGATTTTAAAATATTTTATTTTTTTAAGTCAAACTACTGGAACTTAAATTGTGATTATTTTATAGAATACATATATATTAAAACTAGTGTGTGATTATAGGCATTATAGTATCTTTGTATTTATATCAACAATTAGTTAATCACCTTTGGTCTATTTTAATTTTAATAAAATATATATGTTGTCTCTTTAATAACAAATAATGTCAGCAAATAGTAGAGTTGTCGTGTTTCTGACAGTGTTCGTGTAGCCAGGGTATCCCATGCTGCTAACCTGCCCAGTACCTCATGAGTAAGCTTTTCACATTTATGTTTTGTGTCCCTTGCAATAGAAATCAAAATGTTAATATCTTCTGTAGCCCTCCTTCAGATCTCTGATCTGCCCAGCCATTTAAAAATGTCTGATGAAACATATTTGAAGCATTACTGAAAATAGTCATTGCATAAGTTTTGCTTTATTGTGATGGTTTACCACCTTTGGAAGAAAAGTGCATATGTTATTTCAGCTTCTCCAGTGAATATTTTCAGTGACGTAAGGCAGAAATTGAGCAAATATGAGTTACTGAAACAGATGTCAACATAGGCCAGCAAATTCCTTAAATATGAGAAGATTTTGATGAAGCTTAGCAAAAGTTCTAAAATAAAAAGCAAATTGTCCATGTTTCCCAATAGATACAACAGGACTAAGACCAAAATGAAGTTTGCATAGCTAAAAATAAGTCAAAAAAATTTTATCAAGATAACTTTTTCCTAACAATCAATGAATATCTTCAGATAAGAAGAATAAATAGGGCTAACATAGTAGTTGCTACCTAGGGCAAAATGTTATGTGTACAGTTGCTGATTGCCTGAACTCAACAAGACCTGAAATAGTCTATCCTGCACACCAGCAAAACACTTTTGAGCAGAAGAGTTTGCAGCATCTTCGTTCTTTGAGGGGCAATGTTTACTGGTTGCTGCTCCCTTTTCACTGGCAAATTCAACCTCCACTTTGGAAATCTTATGCCTCAACCTTGAAGGAGTCAGAGTTTCTGATACATTTTTCTTTTGAATTATATTAGGTTTTTTTCCAAATAAGAAAATGTAAGAACTTCTATAAAAACATTTTCTCTATTCTAATTTAAAAATATATTATCTATTTGAATAGTGACCTTGAACAGCGTTTTTTAAGAAACCATGTTGATTTTTGCTAACAACTATGAGTACTTCTCATTTTCTATGGGGGATGCTCTGTGATTTCTGAGTACTAACACTAGGAGATGAAATTTGAATTTGCCATGTTCAAAACTGTCATTATTTCTGTGTTTAAGGTTATAACCTCTAGTTTAGTAATTAATGTGCTAGGGATTCCTGAAAAAACTGTAGGAAGTTAGTTCAACATTGGCTTATAAATTTGGAAGTTCTCAAATATTGAGAACTGTTCACCAAATGCTAAAAACCCAAGTACTGGATGGCAAACCCTGAGGTTCTTGATTTTAGAGTATCTAAAGCATTGCAAAAGGCTTTCTAAACTCTTTGTTGTAGTAGTAACAATAATAGTAATAATAACAATAATATAATAATAATAATAGTAATAATAATAGCAGTTAGCTCAGGAATCAAAGGCCATTGCATGAAAATGAGGATTAAAAATATTGCACATTTTTTTTCTTTGCCGGTACCTCTGGCTTTGATATGCATTAATTTTGTAATCAAATGTAGAATTCTAGTGCCAAGTCTTTGATTCTTTTTCGAGGATTGTGCTCTGTATGTTTATCAAGGACAACAATCAGAAATTTGAAGTGTTTGAAAGCTTTAATATTGTATTTCTGTGCTTTCATTTTAACTGTAGTATTGCTGAATAATTCAACAGCGTCCTGGCTGGTTTGCAGTTGAAGGATCTCAGGAAAACATACTAAAACTAATGGAAAATAGACTGTTGGCTTTGGAGTAAGCCCTAAGGACACAACTTAATACAGCACGAAATAGTGTTTCACAGAGAAAACACAGTACAGTGTTTAACTTTTTGCAGATGTGGATTTTCTGCAAGCTTCTGGAACTAAAAGCAGTAAGAAAATGGGAATTTATCTCAGTGATTCAGGGATTAAAAACACTCATACAGATTCACCAGTATTACTTATAATTCTTTTAATGATCCTTTACACTGAGAAAATACTTTCTGGGCTCTTGATTCAATAGTTGTAGCTTAGTTAAGAAGTGTTTGTACTGTAGTGTAGTGTTGAAAACATATCCAGTTTCTTCCTCCGTGGGCCTGCAATTTCAAAGCAGCTATAATAGTTATTTTCAGGTGTTATCTAGATTTTGTTCCTGTGAGGGGGCATATTCCTTGAAGTAACCACCAAGATCTCTTGTCTAAGGAAAATATCCAAGATGATTGTCCTAAGAGACTCCTATATTTTCAGACTGCTATACAGGTCTAGAGTTCATTGGTTCAGAATCAAGTATTAACTGATTACTGTCACATTTATAGATTTGACCATCATAGCCCTATTTATTATTTTCTCCTACATGGTCCAGTTTCTTTAAATTTCAGATTTTCACACTTGTGAGAAAAATAGACATTAAATGAAAACACAGATTTTTTAAACTAAAATTATTACAGAAATGGGTGGAAGGTCGCCAGTAAAACTGACAACTATTAATAAGCCTGTAAAAGGAAAAATAAAGTGATAATTAAGAACATAAATAATATATCAGAAAAAAATCAAAATCTATAAGATGCTGTCCATGTCCAAATTCATGTTCTAGGTAGAAACTTAATAGTTTTCATCATGAAACAGAACTAGTACTGGTAAGTAGTTGGAGTCTAATTTAATCAGAAACAGTAAATAAGTTATTTCAGTTATGTATATATATAAATTCTAACTATCAAAAGGGCTTCGATTTTGGGAGAAATATGTGACTATAGCAAAATGATGCTGCTATAGATTCCGCATGGAAATCTCTCATTGGAATTCTTTTTACAAGGGTTCAAAATATTGAGGAACAAAGCAAATTTAAAATACTTTCAAAGTATTTTCCTAGTGTGGAAATAAACGTGTCTAAGAATAAGGGAGGTGAAACATACTAGTTACAATTTTAAGAAAACAAAGTCAATCGAGAGTCTTCTTTATTTCATTTTCAGTCAGTTTCCAAAACTGAGCAATGAGAGCCACCTTGAGGCCGTACCTTTTACTGCACATGTATGATGCTGATTTTACGGTCGGTGAAAGGCCCTTGATCCTTGTTTTCAGAGCATGTTGAAGACTGAGAATTAAAAATAAATACATAAATACATTCGACTTCCAGGCATCTAGCCTGAGGTGCAGCTCTCTGCCTGACCTGAAGGATGGGTTCTTTATTTTTGTATGAAATTTCTGAGATAATTTTTTTCTTATTTCCTTCTTTATTCCTTTCTTTTTCTCTTCTTGCATACATTAATGAATGATAGGATAAAATACAAGACAGATAAGATACATATGTAATAATTATAATGTGTGATATACTCGTATAGTATATATATGTATATTAATATAATATAGACTGAGTTCACTGTTGCTTAAAAAAAAAATTCTTGAACAATGCATGTTTTAGGAAGCTAAAAATTTGACAGTTTTAATCATTTATTTTTCTATATCTGTTAGTCATTGTTCTGATTACCAGAATAACTGTTAATAGTAAATATGAAAAAGCAGTATCTATATCTTTGAAGTTTGTATTTACTCTTGTGAAATATATGTATGAAATTTGCCTCGGGCATCAGAACGGGGATTATTTGGAGAAAATGCATGAGGATTAACTGATTACTCTTGAACACAGATTAGCAAAATAGCTTTATGAGTTTCTGGTTTTTTCTGGGGGAGAAATGTCTACATTTATTGTGACTTTAAAGGGGCCGATGTAAATATGGGAAGTCATCAGTTAAAGTAGCAACCTAGACTTGCCTGATTCAGTTTTCTTTTCTGTAGTATAGGTATATACTGTGTTGTAATGGTGGAGGTTGAAACAGTACCAGTACTCTACAAAGTGTTTTCTTTTGGGATTTTGAGGGGGTAGGGGTAAGGGATTTATGCTTACTTCTGATATTAGTGGAAACCTCTTTTCCTCTGTTGCTGAATTTGTTCTCAGGAACCTCAGAGAACTTTGGGATCTCACAGTCAACTCATTTCATCAAACACAAAACTCTTCAATTTTACTCTCAAACTAAAAATTAAACCAATAACCATAGAAATTGCACAGATAAGAAAAATCACTTAACAACTCATCTTTTTTCTTGTTAGGGAAAAAATGAGATTAACTAACCATTTAATCCCATTATTTTTCTTACAACAACAGATTCAGAACATTTTGGTTATGGTATGTCCTTATCAGCTTTGTCACATGGAGAAAAACTGTCTCGTCATACTTTTAAGTAGCACTACAACTTGTACATCTGGTGATGCCAGATTCTGTGAATTTATTGCATCTTTTTGTCAATGGCAGAGAAAGGGCTATAAGAATGTAATTTTTGGGGGTACATAATTATATTTGGAGTTTCTAACAAGTCTGAAATTAATGTATAATAAATAATGTCCCCTGAGTAAGTTGCCATTGTCATCAATAGAAAGGATGTAAAGTCTCCATTCTTACTCTTATAATGATGTTCTTCAGTTCTGTTATGTTCACCATTTAAAACGTAGGATGATCTGATTAATTTTAATGTATGTGTATCAGAATAAGCAGAGATTAGCGTGAAGACAGATAATGTAAATTCTAATTTGCTTGGAATATTGAGTGATAATTAAGAGTTATTAGTGATGTGTGCCATCTGGGAGTGTTGAGACAATGTCACCTGAGTCAGTTACAATAGAAATTTGAGGATTCAATTTGTCTTTTATTCTTTCCAGGATAATTCATGTTCATTAGTCTAAAGTTGAAACATTAAGTGCTTTTCAGGCTAAAATTATAGCACGTGGATTTTAGGAGACTGCATATAGTAACTACAAATATATGATGTGTCTGAGCCCCTGTTGTAGTTGGTGGAATTCACTGAATTTCCCCAGTGGAGCCAAGAGCGTGCCTGAGTTCAACCCTGAGCAGACATGGGGCAGTCAGGGAACAGAAACGCTCTACAAGCCCTGCTACTTGATTCCCACTGACTGTGAAGGGTACTCAGACTCCTGCAGATGTAGACAGCTACAGTGTTTTAATCTCGGACTGAACCCTCCCATACCAAGCTGCTGTCAAGTGGCCTGTCTCAAATGGTCAGGCAGTTACTTTACTTTCTGCAGCTATTTCTCTGCACCAGGCAGCATTAGCAAGCCCTCTTACCTTCCATACTTGCAGTATGCAGATGAAACAAGTATGATGGAACTATCTATCTCAAATGATGCCTCCTCAGAGAATACAGTAGGAAGTATGTTCTAGGTTGATCTCAAGCATGAAAAGGCTATACCAGGAATTAGAAGTCATCAGTCTGTTTCTATAGATATTATCAGAAACACTGTCTGGTAATATCAGAGAAAACAGGCTCAGTCAGTTTCCCTCTAGTGAGTGGTCACTGGGAATAGTAGAGGTAAGACCAGCATTATAGGTAAACACAGCCCCTCTGCTTCCATTCTGTGTAAAATTTCTTTGACAACAGAATTGGCAATTCCATATTTGGATCTCAAAAATCAATTTAAAAATTAACTGATGCCTAAATACAAAATTAACAGGAGATACTTTCATTAAATGACTTTCAGATGTTTAGATTGGAATTTACAAAGTAAAATATTCTTATAGTGTAAACCAGTTTCTAAAGATGAGTGTTGATCACTAGCTTTGATTTGCAGTATGAATATGAGCCAGCAGTGTGCCCAGGTGACCAAGAAGGCCAATAGCATCCTGGCTTTTATCAGAAACCGTGTGGCCAGTAGGACTAGGGCAGTATTTGTTCCCCTGTGCACAACACTGGTGAGACTGCACCTTGAATCCCATGTTCAGTTTTGGGCCCCTCACTACAGGAAAGACATTGAGTTGCTGGGGCGTGTCCAGAGAAGGGCAACAGAAGTGATGAAGGGTCCGGAGCACAAGTTTTATGAGGAGTGGCTGAAGGGGCTGGAGTTGTTCAGGCTGGAGAAAAGGAGGCTCGAGGTGACCTTAATCACTCTCTACCTGAAAGGAGGTTGTGGCAAGGTGGAAGTCAGCCTCTTCTCCCAGGCAACTAGTAATAGCACAAGGGGAAACGGCCTCAAGTTGCATCAGGGGAGGTTCATGTTGGATATTAGGAAACATTGCTTCATCAAAAGGGTTGTCAAGCATTGGGACAAGCTACCCAGGGAACTGGTGGTGTCACCGTCCATGGAAGTGTTCAAAAAAAGACTCGAACATGGCACTTTGCAATATGGTTTAGTGGGCATGGTGGTATTAGGTCAAAGGTTAGACTTGATTATCTTTGAGGTCTTCTTCATCCTCTGTGTATTTTATATTATTATTTATAAATTATTTTGTCTATGTTCCTTTTATATACAACATACATTTCATGTGGGCTTTCAAAGTGCAAAATGAGAAAATCAAGCACAACTAAAAGTTTTAAAAGTATATGTCACACTGATTCTCATTAAAAGTTTGTTCGGAGTGCAAGAGTCAAAGGTTCTTCACTCCTTTTTATTCTGATTTTAATTCATAATTCAGTATTACCATTTTGAAACCACTGAAATCTGATATCCTGGTGATAACCCTGTAGTGTGTATGTGTTACGTAACACTCCAAATATGATATTTGCCTTGGCACTGAACCATGGTGTGTGGTTCAGTTCTGTACAGTCAGATCAAGTGATTGTCTTTATCTAGGAAAGCTATTAATATGTCTTGAATGTGATTGCAGTGTTAGTTATAGAACTATTTTGTTTAGATAGTATTAGTTTTCAGTCTTAAAGTAGGGAAATAACTTTTTTATTGTTATATGTGACTTCAGTTATTTTTGTTACTTCAAACAATATAAAGATACTCTGTTCTAAAGTGTAATTTCTTCAAGTGGAATTGTATAGATGAATATATATACTAACAAATAAGTAAATAAATAATTATACACACTAATTTTAAGGCAAGTGTTGGCACTGTTTACTATTTGCTTTCCTCCTAGAGGCCAAACACCCCAACAGATACATGATATGAGTACAGCTTCTAGATTAAAAATTTTGCAAAACCTTTTGAGATTAGCCTGTCTTAAAAGATGTCAGAGTTGTGAAATAGAAAGCATTTTTAAGGAGACTAAATGCGTGAAGGATGTACTGACTTGAACAGATATGACTATTAATTGTACAGAAGAATGTTAATGTAATGAAAATGTTAAAGAAAATGAAGCTCACAGTATGATATCTAACACTTTTGAACAGTCATTAGCATGAATGTATGCAAGATAAGTAAACAGTGTGAAAAATGGAAATTAATCAGGGTTGGAGAGGGACTGTGCATGCAAGCCACCCAGCAGCTCTCCACTCACCTGTTTTATGGTGCTTGTGTTTAATGAGAAACAAAGTCTCCTTACCTCTTCCCATAGCAGGTAGTTTAGTCTCCATGGTATGTTTGATATGTGAGATGTTTTCTTATATTTCTTCTGAGATCTATCTGCTCTGTGGTTAAGACATTTAAAGTTATCTTGATGAAGAAACTGCATATCCTGCTTTAAAATAATAGTGTAAGAATTACATTAGTTTAACAATAGCAAGCTCCTCGGTTTTTCAGAGGATTTCTAATATAGTTTACAAACCCCAAAGCAGATCAATGAACTAACATCAAAGCAATCTTTTTTCTCAAATCTCTGCAAATGTATTATAAAAATTCCTTGAGCAATAAAATAAAGTATTTGCCCAAAATATCAGCCTTGTAGGGGAGGTGTATATGCTAGGTTAGGTACATGCTTAAAGAACTGTAGATGTAGAAAACAGTCTTTCAAAGCTACATTTAATTATACATAAATGTGTTCCTCTCTGTGATTTCTAAACTTTATGAAGCAATTATCTTGCAGGCTTCATGAAGTACAAAACATAATGTTAGTAAGTAACATAAAGTATTGGTACTATAAAGGCTGAATTTGAGGGGAGGTTTGTTTTGGATTTTTTTTAAGAGAGGAGGGTATTAAAACCTGATTTTTTTTTTCAGTAGATAGAGCTTGAAACTATAAAGGACCTCATAATTTTGTAGAGGTCTGTGGGAAAATACCCTACATTTGAACAGGATCTGGCTGTAAAATTAAGCTCTATGGAGGTGACTGCACAGTTTTTCTTTCATGCATCTGCTGGTTTCCTCTGGCAGCAAACCTAATAGTTGCCTCAGTTTAGCTAACAATCTGTCTCTAAATTTCCAAATCTACTGGCCAAAAGCACACAGTAATATAAACCTTCTTGTTCTGTCACTTATTAGATGCTACTTCTGCGCCCTTCTAGGTGTATAAAGACATCATGTTACCTTTAAAACTGACTGTGAATGGTGTTTAATAATCCACAGGCTTCACAGTTCTGCACTGAGGTTGCAGAATTTGAGAGTAGCCTGCTAGTATTTTGGAATAAAACTAACAAAAAAAGACAACAGAGTTGTCAAAGGTGTTAGTAATAATCAGATGGCAGTGTTCATAATCAGTGTAAACCTTACAGATGTTGTTTCTAAGATGTAGATGTATATTTTTGTCCTGAGGGTACAGTGGAAGAATTTATGAAGCAGTAAGGCAAGGAAATAATTCTGGGAGAGATAAGGTTATGAAAATCTGATGGAGCACACATTTGAGTTGGGACAAGGGCACAAGAAATTTAAAATTCATAGGAAAGCAGGTTTCACTGGTCCCACCACTTTTAAAGGTCTCTTGGTTTCAAGAGATTTTTATTTTTTTTTGTATAAGTACTTTATCAAATAAAGTAATTAATTATCACTTAATATAATTAACCTGTTGTTACTATATGAACACTGCAAAATGAACATAATAAACATGTATAATCTTTCATATCCTGTAGAGAGTTCTGATAAGTGCTTGTCTTGTAAGATTTAACATTTGGGGACCCTGAGCTACAAAGTGTTATTAAGGAATCTTTGAAATTCTTTTAAAATAGCAAAGGCACAGGGGAAATAAAATGTCTGTACTTATAAGACATGTTTAATATTAGCATACCAATAAAAAAAAGAAAACCTTTATGTGATGCTAATTACATCATGAATTTTCTTATGGGTCTTCATATTACACAAGTATCAGTGAAAAAAGCTTGGTTTTATGGTGCTGCAAATAGTCTGATGTTCCAGTTTGTTTATGTTTTTTTTGTTGAAGTTCAAGTTACATAGTTCAAATTATTTAATGAGTGGTGAGTATAATTGTAACATTTTTTAGTTTAGGAATTTCTACCACTTAATTATTGACTTGCGGTTTTTTTGTATTGTCTTCTTAGAATTATTATGGTTATTTTCTGTGCTGTGTAGAACAGAAGTTAGAAAACTGAAGAAACCAAGCCACAATACCAAATCAAAAGACATTTAATGCTGGTTTAAGATAAATTTCTGCTTTTCATGGTCATACATGATGATGCTAGTCTGAAACTGTTTGAAAATACTATAAACTATTAACTCATGTTGCACATTTCCAGTTACCTATAAAACTTGTAAGAGAAATTCCATTCTTCTGGAGAATCCTCAGTGTGTCACTTTACATAGCTGTGAAGTTGGGTGGACATTTGTTCTTTAATTATGAAATGAGAAATACATTTAATGTTCACAAATTTTTTTTCTTGCTGGGTTAATAGAGTCTCAGTCAGTACAGTCTTTGAGAAGGAGTTGCACTAAAAGTCATTATGATATGTAATAAGTAATCTGCAGCAGTATTGGAAAGAACTTGAAAAGACTTTCTGCTTTCATTGTCTCAGACTGAAAATGCATTCAGCGTTGCCATGGCTTAGCAGAAATGCAGTTTTAAGTATTACAAAGCAAAGGAGGCTTTGTAATGATACTACATGTAGACACCATGCAGTATCAGTTTCCTGTTGAAGCAGAAATATTGAAATCTTTGCACAGTTAAGCACAACAACAAAAGGTTTAAGTAGGTCTCCAGAGGTTGTCAGTACTCAAAGTGAAACCACTACAAATTCATCCTTGCATGTCATCAAACTGTCTCTCTCTATCAATTTCTTTCCATGCTGTATATCTTCCCTACTGGCTAGTTTTCTAACACCATACTGAAAACTTCTGCTGTCAGCAAAACAGACCAAGATTGATGTTTTTCTCATCTGTGTACTCCAAGTGTTTAACAAATATGACAACAGAACTTACTGTCTCAACGGCTGGAGAAGAATAGATACCTTGCTGTGCTTTACATGTATCACACATCTGTTCCCAGAGAGAGAATGGTTGAATTCTAAATTGATGAGAAAGCAAATAAGAGCTCTGCATGATTTTGCATGCAATTCAGAATTGTGATGTTATACAGTTAATTCAGTCTTAATTGATATGCATTTTGTGTTGTTGTTGTTAAACTGAAATGTTTTGGCGTTAATAAGATCAGTTAGATTAATAAGATTTGAGATTAATGAGTCACATATTGCTGTACACTGTGACGTCCAGATTTTCGTTATACTGAAGCAGTACAGAAATGTCTCTATATAATTTTTATTGCAGTTGCTATAAACAATAGCATGTTGATGATGCTTATAATTGAACAATATATGAAAAATACTATTATTTTTACTGATTCTCACTGAGAGGTGGAGCTTAAGGTGGGGCATTATAACAAACATTTCCTTTCTATCTAAACCTACTGCTAGAGTTATTTTTTTGTTCTTAAACCCTTTTATCTGAGAATCAGTAATCCATTCAGTTTTAAGACAGGTACCACAGTCTGACTTGAAGTGAAATGTTAGGATACTTTGGTCTATGTTCTAAAATTTTGGCTCAAGTTGAGGTAATGTATTGTCTATACAAATAGTTCCTTTTTTTGCTTTATAACAGCTAGGGATTAAGTGAGTTAATCTGAAACTATGTCTACATCCTCCATGATTTGTAAATCCATCATTTGTACATGGTCAGACTTGCATTCATGATTCTTTCATTCTTGGCTTGTCTGGCTGGCTCAAAAATGTAACATTTTAAACATTACTCTAAATTTCGTAGCTTCTCTTATCAGTGAGGTTTGTAAACACTTCTGTCTTATGATTTGTTGATTATAGATCTGACGAATCACAGATTAAATGTTTACCTCATGTTCAAGGTTTTTAATCTGATTGCTATTCTTCATCTTCCCATGGAATATTTCATTCTCTATGCACCATGTAACTTTTTCAGTAAAAAAAGGTGGGGCTGCTATGATGTAACAGTGTACTGTAAAAAGAACACACTGAATAAGGCAAGACATTTCTGGACAGCATGCCAGCCCCTTCTTTAACTGGTAATCATCAGTCCCTAAGGTGCCAACTGGATGAAACACAGCTTTGTGGAATAAATAGGTTAGCATCTGTGATAAGACCAGGGCAATGGAAAAAATGTGCCAGAAATTTTGCCTTACAGTCCCTTTCTTTGTGAATCAAAAAGAGAATAAAAGTATAATTTATGGGAATTTTTTTAAAAACACTTCTGATTGGAGCAGTCACACTACTCTCCTTTCTTTCTCCTTCAGAGGTATTTTTAGAGCACTTCACAGAACTTACTGAGGTGATATCATTAAATTGATCAGATCAGTAACTCATAGGTTTAAAAAATTCTAACTTTAATACAGTGAACTTAAATCTCCAGAGGGAGACAATTAGATTATTGACTCTTCCAGGAGACATTCAAACTGATTCACATTTGTTTGCTAGAATTACCATCTTCAAATACTGTTTTGCCAGGTAATAACTAATTATAACTCAGTAAAAGAGTAGGTGTTGGACAGAGGTATTACTTCAGGATAACGATACAAAATTAATACTTAGATACATTAAAAAAGTGCAGATGTAGAAAATGAGTGTGCATACTTATTAAGTAGAATAGCATATTGGGCAGCCTGCATACCTCCAGAAATGATCTGCTAGGTCGTGCATGTCGTCTTGGTGAGCAGAGCTCTTGGTAGTCTTTGGGTTCTTCACAGGAACCAGCTGCAGTGAGTGAAGCTACTGCTGCTGCTGTTCCCAGGAAAGAGCAAGGAAAGTAATGTGACTGCGTATCAACACAGAAGCTTGATCAAATGTATTGAACTGTTGGGTATCTTTGTGAAAGTGACTGATTTATAACTTTACAGAAGAGCTTCATGACAAATTGTTTGTCTCTGATTTAGTGTATTACTATGTGTTAACTAAGTACTAATAATTCTCCTGTTCCTTGCTGTTTCTCAAGCAGTATGAAAGGTAATACGAGATAAGGACCAATTGTTCAATATGTTTTAATTACAGAGATATAGTCAACTTTTAAATCTTTCAGGAAAAAATTATTTAAAAGTGAATTCTTTGTTTCTGTAATAAAATAAGAATTTAATCTTAGTTACCCCATAACATGCCACTTCATCCTTGTCCTAGAAACAGCTGCTAATAGCTTAGTTTCTATGTAGACAGTACAAGTGGAATAATACAAATAACAGTTCTACTTCATAAGAGAACAGTCCTCAGGTAAAATCATTGTAGCTCAAGTACATTCCTTTTTTCTCCCTTTAGACTCCAATCTGTATTTCTGCATGTTCAGTTTTTTGATAAACTGTCAGATAGTGCTACTGATTATCTTTCATGGGTTAGTATTTTGTCTAAGTTTCATGTACTTGCTCTAACTAATATTAAGGAGTCTCATGTTTTTTCCCCTGTAGCAAGAAATTATTATATTTTGAGTTCATATTTAAATAAAAAAAACCTTCTTATGATTTTATTTACACTAAGTTTTGGTCTTACCCCTTTGAAACAGCAGTTGGAAATAAAATAATAAAACTTTTATGTATGTAGATAAATTAATAGGCAATATGAATGTAGTAAATTCTGAAGACCAAAAATGGTGAATGATCATGCAGTCCTTTGATCATTTCTTTCCATTTCTCTGAGACCTAGATTTTATATTTAAGGAACAGGAGTAAACCCATGGATGGACTCTTCAACTTCCCTTTCCCAGTTGACCTTTACTTCCAGAGTAGATGGGCAACTTCTTCCAGCTTACCTTGATCTCATAAGCTTTGAAAGGCAATCAGTATTTTTTAAATGAACCAGCAGAGCAGATTCAGCAGTATTATTAACATGAATAAGGCAGAGGAGGCTTTTGTCCTGTTGGGACTTAAAACAGTTTAGAAGTTCAGCCTATGAATTACATTTTTTGATGTCTTTAGGAAAGTTACAGATCAGTTGTTTTGTATATAATTGACTTGTATTCATCACACAGTAGTAGTACAATTAAAACTACTCTTCATTGAAGGATGCAGCAAAAGATACTTTCTTTGGTTTAGGTGTCTGTGCTGTCTGTGCTGTCTGAGCACCAACACTCATCAAATGAGGCTAATGAGGCCTCAAAATTAAGAGCTAGTAGTTTGCAGGGTGTCAGGACAGTACAGAGAATGAAGGATGGGAGTAAATTGCTCAGAATTGCTCAAACCAGTGAACAAATATAATGGTGCATTCTGAACAAACAGAATGCTGCCCTATTGTGAACTCAACAGAAAGGAAATTAAAATGGCAATCATATGGTCGCAAGCATGAAGTTTTGCTATAGTAAGGAGATCGTCAGAAAAATGCTAGAGTAGACTGTGCCAGTTTCTATTATTGAAAGAAAATGCATCAGTCAAAAACTGTGGTGTTAGTGGGGAAAACTACCAGCATTCAAAATTGCAAACAATGTCTTCAAAATGAGGAAGCAGAAAGGAGAAATAATTTACAGAAAAAAGAATCCTAGTAATTAATGGTGATGTACTTTATCTGTCTGAGAAAAGTGTAGCAACTGGAGATCTACAAAAAAGACATAAATTCATGTGTCACTTATAAAGAAGTAATTTATTGGCAGCTGCTTCTCATAATCAAGTTTTATTAGTCTTTTTTACTTGCTTTTTATATACAATAAGAAAAAAGGTATCTATAGGCCTATTAAAAATTTCTTTCTTTGGTTCACAGCATCCGTATTTCAGACAAAAAGCATGCAGCTTATAGTTCTTTTGGTAGCTTTGTGATACCAGATGCATGAAAAGGGTAAGGAAGGGTGTTGTCTTTTGTAAGTCTTTAGCTGAAATACCCTAAAGTTTGGTTAATTTTTTTTCTTCTATGTATGCATCATTTCTCGTTAAAATTAAGCAGGACATTTTTCTACGTCTAATTGTGACATTTTTATTGTGTCAATCAAAAACTGCAAGAAATTCAAGACATTTAAAGGAGAAATATAGGTGGCAGCAAGTTAAACTAGGAATTTATTTAACATACTGTTTTAGATGCACGCACACTCGTAAGCAAAGGTCATAAATCTGCAGCCCTCTTGAGCAATAAGGGAGGGGAAAGAAAATCAATTCTAATCTGGAGACCAGTGCTAGACCTCATAATAACAACTTCTCCATACACCTGAGGCACTTAGTAACATTTTGTATAAATTTTAAGCAAAACCTTTTAGTCTGTAATAGAAAAAGGGGGACGCAGTATAACTTTTTATAGTTTACTTCCTTTATTTAGTAGTTGTTAGTTTTGTTGTCTCTGCAACCATTAACATCCAGATTTAATAGAATAACCCTACAATTCATTGCCAAAAGGGCTTAAAAGGTTTATTTGCAAATATGTTGCCATTAAAGGATATACTGTGTGAGCAGTCTTTCAAGCCATCACTGAGATATGGGATTTATTTTTTTATTTTATTTTGTCAAGTGTAGCTTTATAAAATTGGGTTATGTCATTGTTCTGGAACTAACTTGCCTTGTATCTTAGTAATTTAAAGTGACCACAAATTTATAGAAAGAAAATTAATTTGATTTCTGTGCAGTTAATAGAATCATGCAGAATAATTAGTAATTTTGTTTCTTTGGCATTTGGGGTTTTTTTCTGTGTCAAAAGTGGACTGTGTTTTTTTATTAAAAAAAGTTCATCATCTTCTGTTTTAAGAAAAAAATATTTCATGTATTTCTAAGCTGGTTAATGTGTAACCTGGAAGTCTGACACTACATAGATTCAATAAATGAACAGACAAAACCTGTGCATATTAAATATTTCAAATATGTTGTTTTAGAATATCTGATAGATTTTAGAAGTATGTGGACGTTCTTTCTAAATGTAACTTAATGGATTTAGGTGTACCTACATATTTTTAAACAGTTGGTTAATCTTAAGCTTGTAAGTAATTGAATTACAGTCAGACTAGCATTGCCATATATAAATGTTTTCTCTCACAAACTCTTCTCCTTCCTCTTCCTTTTGCCTTTATTCACAAGTTCCTTTCTCTCAAATTGGTGAAACTGTACTTCCTAAAACCATTTACAAATACAGTTTCCTTCTATCTGTGGTACACAATTTTAGTATTTTTATTTTTCCATCAGTGTATTGCCCTGTATTTCAATCACATTAAACAACATAATCAATCAAGCTACAAACAAAGGTATGCAATTTTTAAATTGTGGAGATTTGAGAGCAAGATTTGACTTTTTCAGCTTAGATTACAATATTTAAGGTGTAATTAATCAAATAGAAAGATTTACTTTATTTAAGAGAAAAACTAATTACGTTGTTAAATGCTTACACCACATTCCAAATGTAATCGAGATCAATCCAAATTTCTGGGTCACAGGTATTCTCAGTGAATTTTCCACAATCTTCCGTGAGATTCCTTATTGATAATCAATAAATGCAAACTTTGGTACATCTGTGTTCTTTATGAAATACTTGTTTCCATTTGTTAGCTCTTAAAGAATAAGCTTCATGAACTGCAGAGCCACTTTCTCAGTTTCTTATTTATTCATTTTCAAGCACTACAGCAGTTAATTAAATTTGCCAAAAAGTCATGTGTAGTTTAAAAGCTGAGTTTGATTTCCTTTAAATGAATAGTAAATAATTACTGCTAAAGCAGGAAAGATCAGATATGGAGAAGCTGGATAATTGAGAAACTGAGAAATGTGTTTTTCCTATAATATTTTTTTTTCACGTCCTCCTTTATAATTGCATTCCCATCTCCCTATTTATTTCTGTGTTTGCAGAGATTTATTGTTCATGTTTGGCAGCATGCCAGTACTGTGAACCATATTTTGCTTTGCTTTACCCACTCTGTATCCCATAAATCAACTTTTCAGTGGCTGTGTGTCAGGTACCGGTAAATGTGAAGATATGATAATATCAACAACAATAATAATAATAATCTGAATTTATTTGGAATTAATTCACTATAATATGCAGGACTGAAAATACAGTGAGAGTCAAAGACTACTTAACCTTCCTGTGATCTATGGAAAAGTGGAGATTCTCTGCTGACAAAGAAATCTGGTTTAGAGAAGTATTAGAGTCACCATTACCACAACCCTCCTGGTGTCATATTTAGCAGCAATTGATTTTAGGAAGCAGTGAGTGCAGCAGCTAGGAATGTGGAAGAGATGGGAGGAAAATCAGAGGTGTTTGTGGCGAATCAGGGAAATTAATTTTTCATGACTTTGGGTCAGTGTTCAGTTTAGGTGAAGCACGATAAAGCCAGCACCCAGAAATGATACTCAGAGACCTCAGACCCTGTGGGAGGTTGGAGGACTTGAGGTTTTGCAGTCTTAGATCCCAGCCTCCTATGCATGAGGAAGGTAAAAACAAGGGGTGGATGAGCAGTTTGATTCCACTGTGCCCCACTGATGCAATGGCTGGTAAAGTATAGTGTGTGGCCTGCTGCCTTAAGCCTGTCCTAACCACCTACAGAGTCTGAAAGAATTACTTTTAAGGAAAAGTGATACGTGAGTTCTCAGTTTCAGTGTTACTCACTATCAGTAACCTTGGGTCTCTGTTTCAGTGAAGTAATACTTTAGTACAAGGGTTAAACTTCTTACAATATTTTACAATCTTTTAAATAATTATGCGTATTCTTTGGAAAATAAACATAGAAAAATTCATTTATATAAAACTCTGATATATTGGTGTTGATGAAAAGTCTGACATGATAGGAATAGTTTCTTTCCTATGACTCACAATAATATTCAGTTTTTTCCCTGTAATTTTTTAATACAATACTTCTTGTGCTGTAATTGGAAGTGAATTTAATTATTTTTCTTGTCCGCTCTAGGTACAGAGATCCAGAAATAAGCAGTTACGTGAGCTGTTTCCAGATGGATTTAGTATTCATCACGCAGGAATGCTGCGGCAAGACAGAAGTTTAGTTGAGAACTTGTTTTCTAATGGACACATCAAAGTCCTAGTTTGTACAGCTACACTCGCTTGGGGTGTCAATCTGCCTGCTCATGCTGTTGTTATTAAGGTAAGAGCTTTCCCTACTCTGCAAACAGGTTGTCTTTTTTTTAAAAAAAAAAAAACCTGTAAAGGCATATAGGTAGCAAGATCTTTATTGTGAGCTTCAGACCTGGAGGGGAAATATCTGATTGACTCGAAATGTTATTTATATCTCATTAAACTGATTCTCTCCAGTGGGAGTCTAGTTTGTATAGTAAAGATTTAAATATATCAAAGATTAGGAAAGGATTAGTTAAAGTACACTTCTGAAATCATGCTATATTTGCCTAATTTCAGTATTCAGCTCATCAGGATTATATTCATGTGTATTTATGTTAATTTTTATTAACTTTTCCTCAACCAGGGAACACAAATATATGCTGCAAAAAGAGGCTCCTTTGTTGACCTTGGAATTTTAGATGTCATGCAGATATTTGGTCGAGCTGGACGGCCTCAGTTTGACAAATTTGGAGAAGGCGTCATTATTACAACTCATGATAAACTCAGTCATTACTTGACTCTTCTTACTCAGCAGAATCCAATTGAAAGCCAGTTTCTTGAAAGCCTTGCAGACAACTTAAATGCAGAGGTAACATTTGATTCATTTAGAGAAACTAGCAAACTTTAAAGGGTTGACATTATTTGAAACAAAAATGCCATATTTTCACACTTAATAAAATTTTCATTGTATATATTTTATTACTGTTATTCTGTAGGTGTGTATGATTAAGAGGAGTGAACTGTTACATATGTGCAAATGTGGGGCCTTTCACAAAAGGCAGTAGGTATTCGAAGTAGGGTGGGGGGTCAAAATACCATTAAGATAAAACTGTAGAAACACAACATTTACCTTTTAATCAGAAGTGCTGCATTACAATTTAGTAAGTATTCTGCCTAACTGCAAAATAAAATCCACAAAAAATTACAGCCTGTCTTTCTGTATATAAACAAATTTATATATTTGACTGCAGTACAGGAACAATAATGTACTTGGCTTGAACTCTTTTTTCAAAGGCACTGGACATTTTTTCAGTTAAAGTCAAGCGGTTCAGCTAAACTGAAATGTCGAGTGACATATAACTGATTATCCCTTTGAAAGATGTATTTGGTCTATTAGGAATAGTCTTTTTAAGATGCTTGATCATTTTATCTGCATAATTCTTAAATATTTGTTTATTTTAGCTTTTCATGGCTTTGAAGTCTATGTATTATTGAGTCATAAATAATCGTTTTAAGAGGATATTCTGAAAATGAGCAGAAATTGATACAGTGACCTTTGAAAAGGTTGAGATTCATTGCTTGATTCTTTACAAATTCTTTACAGAGTTTGATCATTCATGGTTTTGGCTGTTTGATTTTTTTCTTTTAAGGGGTTTCTTCATAAGTTGTTTCTTCAGTTCCTGTTAACAGGAAAAATTTCTGCCCAGGTACAGTCATACATCAAACGCAGAATAAGGTTTAACTGTATTCCAAGTATTTCCACACACAAATGTAGGGGAATGAAAATATTGACACCTGTCTGTGCTTACAGCTCCCCCTCTTTACATCAAGGCCCTGGAATAGTCTGAGAACAAGGAGGGAGAGAGAAATTGATCTCCCCCAGAACATGACACACAAATGTAATTAAAAGGAGAGATTCATAATTTTCCAATTTCTCTTTCTACCTCAAAGAAAAGAGGAAAAACAAATGGAAGGCATATACATGCCATGAGCAGATGTACTGCTCTCAGTCCTGTCCTTCTGACAACACTTATGAACCTGGAGATAGACACCTCTGAATGTTCTCTAAGTGGAACTGGATGGACATTCAGTTATTTAAAATTGCATAACAGCAATTTACACATTAGCAGTAATAATTTAAATCCTAAAGATTTGTTGGTTTTGAAGGCCAGAATTACCTGTGTTATTATTCAGCACCCTGATAAGTCAGGAGAGAGAGATCTGTACCTTTTCATGAGGAAAGAATCCAGACAGATTTCATAGAAAAGTTTTGTTCATTTTCTTGAGATAGACAGAGTAGATGAGGAAAAAGAGTGGGACAGTCTTTCCTTCACAGCAAAGGATTTTTCTACCTTTTTATTTTTTTAATATTAGAAATTTAGTCCTCCTGTTTCATAGAAGGCCTTCAAGTTAGTGAAGAATTACAGTAAAATAATAAGTCCCTGTTGTGAACTGGGTCAGAGAAGATCTCTATGATTGACATACTGTGAAAAGCACATGGAATAGCTATATTCTATTTTTCTTTCAGGCTTCATCTGTATTACTCAAACAGTCTTAAAAGGTGTGTGGATGTGCAGGTGTGCCCACCTGTCTTATATCAGGAATTTCAAGAGCTCCAGTGTAAAAGCTGGCTTTTGTTTGGAAAATGCTTTACTGAGATACCGTAAAAAATCTTGCTGGTTAGTTTAGCAAAAGAAATTCTCAAAGGCGATACAACAGCTCTCTATAACTAGCTGACATAAGAATTAAATAAGAAAAAGAAAGAAAGATAATTTTGACCAATGGCAATACAAGAATTAATCACCCTGCTCATAAATAGGGCTGCCTGAAATGTAAGATCTGGAACAGTCTAACAGTAGAGGACATGCAGGAAGTCTGATTTTTTTCTATGCTGAAAATTTTTATAGTAAGTGATGGTATGAAAGATGTGATTGTATATGAAGAATTGAAGATTTGACTTGTTGAACCAGGAGTCCCAATCCTATTCCATTCCTCTCACTGAGAATGCTTAGCTGAGAAAGTATGAGATGTAAGCTATTAATTTTCAATGTGTGATATTCTTTAGAGAGATAGAGGTTTTTAATGGGGAGCATGTTGTTCCTCTGATCTGAGCTGTAATTTCAAAATGCACATATTGTCCAGCAGGGCCAGAAAGTTGATTTTTTTGTTGTTGTTGTGTTGGTTTTTTGTTTTGTTTTTTTGTTTGGTTTCTTTTTTGCTTTTGTGTTTTTTGGGGTTTTTTTGTTTCATTTGTTTGTTTTGGGTTTTTTTTTTGTTTTTACATATTTGATTATAATTACACTTCGGGATTCTTCTTCTCTTCCTTTTTTTCCACAGTGAAGATATTTTAAGTCCAAGGTATTTATTTTACAGGAAGTATTTAGAATGTCTTAACAAAATATAGTTTAGCAAATGTCCGATTGTATCTTGTTTGTTTCAGTATGTTGCTGTACTGGATAGAAAATTAAGGTGCCAAAATACTGCTCGCATTGACTTTGGTGCAGTTAGGACCAAAAAAATAACACTGAAGGTTGAACAGACCTGGTTGGTTGTTAGGGTATAAAACTATCTTAATTTATCTCAGGTTCGTGATTTCAACAGAAGTTTTCAAAGGTGGTAGCATCTTCTCTTTATTTTCCCCTCTTTTCCCTGCATTTAATAGTAAGTACTCATCTAGCTTAAATACTGTTAAAAAAAATATCATTGAGACTTGGAAAGGTAAATAAATACCATTCTCTCTCATCAGGTGAGTTTGGCCAAGTGCATACTTAAGGAAGAAGGAAAAAAGGCATAAAAAAGCAAAATATTCAAGGGAGGAATGGCTCTGTGAGCTTAGAATAGTAATGTTAGCAGCAATTATAAAACAGTAAATGTCCAAATGAAAAACAATTAGTTGCAGCATTTTTAGATAAGAGTGACAACAGTAAAAGCAATCTTACTCATGAAGCTTTGTTTAGGTTTTTACCTAAAAGGGGAAGAATTTATTTTTCTGGAGAAGTACATATTTCAACTGAGGAGTTTATTTTGAAATGTGTACAAGTTACTGAAATTCTTTCCAGGAAGAGGGGAAATCTCAATAGAAATTTAGTAACTTTTAACAGTATTGAGTAGTTCTCTGAAAACTATTGCTAGAAGACACTGCAGAAATAACTTGGTTACATTGAAGGTGTAAAATTAAGAAGTTAATCCTTCTGCTTTATTAAAATAGTAGAACAAAATAGGAAAAAAATAATGAATTAGAACAATGATTCCATTTTGTAGTAGGTAGTCACCTAAACTTATCCAGTCAAAGAGATATATTGGAAATATGTGATGTACAGTATAATAAAAATTACTTCTAAGTGCAGCACTTCTACCACAGGATTTGGAGTATGACGAAGAGTGCAGAAAACAAAGTAGTTTAGACAGAATATTTTTTTTCCAGGTTTTATGTAATTCTAGTGTTATCTGAAAAAAACAGTGTACTCAAGGCTTTAAGTTACAGAAGATTCCATAGCTGCAGTGCAGTTACAGCAGCAGATGATGCAGTCAGAATTTTCTTAATCATGATAAATGATTGTTAGTAGAATGGAGTAGAATTGTTAGTAGCAATGGAGTACAATAGAATAACAAAGGCATGAAATCAACATTTTTTTGTTATCTGATATGTGTGATATTACTTATTCTTCTGTCATAACATGCAGGAAAAATTAGTGCCTGCCAGATTACTAAAGAACAAAACTTTGAGCACTTACAAGGAGCTATTGTGTTAGCATTTTTTGGAAAGTAACTTCATCATATCCTTATAATTGGAGTCAGTCTAATCTTCTGTATATGCTGATTTGATCTAAGTTAGTGGAATTGTCTGAGAAGTATACAGGTGGTTCAGAAATTGTTATGTTTATCTGGAGATGGCTATTCCAATGGGCTACAGCATTCTGGAAAAAAACCCCACATTTTAAAACATACCATTTTATTTATCAATAGGTAGTCTTAGGAAGCACATTCAATTTTGGTCATCTTCTGTCCCTTTGACAGTAACAATAGCACAGTGTGGGCACAAAATATATGTTTACTGACTGATTTGATACAGAAATCAAGACAGTATGCTGATAACCCCTGTTATCTTTTCCATAACAGAGCCTTGTTAGCACCAGGAAATCTGCACTTATGTATAATAAAACAACATATTGTAGGATCAGAATCTGCTTTTATTACAAGTAATTTAGGAAATCTGAATGCTTATGCTCTAGTTGTAAAGAGAAACAAATTAAAGGCCAGAAGCACTGCTGAATTATTTAAACTCTTAATTTATTATGAATATATCAGTAGCTGAAAGAAGGGCTAGTAAAATGAAGGCAGCAGTTGAAACTATGGGAAGATTCTATGTTTGCACAAGAATGTGAAACTGCTTTAGTCTAGGCCAGGTCTCTTGGCAGAAATAGGTAGATGATAAGAATGATTCAGATATTTGAGGTAATACAATATATAATCCCAGCCACACAATTCCTAAGTGGAATCAAGAGCCCTGAATTTTGTACTTAGGTTTATGTTGCACAGGAGAGAAAATTTCACAGGAGTGCAAAAAAATTGCAGCATTTCTAATCCCCATTTCAAAATTAATTTCCTAGAAGTGGAAAATTTTCAGAGAGGATGGGCAAAGGAATAAATCAGCTTCTGTGAAAGGAGCACACCAGTTTTACTGCATGCTTTAGGCGAGAACAAAGGCAAATCAAGATTATATGACAGAGTTTTTTGAAGTAGTGAATGATATGCAAAAGATCTCGTCTGTTCTGGGCCAAGAACCAGGAAATATTGGCTGGGATGAGCAAGTTTAGAGAACACAAAAGGATGTTAGCTGGGTGGTTAGACTATGGAACCCTCTGCAGGGAGCTGTATCTAAAAAGAATAGTTAAAAAACTGTCCAGAAGTGGAATAAAAATCCATTGAAGGATATCAAATGCAAAGGCAACCCCTTTAACTAAAGACTTTGAAATGTAAGAGTTTAAGAATTTGGGATAACTTTATGTGTTGCTTGTTCCTCATTGCCACCTTTTGCCCTTCAGCATTTGCTGTTGTCTAACCTCAGAGACAGCATGCTGGCCTTACTGTTAAGAGAGCTACAGTGGGTAAACCTGAAATACTCACAACTTCATAGAGTTGACACCAAAATTAAGACTTTGGGTGTGTATGTCAGCATCAATCCACTGAGAGTTCTCTCCTGCAGATCTGAGTTTTGGTTCAGATTTGTGGATTTTTTTCTGCTAAAAATTAGCAGAAGAGTAAATGGTCAGTGATGATCTACACAGGCCCTTTTCCTTTTTTTGCTGAAGTTCTGCTACTGGGCATAATGGAATGTAAAAAGGAATAAAATAAATGGTTAGGGTACTTAGTTGAGAGGAGTGAGCTGTGGGTCAGTTGACCAGCTGGCAAACAGAAAATACCTACGGCTGTATTTTCTGGAAATACAGGAAGAAAGATAAGATGCAGGGGATGTGGTTTAATTAGACCATAAACTTTAACTTATCTGGGAACTATCATCAATAGCTCATACAATGCAGGTCACCATTCCTTCCCTAATCATTTCCACCCGATAGAGCCCTCCCAGACATCCGCAGCTGGACGCCAGCTTGTTGCTGGGATGACTTTTTTCCCCCGAGAGGTTAAAAAATGATTTGCAGTGCTGGACAGTAGGGATGCCTTCCCCAGTGTGTGTGCCTTTACTTGCACGTGCTTATGATTTTGTTCTGAAGACCGGAACGTAGAAGGTGGTGACTTGTTTAGTGTGGACAAACCTCTTAATCTATATTTTACCTTGAAAGAGTGGGTTCTCAGAAGAGACGAAGAATTTCTTCAGAGCCTTTCCTAAGTAAATCACTCAGGAGCTGTGTGACTGAATGGCTAATCTGGGTATGGGGCAAACCATGGGAGATTCTGTCCCTCTTGGGACAATTCTAGTAACATTAAGAAATTATTTCAAAAACTGTACAGGAGTAAGACCACAGTCACTTCAGATGCTGAAAGAGCAATTCAAAATACACCGGTTTCCAAAGCAAACAGAAAATTGCTTATTATGTTTTTAGAAAGTTTCCTTCCTCTCTTGCGTTAACAACAAATACTTGATTCATATATAAAAATTTTTCTTTGTGTAATCTGACTCAATTATTGCAGCCATATTATATTTATAAAAAAGACATATCTATATTTTAAAAGGACAGTATATTGTTACATGATAAATTCTATATGTTATCAGTAGCATTTTTATGTGCTTTTTCTAATCTGTATAGAAATATCAGAAATAAAAAACTTAATTTTTTCAAAAACTACCCCCCCAAAAGCCATGCTACTTATATCTGTTCGCACTTTTTTGAAAATCAATATCATTCAACTTGCTAAAGTATGGGGCATAGCATTGGTGGGAAAAAAAATTTTTAATGAATGCTCAGTGATGGCAACATCAACCATGGAACAATTAGTCAAAATTTTGTGATGCTGATTATTGTTTTCATTTAAAATTACACAGTGAATTGAATTAGTATACTACATTTATTTGTATTTGAACGGTGAAAAATAAAAAGCATTTTATGACAGCTGGTACAATCAGACAATACAATGTCAATATAGTAAATATTTCTACTCATTGATTATTCCATCTGTATCTAAATGCCTATTACATGGTTGAGGAAATGCTGGGAACTTCCATCATTCATGCTCTTTTAACAAAGGATAAATTTTCAGTCCATAAGAACTTTACTTGAACACTAGATGGCAGCAAATATTTAGAAATTGCTCTGGATTTTTTTGTATCTGCATATTGTCTGAAACCCAATTGTATTTCTCAACCACTTTTTTCCATTAGTTTTGCTTTTAACTTATGAAACTAATTAATAAGAATAGAATAGCAGTAGAATGAGATATTTGAACAAATGAGGCAAAAAAAGTGAGGTGTTTATTTTTTTTAATCATCAGACTTCACTGTCCTCAGTAATGAGAATATTAAGTTTTAACGATTGTGAAAGCGATTGTTGAAAATGCTACTATTTGACTATGTTGTTACACTATTTCAGGTTCTATGCTGTTACTATTTCAAGTTGTGTACTGGGAGATATTTGAGTCATGGAAAGAAGCCAAATGTTGAAAATAACCTGGGTACAAATTGAGTAATAGTAACCTGTGGGCCGTGTTCAATGTTTTCCCTGTAGTAATCTATGAAGAACTGAATGCTTTTATAGCTACTTCATTGCATGATGTAGTATATACTCTGAGAAAACAAAATGGGAAATGGGGCTTCCCCCAACCTCCTTATGCACTTGAAGAACAAAATATCACTTGAAAAATATGTAAGACAAAGCCTAGGGTTACTCCATGCTATTCGTCATTAGTAACAACAAGGTTTTGCTGGATTGAAGTTATTTTAACTCAAGGCAGATTTGGATTTCATTATTGTTTTTTAATAGATATTTATGTTATTTCAATAAGAATTTCAATATTATTAGTAAGGTCTAGATACTTCAATCTGAACATGCATATGTATTCACTTAGTTCCATAGGCTGGTTTTTTTTAATTTTCACCAAGTCATGTGGAACATTTATATGAAATCCAAACACCAATAAAACAAAAATAGCTTTAAAAATGTGGTAATGGATCACAAAACTTTGGTAAGAGGGAATTTTGCTTGTTTTAAACAATGATGACAACCAAAAAAGTTTTGTTCGTGGAACATGGAGCAAATGTTAAATTCTCCTGGTAAAATCAAGTTACCTGGATTTAAGTGGTGAAATGCTTCTCATGACTGTAGCAAATACAAAATAGAGCTGAAGTCATTAAGTAAAAGTGTGTGTGGTCAATGATTTGGTGATAAAAGTATTGAATTCACAAAAAAAAGTAAGTTAAAAAAAATGGGTTTGTTATACCTGATTTAACCTTGAAATATGAATAAACATGTATATATATGTGCATATTATCTGTTCAATTTGGTTATGTTTTCACATAAAAAAGATATAGCAAGTACCTGTGTGTTTGATTTGCCAGATACAAAAGGAGACAACTATTTATTGAAACTATGTATAGATTGCCAAGTACAAAGAAATGATGAAGAAAAATCCTAAAGATTCTTGGTATCATTTTGTTTAGGACCTGGACCAGATAATGCTTTCACTTGTTATAAAGAAATCAATCTTTTAAATGTAATGTTTTTCTTTTAAAGTACTTTTCTTAAAATTACATTGGCCATGTTGACTAAAGAATGATTTAGTTTCGTTTGTCTTATTTTTTTATAACAAACTTGCTCAATTTTTCATTGTAAAAATCATAAGTGATGTAGGAAAGATCATTTATAGTTACTGTATCTGTAGTATTATGTCAAAGAATACCGTGTTATTAGATGTTCATAAGATAAAGATGCATAAAGTATTGAAGTTATTGTCTTATGATTATTTCAAAATTATTTAAGTTGGAAGCATCCTGACACTTCCTTTAATCTAGTGCTACTACTCTGAATTCTGCGTGTTTTCAGCCAAATACTTATGTGCAACTGTAACATATAAACTTAATTTTGTCTCTTTTCCTACTTCCAGATTGCTCTTGGAACGGTAACTAATGTGGAAGAAGCAGTAAAGTGGATAAGTTACACTTACCTTTATGTACGGATGAGAGCAAATCCATTAGTATATGGCATCAGTCACAAAGCTTATCAGGTATAAAATGCGTTTTTAAAAAAATCTGTAACCTTTTCTGGGTCTGTAATCCTTCCCTGATGTGAGGATAAATATTTGCTATTTCTACTTAACCTGACATCAGCAATTCTTTTAAAGTGCTTAGAAAAAGGAAGATATTTTCTGTAGCAGAGTGTTTTTTACACTGAATTATGAGGCCCCTTCTGTTCACATAAAAATACGTTTTAACTGGTCAAGTTATGCTCCAAAGAACACCATTCATTCTTATCAGTCAGTTACTGTAAGTTAGCCTGTTTTCAGTGTTTCGGTTTTGTAGGCTAGATACAAATGATAAAAGAAAGCATTTTTGAGTTGCTTGATCTCCCTCCACCCCTGTCAGCTTTCATTTTAGAATGTTTCATGACGTGGCATCTTATAAACTATAAAATGACATTTTTAATTGTGCAATATTTTCTTTCTTGGGGTGTATTAATTATAAGATTTTTTATTACTTTGTTTTGAAATTTTTTTTGTTTATTTAGAAGTGTTCCGTGCAGTGATATCAATCAGAGCACGGTTACATTAGGGTTTTTTTCCCAATTTGTTTTCATTATCTGTAATTTTTAGGTGGTTTAATAGTTTACAGATTATCTAAATATTGTTACTTTTTTTTTTGTACTGCTATTTATAAACATTTAATGTTAACATAGTTGGATATGGTCAAACTCACAACTGAATGGTAACTACAGTTTATTTCACGTCATGAATCTCTTTTGTGACTTCATAATTTGTCTTGACATTGTGAGCAGCAGTTTTTTTAGCATGTAGAGGTAAATGTCAGAAGAGAGTTTTTTGATATCTTTTGTTTCTGATAGTGGAAGCTGTAGTGGAAGTAGGGGGGCTATTGCTTAAGCTTCTGCAGACACCTTTATACCTCTGTTCATCTCAAATCTGTTTTCTATAAAAAACTGTATAGTACATTACCATATGTTAATATAACAGTATATAACACAGACCACAAAGTAACAGATAAATGAAAAACAAAAATTGATTCACTGTGAATGTTGTTGTCCCATTACTATAAATTCCTTTTTTTTTTCACTATCAAATTTTAGATTAAAAGAAATATAACCATGTTGGTAATAACCAGTGAAAAAAGTAATAAAACACTAACAGAAATATTTTTTATAAATTTAAAAAACAACGAAGAAGAGTTGCTCCTCTTTCCCTTCCTGTTGTGCTTTTATTCAACTATTGAGAAAGTAGAGACTGCCAGTGCTTGTCATTTTCTGCTACTGACCTTCTTTCTACCCCTTTTGATTTAACATGCTAATACTAGACGTTCTTATTTTTGTGTTAAGGCAGTAACAAATTATATCAATATGAAGTGTTACTCTTTCATGTAGGAATAAAACCAATGCCAATCCCCTTATTTTCTAGATAAACCAGTTTTAAATTTCAAAGCTACTGTTTTATAGATAGTGTGAGGATGCTATAGTGCCAGGTGCAGGCATAACCAAGGATTTGCTCAATTAGACCATTCTGTGCCTTCTGTTCTGGTTATAAGTAACTTTCACAATTAGTATCTTATTGTTTTTAGTAATGTTGCAGTGTGCCAATTTCTGTCTCTGTTTTGACTGACAACCAGCATTATCCATTCAGAATCCATATATCCATCATGGATCACACTTCCCTGTTGTTCGATGGGGCTGAGGTGGTGCAAACTCATTCTCCTTTCCCTTTCCACTGTCACTCACCACATCCAGTAATTACTTCAGAGCACCAAAGGTCTGGCCTGTCCACATGATAGGGCATGTTGTGCTGCACAGGGAGACCAGGGCACACGTGCATCTGCCATGCACCGACACATTCACCCAGGAGTAGACTACTGCAGGTCCACAGCTTTGGTCTGTGATTTTTCAAGTTGTTTGCCAGAAGTACCAATAATGTCTTTCGCTGATTTGTGAAAATGACCAAAATTCATGATGAGCAGCAAGAGGAAAAAAGAGTGGAAGGAAAAAGTGGAACAAATGCACATGTTGTGTTAGTGAAGCCTGTAGGATTTTCTCATACTTCTAGGGTTCCAAAGAAAAGGTATCTACGTTTTTAAAATAAACCCTTTTGTCTATTTTCCCCTCTTTTTGATTCCACTCTTTGGTGTTCCCACAGTTAAGTAAAGCTTTTCATTCCCATAAGCCTTTGTTTAGAACATCTATAAAAGTCAGAGGAGTGTGTGCCCAACATTTCTCTCAGTAAGCTAGAGAAAACAATGTGGATAATAATTCATTTATGATGAATTGTCATGTACTTTATCATGCATTCTTAAATTTCCCTATGTATACTACAGACCTGCTCAGTTTCTTACTGTGGACATGCCAAGGCTTATTTTAAGAGTAAAAACTGTTCTAGGCTGGATCTTTTACTTTGTGGGATTTCTAATTATGCAAGTTCAACAAGAAGGTTGCTAACCATGGATTCTCTAGACTCAAATATTGTTTCACAGCTTTTTCAAGTTGGTGACATCTCCTTTAAAGTTAAAACTTTTTATTTGTAAAAAATGTTAGTTTACTGTTAAAGACAAAAGATTGGTAGGTAATTTGGACTGCCAAAAGAGTAGGGGAGTGTCTTGATTTTTTTTTTTATTATTTTTTTCCCCTCAATAGTTTTAAGAAATAAGTGTTAAACACCTGGCATCTGGATCATTCTTTTTTTGACCACCTCTGCTCTGAAATCTGACCTCAATGCATGACTTACTATTGAGAAAAGCAGTCTAGACCTTTGTCATCTTAGCTTTTGACTTGAAACTAAGGCAAGCCATAACTAAGGCGAAACAGCTTCAGAGTAACTGGCAAAGATAGAATATTAGGAGCTAGCCTTGCAGCTGCTTTGTAGAGATGACTATGTTTGTCTGCAGCTTCACTGACCGTGAGATGAAGCACTTCAACACAAAGATTAAACTGAATCCTGGCCCAGTGAAAACCAGAACAGCCAAGGCAAAACAGTTCTTCATGCCTGCTCCTTTTTGCCATCTTGGTCATATATCTCTGTTGCAGGTTTACCAAGAGGGCAGGTATAACTTACTCTGTAGAAAATCTGAACTGTATACAAGCCCTGACGTAAGAATGCTGTCTGCAGACTAGAATAGAGTTTCAGTCTTTTCGAATTTGGTGACTAACATTGCTTGTCTAATTAGAACCATATCTTAGGTGCACATATTCCAGAGGGTTAACATGACTGTGAATCCCTTTTCCCTCATCCCTGTCATTGTGGGCATTCCAGGTGCATGATGTGGAAACACACAATTATACAGCACTCCCACTCAGATGTCCTAACGAGATAATGTGCATTATTACTTGGACAAAATGTCCAAATTCCTGAACTTTGATATGAATAGAAATGACGTTGGGCACAGCAAACTCCTTGTGTGCTCTTAACACAAATGTTACTGTATGTCAGTAACTCACTAACTAGAATATCCCAACTGACATATCCAAAGCTCTTGGGGACGTTAGAGATTTTTTGCTAGTAAACATTTAAGCTATTCAATTTGAAGCTTAATCTATAGGATACAACTAAAGGATACAGTTTAAGGATACAACTAAAGCCGTCCTCTTGTCAACTAACCTGGCAAGGTATATCATCAACCATTTTCATAAACAGAAGATGATGTAAAGTGGCACGTTTTTGTGAAGTGATACAGTAATGATAATTTAATGAAGAATATGTTACCATTAAAACTTCTTTCAAAAATTTCAGTGTAAATTTATTTCATAATCATGCTGCTATTTTGTAAGTAATATTGGTCTATGTTGTATTGATAGTCTCAAAGCATTGCAAAAGAAATATTATTCTGATAATTTTCTCCCATACATACAGTTTTTGGTCAATAATGTCAATGTAACTGTTATTAGTGAGATCTCAGGAAAATCTCGACTCAGTAACTGTACCTTTCTTTTGTCGGACTTCTAACTGTGTGATTGGATTATCTCAATAAAATTATTTATTTAACACTTTTTAAAAATGCAAATACATGTGTCTGTTTCATATCTAGATGGATCCAGGTCTAGAAAAGCACAGAGAACAATTGGTAATTGAAGTCGGCAGAAAACTGGACAAAGCCCGCATGATTCGCTTTGAAGAAAGAACTGGCTTTTTTTCTTCAACAGATTTAGGCAGAACTGCCAGCCACTACTATATTAAATACAATACTATAGAGGTAAAAGATGATGTTCTGTTTCTGGGGTTTTTTTCCTTCTTTTTGAATGTATACCTAAAATAGTTGTTAGATATTACAGAATATGTAGCTGATTTTGTTCACCATGTTTTCAAATCATATTTACTGAAATGGGGAGAGAGAAAATAGGAAAAAGAAATTAAATATCAAGCAATACTGAAAAATTAGACTTGGTGTGAAGTGCAATTTGAAATGTCTGTAGTCTTTTTCAATTCTTGTAGGAGAATTATAAGGAACATCTTGATATCCATAGTGTGTGAGACCATTAGTACATGATAGCACATTGAAGTATAGTGTCTGATAACAGACGAACTTCTGTGGTTGCCAACCTTAAACAACTTTTGGCAGATTGTGTTGTAAACATGTACAAAATTTTGTAGTATTGAAAACTTGATTTGATGTACACATGCATCTTAAAACCTTTCCTTTGTAGCAAATATGTAATTTTCTTGAATAAAAGCTGAAGACTCAGCATTACTAATTTTTAACTGCTTAATGTCGCTATGTATAATTAGTCTCACATATTTATTCACTCAGATATGTTCTAGACTTTTTTTTTAAGTGGCCACATTGCATGTCTCTTGATTTTGGGGTGGCCAAGTTTCTAGGGACTGTTTTTCTGAAACTGCTGAAAAGTCATTCTTTCAGCAATTCAACATTGTTCCTGTTGAAATTGCATCATTCAGGTCTTCCAGTAACTTAAATTTTAACTTTATATGCCTTTTTAAATTTTTGTTAATGTTTCTTTGTTTTGTGCTGTATGTATATTTTTATTTTCAGTATTAAATCAATTCTTTTTATTTTTAATAGACTTTCAATGAATTGTTTGATGCTCATAAAACAGAAGGTGATATTCTTGCTATAGTATCAAAAGCTGAAGAATTCGAACAGATAAAGGTAAAGTTAAAGAATGTCTTGGAACTTGACACTTCTGTAGTACTTACTCCATAAATATTGTCTACAGACTCAAATTTTGTTAAATATTAAGCACAATTATAAAATGTTTTCTAAGAAGGCATAATATGCTCTAACTCAAAGTTATATGTAGCTCAGTCTGAATGATAGTGCACATTTAATAACTAACTATGGATCTTTGAGAATTTTTTTCCAATGCTTTTAAGAACTTCTCAGCTCCTCAGTATTAACAGATGAAGCTAAGTGTCCATTGGAATAGTGTGCCCAGAGATGAGATAGTTTTTCTGTTTGAAGTTTAAAGCATTGTTAGATGTCTTCCTGAACAATTTGCTTTATCAGGAATGAGGCAGGACTCAGTGAAGTTAACTTTGTGATATATTTCATGCAGAGAACAATATTAGATTGGCAGAATGATAAATTCTTATAAATTAAATTCAAATTTGAAATCTAGAAAGTTGTCATAACAGATTTTGTGCAGGCTAGAAGATTACTGTGCTATCATACTCAGTTTTCAATTCCAACCTCCCTTTTTACCTCCTTTTTGTGGGTAGAACACAAGGCAATATGTTCCAAACTGGCATGAGCTCGTTTGCCCATGCTCCCATCTCATAGAGGTACAAGCCAGACTCCACAGGGTTTGTTAGCTTGGGCTCTTTGCCATTTTACCACAATTATACAACTTTCAGATCAGAGTTGGCTCTCATTCACCCGGCTCTGCGAACTGGCAGTGTGAATCCCTCACCATCTACATATTTACATATTTGCACACATTGTCTGAGTATTACCATCTCTTTATCTAATGGAGAAATTCTATTTTGCTTTAATCTCTTCTATTATAGAAGATAATAAGCAGTGAGTTTTCACAATCATATGTGGAACGTTTTCCAAGTTAGAAGGGCTTTTTTTTATGATAGTGATATTGCTTTGCTATGTCTAAATTTAGCGTAATTTAATATTTAAAAGAAAAGCATATGGAAAATATGATGTGTTGTGTTTCTATATTTGTAATAAAGTTAGTAGTGATGCTTTTTGACTAAAACATAGTTTTTCCAGTTTGCTTTCTCAGATTTGGATGGTATGGTATCAGTGCACCATCATTTCCAGATTTTTGTGATACATTTGCTGTGCATCTCTGAATGTTTAAAAACTAGTAACTGGTTTTCATAAGAATTACTCAGGATTTCCCCCTCTGTGTGATACAAATTGTGCCTTTTGGTAATATTAGTCATGTCTCCATACTGCCTTTAAAAATTCTGCATTTTGAGATAGGTAACTCACCAGTAGCTGAAATACAGATCCGGATTTGACCTGTACTGTGCAATGCAAGAGTAGAAAAAAATTATCAAAAATGCTGTTATAAGCTGAGCATAGTATTCCCCTGACACTGGAATCATCTATGATGTTTTTGTACTTCACCTCTTTCTTTCCCATGGGACAAGTGACTGGATAGTTGGGGATTTTAACCCAATTGTCTTAGGGTCTTTTGTATGTCAGGTAGTCAGGTCCAGATGAAAATTACTTTCAGATGATTCCCTGCAGGGACCAAACATTTACCCTCTTTAAATAAGTTTCACACTAACAGACTATCAGTAAATCAAAGAATATGTAGATTTATGCTAGTTTTGCCATGTAAGGGTCATCAGTTAGAATGTGATATGTTATGCATTATTCAAACCATAGATAATAATATTTCTTTACTCATATTAAGACTTAATCTTATTAACAGTGAAAATTCTGATATGATGAATCATAGTACTTCACAGTTTTGAGTTTAAAAATTTATTATGCCACATGCTAACTATGTAACTATAATGAGTACATTTAATGTTAATTCAAGATTGCCCTAATCTAGATGGACAGAGGTTTTACTCTGGTCAAATAAAAAATGAAATCTCATCAGATGAAGGATGGTAAGGTCAGAAGATTCAATTTTTGTGGCATATCAAATTTTTGTATGTCAATGGCAACCTTAATAGATGGTGATGAATAACAAAATGTAATTGTGTCCCTATTAAGATAGTTTCAATTATGGCCTATTAGCTACATTGTGGAAGATGTGGGTTTGCTGATTTTTTTCTTCTTTTTTTTCTTTCTTAAAACTAGAGATTCCATTTAAAAGTAATGTAATGATTATAAGGCAAATTTGATTTCAGCGTAAAAATTTTTATCAAATTGCTTCAGCCTCTTCATAATGTATAATTGTGTTTTAGGTAAGAGAAGAAGAAATAGAAGAGCTAGATACCTTACTGAATGATTTCTGTGAACTTCCTGCTCCAGGAGGTGTGGAAAACAATTATGGAAAAATTAATATCCTCCTTCAAACATACATTAGCAGAGGGGAGATGGACAGCTTCTCACTTATTTCAGATTCTGCATATGTTGCACAGGTAAAAATAGTATTTTTTACATATCTGTTGCTGTCTTCTACTGTTTTTATTCTCCCTAACATTTGCAATTATATAAGTAGGCCCTGGTCTGAATCTTTTTGTGCATTTTTATGCAAGTTTATGTGAAAATCAGAGCATGTGTAGTATAATACTTAAGTAGAAAAGTTTTGCAAAAAGCTACCTTAGGAGACTAGGGCATTTTTTTGTTAATTATGAATGTTCTTTTTGTTTGTATTACCTCTTATTATATTTAGTAGCTCTAACTGTGATTGCACAAAAATTATGTTCTCGACTTCGTGTGTATTCTTCTAAATGTGAAAAACTGTTGTAATCTATTTTTATGTTTTGGCTACATTTATACTTTGTTCTGGAAAACATGATTTGTGTTTGATTCACATACCTTGGTTTAGACAAGAAAGATATGCTATTATAGTTTTGTTGCTAGATGTAATCATGCAGATTTACATACCAGTCTATACATTTGTTTGTTGGCCCGATTTGACACCTGAATAATTGATTGTTACACAGCACATTTAGTTACTGCATGGACATGTACACAAGAGGACATGACACAGAGGTCTAATTAGATGCCATAAGATGAGCTGCTTGCTTACACGACAGGAGACCATCTTAGAAAGAAAGGGGTGTTCCTTGAAAGTTTAGAATTCTGGATCCCTGAGAATTCAAAGTCACAAAATGCTCATAGACAATCCAAGATGTGCGACAATAATAAAATTGATTATAAAGTTTGACCTTTTAGCCCATCCTATGTCTGTCTCTCTTTATTTTTTTTTTTGTTTTAACAGACAGCAACAAGTTTCACGGAATCATTTTTGTCTCATCCTTACAAAACTGCTTGGGAAAGAATTAGTTGAAAAAATTGCATTTAGTTGTTGCTAAAGATGAGATCTAAATATTCAAAATTATACATGTTCTTCAGCAACATTTTCGTATTAACATAATCTTCTTCAGAAATGTTTGCATTTTGTAGCACTGTACAGGTATAAATGAGAAAATTATTTTATGCACGTCATAAAAATTGTGGTACTTGCACAACAAAATGATTTTCAGTATCATTATTTTAGTCTTTGATTTCAAGGCAGTTGCTTTTATTTGTCTGTTTCATTTATAGAATTTTTAGTGAGACAACATGGTCTTCTCAGATCTTCGTAAATTGTATTTGTGGAACCAGTGCTACAAATTGTGAATTTTTTTTACTTGGATAGTGACTATTAAGAAAATTATTCATTCTTTCTAAGAGGAATGTGCTTCTTTAGTAACATATGCTTCCTATCACGACCAAATAATTTTCTACTTTTTATTCCTGTTGGCTTAGCAGAGCCAGCAGGGAATGATTCTATTCAATGAATCAAGAACATAATTCCTAGTCCAGACATAGTACCGATAGGGGAAGAAAAAAACCACACAGCTTCATAATACAGCTTGAAAAGTTTATGAAAGGAATATCATAATTTAGGTTTTCAGGATAAGACTGACCTCATTCAAACTTATGTTAATAATTAGTTTTCCAAGCCCAAAGCAGATTAATACAGTTTAATTATACAATAGTCTCAGAACATGGTAACTTTTTTTTTTTAAAAGTCACTACTGTCAAGCTTCTGTGCAAATTGTGTGAAATTCAGTGTGAAATGGGATGCTGTTATGGAAGTATAACTGAAAAAACTCTAGAAGTTGAGTTTCCATATAAAGTGAGTTTGCAGGTGTATAATATTATATAGGGGGTACAGTAAATGAATTTGTTTCAAAAGCGATCGAGATGCAATAAATTGAAAACTCCATAATGTTGGCATAACCATGATCAAAATTCTCTGGCAGACCTGACACTACAACTTTAATTGGTTGCTGATGTTTCTTTTTGTAATTTCTAAAGGCAATCATGAGGTAGTTCTGCCACTAGACAGTGATGGAAAAAAATAGTTTTCAAACATGTTTGAAAGAAGTTTGGAAAGAAAAACTATTGTTACAGTTTGTCAAAGATGAGTCTATGGGATCCTTTTCATTTTACAAAGAATACTTGGGAGAATTACAACGGTTTTGCTTTTTTTTTTTTTTCACTTTCCAGAATGCAGCTCGTATTGTTCGAGCTCTTTTTGAGATTGCCCTTAGGAAACGTTGGCCTGCGATGACATATCGACTACTGAATCTCAGCAAAGTTATTGACAAGCGGCTGTGGGGCTGGGTCAGCCCTTTGAGGCAGTTCTCAGTGTTACCACCGTCAGTCCTGTCCAAGTTGGAAGAGAAGAATCTCACTATAGACAAGATGAAGGACATGAGAAAAGATGAAATAGGTGAGAAATCAGCAAGGCTGATCTGCTTAAACTGTTAGAAACCAGTGGGCAAGTTAGAACTAAGTCTGAGCCATTCATTAATCTGCCCACTCTGGTCTGGAAGCCATGTAGCCATGTGCCATACATCAGTATGGTATTATGTTCAATAAGGAAGGATTTTTTCCATCTCCTCAGCTTGTAGTATGGCACAGCTCTGAGGATAAGGCTAACCTATGTCCTGGTAATCACATAACACAGATGGAATGGAGATATATGTTGATAAGTATTTACATATATGTGTATATATTTATGTTGAGCTGTGCTTCCCTTTTTACCCACATTACATAATGCACTACTATAAAAAGCATTCTGTTTACTTTTGCCAGTTGGCACAATGTGGCCTGTTTTTTTTAGTGGAAATACTATTAATGTGAAAAAGAATAAAAACAGGCTATTATATCCAGGTATGCTGTCAGTAAATGGCCTTCTTCAGAAGGCATTAATTTTCATCATTCATGGAGAATTCATTGTCACTGGTGTCACTGCAGCAAAACTTTAATGGAATTTTTTAAAGGATTTTACAGTTCAGTAATGAGAACATCCACAAGCCTACTGATAGACATAGTGGCAATTTCTAGTAAGTGTATATAAACTGTTGTGCATAAACTACCCACCAGCTGGTTGAAGTTGAAAAAAACCCTCACTTGTAGTGTATTTCTTTTTCCTTAGTGTATTTCTTCTTATTTGGACTTTTTTTTGCACCTGTTATTGCCAAACTGTAAGAAACAAACATTTTTTGAAAAATCTAATTTTAGAATAAAAATACTATTTATACTCACTGCCTAGAAGTTGTCACCTCTGACTTAATATTTCTCTCATTTGCAAGAGAACTACATTCCTAGCTTAGGAGGCTTTGTTATGTGCCTAATTTAGGCTGGAAAAAAGTTAAATAAATATGTGAAAGTTTGCAGAATTAGAGGCTATGTCTTTATTTATAAATAAATTAAACCAAAAGACTATGGCAACTGTGCATTTTAATATACAGTAATTTTAAATGTATTAAAAACATAGCATTTTATTTGAAGCGCTAGTATTATCATACTTTTTTATTCAGAAGCATTCTAGCACTTCTTAATTTACATGTATTAATTTGTTGCGCATTTGTAAAGTCTTTTAGCACTTAGTATTCTTTTTCATTAATTGTATTAGTGGGTCTTTTCTTTTTCTTTTCTTTTCTTTTCTTTTCTTTTCTTTTCTTTTCTTTTCTTTTCTTTTCTTTTCTTTTCTTTTCTTTTCTTTTCTTTTCTTTTCTTTTCTTTTCTTTTCTTTTCTTTTCTTTTCTTTTCTTTTCTTTTCTTTTCTTTTCTTTTCTTTTCTTCTCTTTCTTTTCTTTTCTTCTCTTTCTTTTCTTTTCTTTTCTTCTCTTTCTTTTCTTTTCCTTCTCTTCTCTTCTCAAATCTTCTCTTCTCTTCTCTTCTCTTCTCTTCTCTTCTCAAATCTTCTCAAATCTTCTCAAATCTTCTCAAATCTTCTCAAATCTTCTCAAATCTTCTCAAATCTTCTCAAATCTTCTCTTCTCTTCTCTTCTCAAATCTTCTCTTCTCTTCTCTTCTCTTCTCTTCTCAAATCTTCTCAAATCTTCTCTTCTCTTCTCAAATCTTCTCAAATCTTCTCTTCTCAAATCTTCTCTTCTCTTTTCTCATCTTTTTTTTTAATGAGTCTTTCTCCCCATATCCACTCTTGAAGAAGAAAGAAATTTTGTGTTAAAATGCAAAACCAGTTTTGCTTCCTCCAGTGTAGTAGAACTAGTATTGACCAGATGAAAATGTATCTATATATACCTCCAGTTTGTCTAGTTTTGTTTTATAGTAACTTAGTCAGAAAGTAGATGAGACTTGGGAATTGACTGTGAAAATAGGTCATTGATGATTATATGTAATGATATTTCTTGTTCTTCAGCCTTATAAATATCAAAGCAAGTTGATCTGTGCATCTCTGTGAAGTCTAGATACTTGGCACACTTCCTCCTGTCTAGCCTCTCTGTCTGAGGGATGTGAAGGAAGTGCTTACCTGGCAGACACCTTATTTTTATTTTTAATTCAAGACCATGTTGAAATGAGAAAAGGTACAACTTCCAGGTGCTGCCTTGTTTTCTGATTCCATAGGACTAGTTTCAGTCTTTGTGTTTTTTCCTTTTATAATGTTTTTGTGACCTTGGAGATAGAATAACAAAGACAGGAGCTGGCTAACTCAGTCCATGGCTTAGCGGGAGATAAAAGTATCAGATGGGTGCCAGCCCTCCCAGTGAGCAAAAAGCATGTTGTGTGCACAGATCCAGTTTTCCAGTGTACCATGAATTGGTCAACACCAGTTTATGTGCTATTGCAGTGTAACCATGGAGTTTCCAGAAAGCCAGGAAATCACTGTGTTTATCTGAGATAAAGTCTTTTTTTTTTTTTTTCAAAATACAGATGACAATCATTGTAAATAAGCAAAATTTATCCTTTTTTTTAAACATGCCTATTTTCTTGAATAGTCAGCTTTTCTTCAGAAGGTTTTAATATTTCTTAAATACCATTGATGGTTTCTCATAATGTGACTATTTTAAAGAAAAAGGGGTGGGGGGAGGCAGCTAGGGGAAGAGAGTTTTATAATATTTTGTAGAAGTTGGGAGGGGAGCCTTATTTTCCCCTAGCAAGTAAGTGTAAAAGAAACCTCAGTGCTGTCCTGTACAAGCGTGGTTCACCTCACACATCATGATAAAGAAAGTGATTTTTGGCATGAAAAAGTGTACTTGCCTGCATGGGTTTATTGAGTCATATCTTTGCATATTTGTCATCTGCCTTTATTTAACCTGATTTCTGAACTTTTACCTCTAATTGCAAATGCTAGTCCATGTGCGAAAATGCTATCATATTGATATATTTTAATAACCTGCTGGAGTTTTACGAACTGGAAATTAAACTGATTAAATAACTGTTAAAACTGTTGTATTAAGGATTTGTTTCTTAAGCAAGATCACCATTCATTTCTTCAGAGTATAAACACCTGTGCGAAGCAGTATCTGCCAGTTTTTTAAATAAGAAAAACTGAAAAGTTAAAGTCAGGATCAATAGAAAAAAAATAGCAATTGCAAGATGCTATGCCCCTAAATTATTATTTTCTTTGCAAGAAAAAGGTTGTATAACCTTTTCACCTTGCACATAACACAAATAATAGGACTTCTTCTCCCTTTTTTTTTTTTTGAATTTGGTAAGTGTGCACATGGGTAAGTGTGGTTAAGGAACCACATAACAGAAAATAGTAGTAGCCATTGATAAGGTAGCTTTTAACAGGAAGTACTTATGACCATCACAATTAAAATCTAAAATATGCTCCAGATAATTGCATAAGCAATATCAGTGAAAAATGTAAAAAATTAAGCGTCTTTCCCTAAATAAGCTGGAAGGTGCAGTATTTTTCAGGAAACAAATCACTGCTACATGCTTTGTTTTATATTTAAAATGGAGAGCAAGGGAACAGAGATTTGAACTGTAAAATTCAAGTAGTACATTTTTCTTAATTAATATAATCTCTTTATTACCGTAGTTACCATGATGGGGATAGAAAATGAAAAAACATTGCAACATTTAGTTTTTCCTTTGTCTTGGTTACATACTGATATATTTGGAAAAATATATCAGCTGCTGTGAGATGTTTGCTCATGTGCATTTTTAACCTATTAACTACCTTTATTCAGTTTTATGAAGCATTCCGTCTGCCTTGAATCACTACACAGGCATTGTAGAAGTTCAACTGTGTGCCCTTCATTAAGTAAGAAGTCAGTATTCGTGCTTTAAAAAAGACCTATATGGCTTGGTAACAACCTGGTCAAAAAGTCAGTAATGGAGAGAGAAGTAGCTTGACATATGTTTTCAGTGTGAAGTCTTAATAGTTATTTTAACCCCTTAGTTATAGCCAGCAGGGGGGTTAATACTGATTTTTCTAGGCACTAAATTGCTAATTCAAGTTAAGTATTACAAAACATTCAGACATGCCAGGTCAAGAGAGTCAGACATTTACGCACCTAAGAGCAAAACAAGCAAGCAATAATACTTCTCTCTAAAAGCCTATTTGAAAGTCAGAGTTGTATTCTTTTTCCTGGAAATGCAAATTTGTTACACCTAATGTTTTCTTGGCAGGTCATATGCTGCATCATGTGAAGATTGGGTTAAAGGTAAAACAGTGTGTCCATCAAATACCCTCCATCATAATGGAAGCAACAATTCAGCCAATTACCCGCACAGTGCTCCGAGTTCGGCTGAACATCGCTCCCGACTTCACGTGGAATGACCAGGTAAAAAAAAGAGGAGGAGGAGGAGGAGGAGGAAGGACAGGAAGCATTAATTTAGCTTCAGTAAATGAGATGGTTACAGCTAGTCCATAGCTGTTTGGATAAGAAAAAAGATATTTATTTTAGCTAAAGAGCAAGTTTGATAATAGGAATTGAATGGCCTTTATGGCTTTTGTAGAAGAAGGCAGGCAAAGATCATCTTTTTATTTCTGTTAATTCTTACAGGATTGGGCTGTTTATAACATGTTGAGGCAAATGCTTATGCTGAATATTACCAGTAGCCACACACAGATTAGTTTTATGCCCAAAAAGGAGAAGGAAGGAAAAGGGAGACACGAGTGAGTCTCTGAACTATGAATGAATGGCAAACACATTCAAATAAAGCCTTGAAATGCAGTTCATGTATGCCAAGTTCTGCTGCTCTTTATGGCTTTACAAATGTACTTTCACAAATCCGTGCCTTTTTTTCTGTTGGGGACTTGTCTGACACAAAAGTTGAGAGGTATTTGGAGTTATATTCATCTGTATTTTATGGTGCAAAGTTATAAAAAAGGAGTTGTACTAGTTGCAGATTTAGATCTACCCTTTGATTCAGAAGCTATTCATTAGAAATAGATTTAACATGAATCTAAATTAAATATATGTGTCCACATGGGGGCATTGTATTGTTGCTGGTACTTCAGAAACTTCTACAGAAAAAAAAATCTTCTGAAACTTTCTACAGAAAAAAGATATCTCAATGAGTAAACATATTTTTCTTCTTTTATGCTTATGAGATTTACACTTAAGATAAATTATTTTGAAATGTGGATATTGTGTCTGTTCTTTGATTAAAAATTAATTTTAAAATTTCTTATATTACAAATTTACCTTAATCACAAGTAAATTAGAATTATTCCACAAACATTTAAATTATTTTAGAATTTTATTTTCCTGACCTAAATTTTATTTTTTTTTATTTTGGAAGTTTCACTAAATTGTCTTAGAAATGGGAGATTAACAATGAAAATATAGAACGTTTGATGTTGTTTGGCTGCCTGAAGTTATTACAGAAATATTTGAGTGAATTCCTACCATGAATTATAACATGGCATATTTTTTGCTTCCTTTTTTATATACAGTACTTCAGAAGGCAAAAAAGTCATTACTTTTTAGGATTGAAACAAATTTTTATTATTCAGTTTTTCATCCACTTTACCTGTAATCTGTTAAATACAAAAAAAATTACTGTTCTTCATATTAAACTTTATCTTAATAAAAGGTAATTTCTCAATCCCTTTTTAGATTTTTCTACAAAATCCAGGTTCCTCTGTATTTTTACAAGTTGAAAAGGGGTCCACACAGAATAATACTGTTATTTTGACTCTGAACTTCTAAAGTTATAGTAAAATTTTGTCAAAAGTCTATTTTCTGCTATAATCCCTTTACACAGTTTTTCTGACGGTTGCTTTGGAAACATCATGATTGTTTTATCAATTCAACTTAAGGAGCTGTTTTTATGTGAATTTGTATATTGGTACTCATAAAAACTTGGAAAACTTTTTTTCACTTTTTTATTTTTGTAACACAGCTGTTGATTTTCTTGTTTCTTTAGTAAATGAAACTTCTATCACAGTAAATAAATAAAGCTGTTAAATTTAATAGTCTCAGAAAATTAATAACTGTCTTAAATTTGACACTCTGAAACTGCTTTTCCATCATCACACAGTATTTTAGCAAGCTTTTCAGATGATATCTATAGAAACTTATAGGTATAGCTGTAATTGGTACAAAAGCTAGTTGCTAAAAAGTTCCATTCAAAAAATTGGAGTAATCAAATAAATGCAGAATATTAAAAAATTAAATACCATACTTGACTGAAATACCCTGCTTGGCTAACATTTCATGGTTTTAAGTTTGTTCCTTTATCTGAATACTTAGTTCTAGAATGATCTCATCACAAATTTTGCACTTGTTGTTACAAATGAAAAAAGATATGTTTTGGTAGTCATGAGATATGACATCATCTTGATCTTTAATGGCTTTAGTTTTCAGTGCTGGAAGCCCTTAAGTTCAGTAAATGCATGTGAGCAAGGCATATCCAGTGAAAAATTTTTATTCTTTTGTTAGGAGCAAAGGACTATAAACATGCCCAGGCAGAGCAATTAAGCCTTACTGCAGTCAGGTGTAGTCCAGCAGAAATACAGAATAATTCAACTGGTATTAATTAGCCAAGTCATATATTAGACATGCAGTTTTTAGGGTGATGGTTGTCCCAAATATTGGTATGTGTCAGTTCTTAAGAGCTCCCCAGAGTTCTCGAGAATCATTACTGGAGAGAATGTTGCGTTACCTGTGCCCAGATTGCCCTACAGTTTTTCCACGGGACTCTCCAAAATTAGAGTGCTATTACAGTTAATAATAAAATTTCTGAGCTTTGAACTTAATCACCTTCCTTAAATCTTCTTTCTTGTCTTCAATTCTCCTAAACCCTGATGAAATAATAGTCTCACTGCCGTTTTTCAAAATGTCACCTGCAGTAACCTGTGTCCTTTCAGTTTCACTGCTTCAGGTCCCAGTGAAGCTGCTAGTGAAATTTAAACGAATGAAAATGAATGTCCATCTGCTTCTCTATTGTGCAACTGTGGTAAAAAGGAGACAAAAGCACCTTGGTTCTATTCTTTGTACATATTTTTGTCTTCAAAAATCATTACGGACTGTTTTCCGACACATCCACAAGAACAAATTATGCTGAAAATAATGCATACTGTGTGAATCAATACCAAATTCCTGTAGTGTTATAATTGCCTTTAGAAGCAACTATGCACTTTGTCTTTTTTTTCTATTAAGTTCAGGAATAATTCCAACTTTTTTTTTCATCTTTTGATTTTGCAATTTATCACAGTCCTCATCAGAAACATCAGAAATCTATGTTCGCTTAATAGTATGTCTTCTGTACACTTGTACTATGCATTTTTCTTTATTTTCCTAGATATTTAAGTAAAATACTTGTTCATTGGCACAAGTTATTTATTCTGTTAAAGAAACAAAAAAAATCTTAAAAGAGAATCCCACCTAGCTATGATTTGTGGCTGGTATTGCAAAGTAAGGTACACAACAAAGCAAACAAAAATCTACGATGGAAAAAACTGTTGCCAGATGGCAGGAACATCATCAAGAGACAGCTCTATTTATGTTCTTCTCACTTCACCTGTAGCAACAACTACAATCTATAGCCTTCTGAATCCCCTTCCTGTATCTTTCTAGTAGAAAGAGGAGGAGAGAGGAGGAGAGAGGAATGTCACAGTTCAGTGTCCAGTGTTTCCTGAGAGAATGTTTTTGATCAAAAAATGAGCAGACAATAGCAAAAGACAATCCTCTATGCAGAATCCAAAGGCAGAAGTACAGGGAGGAATAAAGAGGAAGCATTCATAGGAGCCTAGAGGAAACTCTGGCAGTTCAGTCTATTTATAAACAGCTGAGGCACTACCTTCAGTTGCATTTGTATCATGTTCATTTACTTGATACCTACTTTAAGCAAACTCTTATTGAAACATAATCTTTAAGCAGACTGATCTAATTCAAAATGTTGTTTTGCGCTTTCTGTATTTCTGTATTCCTTTGTGAGCCTGTGTCATTTAGAAATATATCCAACATACCTAGCAAACCTAGAGAACCTTGTTACAACTAAAAGAAAGCTATCTTTTCTACTCTTAAAGGTACATGGCACTGTTGGAGAGCCCTGGTGGATTTGGGTAGAAGATCCTACTAATGATCACATTTATCATTCAGAGTATTTCATCATTCAAAAGAAACAGGTAACAGATTTTATTCAGAATCTCATAGCAAGACAAAAATAAAGTTAGTGAGATAAGGATTTGTAATGTCAAACAGTATTTTGACCCAAGCAGATTTTCAAATCAGTAGCAAAGCTTTCAGATTCAGAGGTACTAGATAAGCTTGGACTCCCACAACAATGTTTTCTAATCTCTAATGTCCCTTTTTTTCTTCCTTCTTTGCTGGGACAGTTATTTTCAGGTGAAAAAAAGAAAGATACCAGTGTTTTTTTCTGTTTAAGAAAAAGATGAAGAGACAGCCTTATTTTTGTCCTTTGAAGACCATGGAAGCAAAACACATTTCCAGTGGTGAAATATTTTGTAAAGATGTAAACATTTAGCACATGGAGGTGCACACATACTTTATTGGTTTGTGTTAGTATGCCTATGGAAGTGAGGCAAACTATGATTTTTCAAGTTACTGATTTTTCTGTGCAGTAATTATTCTCTACCTGTTTGCACTAGGTCATTACTAAAGAACCTCAACTGCTGGTGTTCACAATCCCAATTTTTGAACCTCTTCCTTCTCAATATTACATTCGAGCTGTGTCTGATAGATGGTTAGGAGCAGAGGCTGTATGTATCATAAATTTTCAACATTTGATTCTTCCCGAGAGACATCCACCCCACACAGGTAACTTCAAATTTGATCCTTTTGCTTTACTTAATATTGCTCATATTGATTTTTCTTATGTTAGTGCAATAAAACTCTTACTTCTGCTTCGCCAGAGAAGAATTTATGGAATTTCACTTTGTGATATTTCTTCTCCAGCTCTCTAAATTTTTCAGTTCCTGAACAAAAGGCAGCTCATTTAATCTCAGCATAATACCAGCCTTTTAGTTACTCCAGGTTCTCTATAAATCATAAGAAAATAGAATCTGTTATATAAAACTAAGTCAATCTCTGTGTTACAGTATGTCTTATCTTAGTGCTTGTAAGCATTACTTTTCTTCTGGACTAGTTAAAAATAATCTTGGGGTGTATTATAAATGGCATTCATCAAAGACAAAAGAAACAGTGCTAAAATTTTGAAAATAGGAAATATTTTACTGGTTTTGCTAAGATAAATTTATCATACTAAGCACTGTTACAGCAAAACACCACATTTCATCTCATCAAGTCGTGGCCTTCCCCTCCCCCTCTTTTTAACACTTGGCACAGAAGCATATGTTTGTGTTTTGCTTCTTTTTTTTTTGGGTACATAAATTGCTTTATACATTCATTGGGCCTGATGTCATTGTAAAACCTTTCCACTGCAATTACATTTGGCTCATCTAGCAGTCTGTGAAGTGATTGCCTTCAGAAATACTCACTTCTCATACGGTGTTGTCCTTTGGCATGCATAAATTCACATGTGTTTGTGAAGTGTTTAGCTATTGTTATACTGTACCTACAGTGTCTGGAAAAGCATGTGTAACCTTTTTATCTAATTGACTGATCACTGACTACTATTCAGAAGAAACAGAAAGATATTTACACATCACCAGTTATGGAGCCTCTAGGATTTATGGTAATTGATTTCAATTCCCATCTGGTTCCCACTCAACAATGAAGTACATAGAGGCCCTGCTAGGCAAAAAAAGGCTTCTTTCTCCTTGACTGAGCCCAAGAAATCACCATTTCAGTGGGAATGATAAAACAGCCATAAGGTATCAGTGAAAAACATGTGAAGAATATTAGGCATCATTGCCTCAGTAGATTTTATGACTCCCATATCATACCTTAATGCGAAGCACCCTGAAAAGACAGGGAGACCTCCAGCCACAAAAAAAAAAATCAAACCAAACTTCAAAGCAAGCATCTGCATAGCAGAATCACTGCAGTCTCCTTAATTTGGTAGAATTCCAAATCCAATCTGGTTATATATATCATCTTCCAAATTCCAGAGTCTCTAATTGTTTGGATAGCAGATGCCCTCAAGATATATTGAGAATCATATATTGAAAAGCTGTTTGTTTATTTATTAAGATTATGTCTTTAATTACATGTTTAAAGAATTAGATGCAAAATTTAGTTGTACTCATCTGATTTGTATTACTCCATCAACTTGGAAACTCCAAAGAATCCTTCCTTCCTTAATAGATTTTTTCCTTGACCTTGAAATACTCCACATTCTGTTATCATAAGACCTGGACATACATATAATCTAATACAGTGAGTTTAGAACTTACTACAAGTAACTAGTAAAGGTAAAAAGAAAACAGCTATAAGAAAAAGATTGATCTCTGCAAATAGCTGGTTCACAGCTATCAGAGTACTTAAAACAGTACTTGCAGAAATATTTCAGAGCTATAAAAACAACTTTTCATTATTCTTCATCAAAGTGAACAATTACCAAAATATGGACTCTGTGTCATATGAGATATTAAGTAAAACATTTTCCAGTGTAAGTTGTTTTGCACTAAATTACTGGTTAATATATTTATCTTCATAGTAAGCAATGTTATGTCATGGCATATCTTGTCTTACAATTATTTTGTGGTTATAGAGCTTCTAGATCTTCAGCCTTTGCCTGTTACAGCCTTGGGACATCCAGAATATGAAGTCCTGTACAAATTCACACACTTCAATCCTATCCAGACACAGATATTTCATACCCTTTATCACACAGACTGCAATGTTCTTCTTGGAGCACCTACAGGTTCTGGAAAAACTGTTGCGGCTGAATTAGCCATCTTTAGAGTTTTTAACAAGTATCCCACATCAAAGGTTTGTAAAATAGGTTTATTAGACTGATTTTGTATTACCATGTTTTCAGCAATACAAAAGTCTAGAAAAATACTATGGGAAACTGAATTTTAATGTCTCCAATTTATATCTGTCTGGATATAAAATGGCATTTCATTATGTACATTGTACTTTTATTTCAATTTTTTATTTTAATCAGTGTACTACTAGAGTTAAATCTACAAACATGACATACAGGCATGCTGGATTTCCTTTTCTTCCTTACTTAACTGCATTTCCTGCTTTAATCTCCTTCTGCTAGCAGTAGTACTGTTTTATTAATTCCCTTCCATGTGAAAACAACTAGCCCAGTCTCTCTTTTATTTAAACAAATAAGTTGCAATTAATTCCTACAAGCCAATTTTCTGTTACAGCTTGCCCCAGTGCTTTAAATTTCCTAAAAGCCGAACAACTCAAAGTTGTTTTCAAAGTGAATATATATCTGTTTCTTGAATATATATCTGTTTCTTGACTTAGCTATCTTGTCTTAGTTAACCACATTTTAACTTTAAAGTCTTTGGGAAAGATCTTTGTATCTGAGTGTAAGATTTAAGAGAGAATAAACTTTAAGTTAACAGAAATTGTGTACATAAATACCTTCATCATCTTTGAAATTTCAATATCTTCATGTAATTAGTTAGTCCAAGTGAGGTAAAAAAAACCACTCATACACTTTCAGAATATCTGTGAGACATACAAAATAGCCAGTTCTTAAAGGAATATATATTTTGGTTTTATTAAAGCTGAAAACATGGCTATACATTTTAAAGAATGTATGTGAATTCTTCATGAGCAGTTTCTGCATGTTCAAAAGCTTCAGAATTTTTGACCATAAATCTGTAAGTATTGTTTGTACATGTGAGAGTATTCCCCTCTGCACTGCAGGTTTCTTTGAGAAAAAAAAGTGACATTTAGCTTAAAATAATCAGCTTTTTTATTTAACTGGTAATGTTTTAATAATTTAATGACATAACTAGAAATTGGGTAAGATATTGCGTGCTGGAAATTCAAATTATTTCTGTTCTAGAATGTTAACTTGCTGATTTTATAGTCCTGGCAAGAAAAAAAGACATTATTTATATAAGTGGTGTTTTATTTTAAATTATATGATAAATATTTCAATTTCAAGAAATTATTCTTTATCTTAATTTTTTTGCTTATTAATGTCTCAGGAAACAAAACCATTTTTTCAAGCATTATGCTTGTTTTAAATATAATCCCGTTAAAGGTCATTTAAGGAACTCAGGCCTTATTCATTTTATAGATTATGAGTATGTTCAAATCTAGCAAATATTATATGTTGTAGGTACTCTGTAATAAAGGTTTCTTGTTTAACTTCTGGTTTTGTGACATTTCTTTCACAGGCAGTGTATATTGCACCCTTAAAAGCACTCGTCCGTGAACGAATTGAGGACTGGAAAGTTAGGATTGAAGAAAAACTTGGTAAAAAGTATGTTTCTCCTTACCTAATCAGAGAAATGAGAAGCAAAAGAACAGCCCGTCAAGTATGAATAAAATCTACAGAATACTTATGAGTATTTCAATATAGGTTTCGATTATACACTGTCCTTCAAATTTCTAGTACTTAAAAAGCACTGTCAGTAGTCATTGTAGTGATAGCAAAATCAAAACTAAGAAAGGGATACTGAGCTATTTGCATTCTCCTTACTTGCCAGTATAACAAATATGAAGCTGAGATTTCACTCTACAATATCCTTGGAAATTGAAAACGTAACTCAAAATAAGCTTTCATTAGAAACCTCAGATCTAAGGAACATACAGGACTTGCATGGACTGTGTAATAGTAATCTTACTATGTCTTTCATATATAAATTATTATAATTTTATTGCTTGGTTACTTTAATTTCTTGATGATCTTCTCAGGTGTTGTTCAGCCATTACTTTATGATCTGTGAGGCATATCAGTCATGGTGATGGTTTTGCAAAATTATAGTTTTCTGAATTAAAATTATTATCCATAGGATGCATTATTTATGGCCTTTGTGTTTTCTACATATAGCTTTTTTCCTAAGTTAAGCTCAAAGCACACCACAAGTTTCATGAGAAAGAAGTGCTACTGTGTGTACGTGAAATTACCAGTGATATTCCTGTTATTATTGTAGCAAAGAGTTAAAATATTTTCAGGTAATATTTCCTTTTAGAAATTTACAATTACTTGTGACTTAAATTTCGAACAGAAGATACACATTACTGTGTAATGTGTACTTTTTATTCAACTGGATGTAGAATGTGTCATTGAAATATCAAAAATTCATTCTAATGGATCCATCTAAAATGATGGATCATCATAAATGCCGTTTGTAGAAAACATAATGAGGCAAGCAATTGGAAAAACTCTGCTAATCTTCCCAAAAACTGATCTCAGGATAATTTCTGCACCAGTCTTAATGGTCCTTCACCAACACATGCAATACACGCTGCAGTTTAGCTTGGTTTTTCAAACCAGAGATCTATGCAGAACAGCAGGCAGCAACTTGGTAGCTTTCTAGAAAGCTCTCATCCTGGATATGACAGGATGTTATGATTCACATTGTATCATACTAATATAACGTTATCTTCATTTCGAAAAACTAACCATAGATGGGTTGGGACTCATATTCATTCTCTTCTTTTTATAGGGTTTTGCTAAGGAATGGTATTTGGTATTTATATGGTATTTGCTAGGGAAACAGAGAGACAAGTTTATTTACTTAATTTCAGAAATCCTATTAAATGTATTTGATGAGAAACAAAATCGCTTCACTCTTTAAAGAATTTAAGTTTAGGAGTAAATATTTGAACATTAAGATGTTTTAAAGCTTTGCAAAGCCAAGCCACCATCTTTCTTGATTACAGGGTTGTAGAGTTGACAGGAGATGTGACTCCTGATATGAGAGCCATTGCCCAAGCTGACCTGATCGTTACTACCCCAGAGAAGTGGGATGGTGTCAGCAGAAGCTGGCAGAACAGAAGCTATGTTCAGAAAGTTGCCATTCTTATCATAGATGAGATCCATCTTCTGGGTGAGCACGTTTTGTTATTTTTAATGAGAATTGTTGCTAAATTTGAACAAGCGTTTTGGTATTTATAATGTGAATGTACTTTTTGACATCTGAAGCTTTTCTTTTTCTCTATTTTTCAATGCAATTTTCATTTACTAGGGGATGAGAGAGGCCCAGTATTGGAAGTCATTGTGTCTCGAACAAACTTTATCTCGTCGCACACAGAGAAGCCTGTAAGAGTAGTTGGTTTATCCACTGCTTTAGCAAATGCCAGAGACCTTGCTGATTGGCTAAACATTAATCAGGTATGAAAAAAAGTTCTAGAAGAGAGATATATATTTGTCTTGCAGAAAAACAAAATAACAATTTATAAGCTAATTCAATGTTAAACTTGAAAAAAAAAAAAAAATGTTCTCTTGTAGATGGGTCTGTTCAACTTCCGACCATCAGTACGTCCTGTTCCTCTGGAGGTGCACATTCAGGGCTTCCCTGGCCAGCATTACTGTCCTCGCATGGCTAGCATGAACAAACCTGCATTTCAGGGTAAGCAACAAGTTCCTAGACCTTTTCCTTCTTTCTGTAAAAGAAAAAAAAACTTTACACAGTTCATTTGCAGCACATTTGCAACATGTGTTACTGTATGTACTCTTGGCATGTATTGGGGGAATCTGCTCTGCTAATGGCCCAAAGCTATTTGTCTGAAACATAAAGTGTACTGCAAATGCAACATGTAACAGAAGAATGTAGTGTATTTAAAACAGAAGAATAAAATTAGTGCTAGTGAAGGGGAAATAAAATGTGTTTTCTCTTAGTGTTTGACACCATAAAGAAACATTTGTATAAAAATATTTGAAATTTAGAAAGTAATAAAACCATTCATATTATTAATCTGCTGAGGTATTTTCATATGGACCGCTGTATGTAAGCATTAAAAAAATTGTGAACAGAAGTTGCAAGTCAGGCTAACCTCCTATAATTCTAGTTTCAAAGCAATAACCATAAAATTCAGAATTTCTAGTGCATCCAGATATGCTTCTGTTTCCAATTTTTTATTCTTAACCAATCTGGCAAGCAGGATAGATTTAGGGAAAACTCTCGTATTTTATTTGAACATGTTTCGGTTTGGTTACATAAGGAATATTTATTATATCAATTAAAAATAACCTCCAAAATAAATTTTGTAATGTGAACTGCTGTTGATTGTGAGGTGACATTTGTGAGGTGACTTTTTAGCTGCTTTAATTAGGCTTATGACAGAAGCAAAGTATTGATTGTGGACTAGAGACCAATCTTGACAGCTCAGATTATTTACACCTCCACAAGAGCATTGTACAAAAACACTAATGAACAATAAATCTGTCTTGGGCTGTTCTGCCACACCTGTTCCTAAAGCAACAAAAATCCATTAGATGTTGGGCTTTTAAAATATATAGATATATTGACATGTATAGTTGTGAGATATAAATACACATGAATTATCCTATTTCAATAATTTCACAACTGCATAGTGTGTGTATATGCAGGAGCACATGCTGGGTAGTATTGATGAACTGGGGAACAATATGTGGAGATGGATAGTGGGAAATAGTTTTCAGAAATTAACAATACATAAATTTAATTGCTAGAATGAGAATTATATGAGAAAACACACAAATGGATTATAAGTGACTTAGAGTATTTGAAAATTCTAGGTACACCTGTTCATTCTTCTGTGCTTGTTGATGCTAGAAAATCTGTAGAAATATGATTTATTGAAGGCTCTGTTCTCCACTTGTTTGACATGATACAGTCAAGGTTATTTTAGCATTTTCATGGCAATACTTATTCCTGGGACCATAAAAATTTGCTTGCAACCTCAAACTTCTCCATAATGGGCTGAGCAAGAAAATGCTTTTTTAAAAAGTTCTAAAACATAATTGGTTTAAATATGTCAGACTAATTAGTAAACACAGAAAAAAAAGGTCGGGCAAAAAGTAAGTTTTTGACTTTGATGGCACTTTATCTGAGACAACATACTCCAATAGTGTAGAAAAAAACATTAACGTATTTATTACACTGAGATAGAGAAATTCACAAGCTTTGAAGTCTAGAAAGCTTCTCTGGGTTTTGTGGTGTTATGTTGGGTTTTTTTCCTAACCAATTCTCTTAATTAGCTTACAATGATCACTGAAGTGTCAGGGCATTTAACTCAGACTCAGCTAAGCATAATTTTATGGTCTTTGGTTCAGAGGTGGTATATGCTCATCTAAGACAAAGTATACATGTATACCTGTATGTCATCTTCAGAGAGGTCTGTCATCTATCTACATATTGTAAAGGGAAATTCTTAATTTTTGTCTTTAAAGGGCCTAATTCTCGAGTTCTGTTTTCCTCAACAGCAATTCGGAGTCATTCTCCAGCCAAGCCTGTTCTTATTTTTGTGTCGTCCAGACGTCAGACAAGGCTTACTGCCTTAGATCTGATAGCTTTCCTAGCCACTGAGGATGATCCCAAACAGTGGCTGAAGATGGATGAAAGAGAGGTAGAATCTTTTTACCTTTATTATTACTGCTTTGCTTCTATTTTATTGATGTTTGTTTGAAAAAAATCTTTCTAAAACAAGAGTCGTTTGAGGGTAGATCCTGAAAGAGCTGTGCATATGCTAAATTTCATATGTATTAAAAGTAGTGTCACCGTTAAGATTATATAAGCGTCTGTGCAAGAGCTGAACTTCAGAACACGAACTCTTTTATCTTTGTTTTTTCCTGTGTATCTCTTATTAATGCTAGTTCCATTGTCCCAGACAACATATATCACATGGTATAAGTCTGATACAAAGATAAGATAAAGACTAGAAGAAAGAGGGCTAGTGTTCTCTAAAGTTTACAGCTGGACATCTGTAACATATAGATATTAAGCTGGAATTTAAACCAAATCTCTTTCAGTGTTTTAGGAGAAAAATCATCCTTCTCATAAAATGCATTATGTATATGCATACATATCTGTGTGAATATATGTATATATGTATATACATGCATCTGTCCATCTATATTCATACATATATAGATAGATATACTGCAGAGTGAATCATTTAATAATGATTTTGTCTTGCATATCAATTAAATAAATTGATGACATAAAAAAAGTTAAGAAAGCTTCTGCCAATAGCTTTTTTATAAGAACATAAATATTGCAAAGTTTTTGTTCTTTTTCAAACAGTATAATTAATTACATTTTCTCGTATTGTTTGTTCAAAAAGTCATTACTTTGTCTATTACAAAACATGGGTGATGATGAAATGATAACTATTCAATATTCTCTTTTATCTGCATTTTTCAAACGGTATACCATACTATATTTGATCCACTCAGTTTGGCACCTGCTCTGAATACAGTATTATTGGTTTCCTTCTCAATTGATGGTCCTGATTATAGTATATCATTGCTTCAAAACAGGTTTTTTTGGTTAATATTCAGATTTTCTAGATTTTGAAAATTAGCTTTTTCTAATGGTAGCAAATCTTCTACTAGGAATTTCTGTGATAATTTAGGGCTAAAACACAGCAAAATGCAGGAATCATAAATAGAAGATTTAAACTGATTACTGTATGAATATTTTTGTATCGACAGTTTTATGAATGGTTATACAATTGTATACCAACTTTATGTGCCAAAAAGTATAGGTTACTAAATTAAGTGTTTGTGTTTGTTTGCTTTTTGCAAAAAAAATAAAATGTGATTTTTTCAGAGATAAAGCACAACATCTGTATCCTTCCTGTTTTGGATGGATTTTAAAATAGAAAATGGCTGTCTTGGATGATAAACCACTAGTACTAAAGCACATCTCATCTGATGCTGCTTTTCTAGCTGTATAACCTCTATTTAGTGTTTTCTTGAGCCTAACAGAAACATTTCATATCCAAATTATTACTATTTAGTTGAGTACTCTAGTAGCTTGTGCTGGTTTACTGCAGTAATCTCACCTACAATTAGAATATGCAATGTGCTTTCCCTAAATGACTTACATTAGTATGAATAGTTTCCCCATGTCCTGGGAGCCACTACTATCCTGAAAAGAACTGTAACTGAAACTTCTTCACTTGCTGGAAAAGGCTTTTCTATTAAGAGTCTTTGAATTTCATGTTTCAGAATAAGGTTTTGAAATAGGAGCCAACAAGGACAAGCGGACTTTGCATTTATTAGTTTAATGACATTTGCATATGATTTGTATTTGAATTAATAAGCTGAGTGTTTGGAGCATAAGATACCTACCAAGTTACTCAGTTCTGATTACGTAAATGTAAAAGACAGAGGATTAGTTGTTATATCTTACCACTATTATGCAGAACACAATTCTGTTTGAAGTACCCACAATTTCAAGTGGACATTTCTTTAGGTAATTATGGAACTAGTTTGTAGTTTTGTATTTTAAATGAGAATGATTAGCCTGAGTTTCATGTGACATTGAAGCACAGGACAAAACTATAGCAGTGCTACATATATAGCGTATATCCTGCCTAATTCTTTATCCATAATAATTTAATTTTTTTTTATATTTAAAAATTTTAACTCCAAGTTATATTACGGTCAGACTTAGACTAGGTGAAACAGACAAAATTCTCTCCTGTTGCTATAACATTTTAAAGTATGAAAAACAGAACTAGCAAATACTTTATAGTAGGTATTCCATGTCTTAATCCCTTGCCCAAATATTTCAAGTTTCTCAATTCCATATGGGATAAAAACAGACCAGTTAAAACTAAATTGTTGTTGCCTTTAAACAAATTTTTTTCATGTCCATCTTTCACATTTGTTTTTTTGCCAACCACTGTTTTTTAGAGGAACTTACAGACAAATTACTTTATTTTCACAATATTTGTAATTGTTAATTGTGAAGTATGTTGAGATGTAAGAGGTTTTTTCATGGGTGTATACAAAGTTAACAAGCTTTACAACAGACCTTGGCACTTTTTCTTCAGTCAGCCTTATCCATATAATTTTGGCTGACATAAGATTTTTGAGAACTCATTCATTAGTTTTGTTCAATGATGTAATTGGTTTTGCTACACAGTGGCTTAAAGTTAGGCTATGTTTGTATTAGCTTCCCAGTGGGTGGACTTCATAAGGCTTCTTAGAATGTTGTAAACAATACCATACATAATAACGTCTAGAGGACTGATATTGAGGTAGACACAGATTCTTACAGCCATTAAAAGTGTTTCTTCTGTGTTACCCTACCTGGCAGCTTTTCTGTGATGGTATCAGAGAGATTCAGACCTTGTGGGGAAGAGACTGGAGAAGGGCAGAGACCGATACTGGGTCTTTGTTACCTTAGCTGTTACCAGTATTGGATCTTTGTTTATCATCATCTTTGTTTGCCATCATCTTAGCTTCCCTCATCTTCTCTGTAGAGGTTCTCCTTGTAGTGGTAGTGCCAAACCAGGCTCTCATTTGCAGCTTGTGACCAATTCAGTTCACAAAACTCCAGACTGCTGCTTTCACAGTGCTCTCAGATAACAGGCAAATCCACCTCCATCTCTGCTACTCTGCTCCAAGTTTCAAATTCAGAGAATATATCAATCAGTTATATTTCAAATTACATGAACTTGCATGAAACTTCTGCAATACATATTTGTATATATAAGTGACATACAGAAACAAGCCTTCAACCACTGCCACCAAAGCAGGTAACAGCATGCCTGGATCATGGAGGAATCATAAAAGATGTTCTTTCCCTCAAAGGAGTCCGTAGTCTTAACAGGTGCAACTGAATTATAGTCGAGAAGGAATTTTGTTATATATCCATCTACTGAAAAATATATGTTATAGGCAGCTCCGTTAGGTTTTGGGGTTGGTTCTTCCTGGATGCTGTCCTGGAATTTGATGGCTGGTGTGCAGTTTCTGGCTCATATCCATTGTATTATTAAGAAAGTTGAAAGGTATTCGGAAGGTTGAGACAGCAGTCGGTCTTCATAATACTGAGCAGTACTTGATGAAAATTGCTGTTTCCAGTACTGATCAGTTTTCCAGTTCCACTGGACCTGTTGCTGCACTACAAAAGTTAGATTTGTTTAATATATTCTATGCAACTAAGTTTCAGGTGATGTGCATGTTTTTTGTGAATAAATGTCTTCCCAAGTACCTCAGGTACTATATATACCTTAGTCGGACCAAGGAAGCTTCCAGTGATGTTGCAATACCCTACTTGCCAGGATTTGTAGATGATACTTCAAAACTCTTTCCGACATTTTCCAACTGCACATGCAGACACTCTTCGGGATTTAAGGGAGACTGCCACAGTTTGACCAGAGTGTAAGTGGGCAGTCTCTTGAAGAAGAAAGAATAGTTACCTATCTTAAAACCTTAGAAATGCTTTTAATTTTTCTGTAAGGTTCATTGTCAATACATGCTTATTCCATGTCGAGCTCATTCCAAAATGAGCTCTCTATCCCTCTTACAATATGCAGCAGAGTTTATTTTTCACCAAAGAGTGAAGAAGCAGCAACAGAAGCTGCCTTCCTTGCCACCCACAGTAGTAGCAAGGACTCTTCATTAGACATCACTCTCTAAAGATTGTTTTGGTTATACTTATGAGGCACAGATGCATCATGACAGAAATGTGAATGGGCAGTTCATCTCAAAGAGAAGACTTTACCTGTAAGTAGAGTAGTTCTTCATTTCTTTTTCTTGTTCATTGATGCCAAGATGCCCATGGAAAAAGAAAACCTTATGCTTACCTTGCTTTTTTGTATAATCATTAGATGATATTTAAATACACATATCCTTGCTAAAATTCTAATTTGCAGTTGTCAGCCAGGACTGTCATGTTCAAGCTTGTGACCCATAACTTATCTTGTTAAAAGGGACGATAGCTCAGATTATGCTTTTGGAAACAGACAGTGCCACCAGTTTATAATGGTAAGCTTGAGTAAGATGAGTTATACTGTTCTTGTTCTACATTAGGGGCTGACTAAAGAGGAACAAGTCCTTCTCTGTCAGAAATTGCATCTACATCTGTGGTGGTGGAAAATGTTGCAATCTTTTTACAACATAATTTATTAGAATCAAGTTTTCAGTTTATTTATTTTTCTCTAATGTTTTTACAGCTTTTTGTTTTAACCCAAAACAAAAGTACAAAGTAGTATTTATGGTTTATTGTTTGAAGTTAGAATGCAGTTCTCAGCAGCAGACAAGCAGGGTGTTTTCTTATTTATTTGGTGGGGTTCTTTTAAAAATTTATTTCCTGTCCAGATACTTGGGGGTTTATTTATTTATTTATTTTTAGTATTTACAGTACAAGGAGGGAGAAAAAATGTATCAATGTATATAGTTTTAACTTTAACCACAATGATTTTTGCATTCTGCTTTGTGCATCATTTTGCCATCTGCATCCTGTTAAGACTGTTCTTTATGAAACCTCTAGAAATAACCAATATCCTCTAGCACAAGCATACCTACAATAATATTGAATAGCATCCATATCAGGCAATAGTTAGCTTCCACTGAATTCAAGAGCCCTTGAATGAAGGAGATTCATTGACTCCAAAAGAATGAATCAGACCCATACTGATTTTGCCATTTTAGTCATGTGAGTGTGTAAACATGTGTGCACTACTTATGGATTTGTATATGTGTTTGTACACTATGTGGATATATGCATAGACATATGCATGAAAGTGAATTAAATTTTACCAATAGTTCTGGTTTGCATTGCTAATAAAACAAACAAACCAAGCCAAAACCAACAAAAAAATCCCAAGAATTGTTGGAAAGAAAAAAGATGACTTCTCGTTCTCTGACCTTTAAATCAAATAACCTGTTATCTCCATGTTAATGTTCTGAGGTAATGTTGTGCTGTAAAACAGGAATAGAAGAATCTGGTCTGTGTAACTTGTGTCATTGCTGTCATTTAGATTAGACTTTCAGTGTTAATTGTTTTAATATATTATTATGTTTTAATGTATTATTATGAAGTATTAATATATGTTTTAATAGTATATCTCAACTGTTTCAACCTTATTTGAAAATGTTTCTTCAGTAATCTTATTTGAGTTGGTTTAGGCATCTTGTTCTGTGTGGGAGAGTTCTGAAGTATAAGCCAACTCTTCATCAAAAATAATTTTCTAAGATGTTATTTTTTTCTGCATTTAAAGATCAGGAGGGTACCCAAGAATGATTTCTAAATGTTTCACTCATTATACAAGTTCAACTTCCTTCTACAAGATGTTGGTTTTATGACACAAAAGTGTGTCATAAAAATTAACATTTAGTTATAACAAGGAGATGTTTTTATTTCACTTAACATCTGTAGCAGATGTGAAATATGTAATTATTTTTGTAAAAGACTTCATAACTTTCACGATTCCTTTGTTTGGCACATCTTTCTTCTATTGGGCATTTTAGACAATTGATAAGCATTATTCAGTGGCATATGGTCTGAGTCTGACGTGCTTTGAAAAGAGTAGAGAGTACTAATAATGAGAATTCTGTGAAAATGGGAAAACCAGCACAACAGATATGCTTTGAGAAAGTATGGGTTTTTAGCATCTTGAAACAATATATCACACTCAAAGGGACAGAATTGGGCTGCACAATCTGTTAGCTCATTCTTGTCCAATCTGGTCTCCTCCTTTCTTTTGGAGCCAGCATTGTCATCAACTTGCTGAATTATACTCTGACTGGAATGTATTTCAGGCACAGGGTAATGTATCTGCTTAAATGGAATCCTATCTTTCTACAAAAGCTTTTTAAGTATAATAAATTTAAAATATATAAAAAAAAGTTCTATTAGCTTAAAGTAAATGGTTCAACAGTTTACATATGTGCAGGAACAAAGAAAATGACTACTTAGTAGTTTGAGAAAAATCTAGCTTGTTCAGAAATTAGAATAGAAAATATGGAAATATAGTTTACTTTTTAGAATAGATATTTTGCAATGGTACTAGAGTCCCGAATTGGTTTTCAAATGGTTTTTTTATTAAAAGGCAGATTCCTTATCAACCTAATATTAGGAACACAGGAAATATTTTTGGTTTTTTATCAAAAAAATCTGTGAAGGATAGCAAAACCTTTCAGCGTGGGCCCAATCCTACCTGTCCTGGAGTCCAGGGAAAAATCCCTCCTTGCATTAAGTTCCCTGCATTGGTGTTGTACGGGGGAGGGGGGGGTATGTCAGTACTGTGCATATTTCCTTATGTTATTTTTATATACTTATTTTCTGTTATTAAAGTATATTTTCTTCACCCTTCTATGAGTAAAACAACATTACAGTTGTTTTCAGAAAAATAAATAATAATTTAGTTATAAGAATGCAGAAATATTAGATTGGTTTTAAAATCACAGTGCTTTGTCTGTTTCTGGTTAATGAACCTATTAATTGTGCCATTATTTCCTAATAGAAAGTTATAATGTTCTTACACTGCATTGACCTAAGATAGTTATATTTTTAAATAAATTGTCCTGAGAATTTTAAGCCTTGGATTGTGCCTATGGGTAAAAGAGTTATGTTTATTACAATGATTTATATGAAAGTAAGGGGTCAGCTAAAAATGACTAGGATTCCCTGCTGCTAAAATGACAGGATCGTAGTACATGCGCCAGCTCTCCTGCTAAGGGTTCTTTAGTTTTCCTGTGGTAAATTATACTGCTTTGCAGGTATGACTAACAGCACCACAGGCCACCGCTGTAATACAAGTCAGAGGGGAAAAAAATAACCACCACTGATTGTAAAAGCAAGAAGAACATCTCTGAATAAATTCCCAGCAGTGTGAATTTAGGATGTTTTATGCTGGCAACTATATGGCAAAGAGGCTTATCTCAGGTTCTGTACTGAAAATTACTCACACTGTAAAACTGCATGTGCTGAAGGAGCAGTCTAATCACTATAGACTAATCCAAATCAGCTAATTTGATCCCCGTACTGCTCTAGAGGAAAAGGGAGTTTAGATTCATTATTTTCCCAATATCACATTCTGCTGATGTGAATAATGGAATAAATGTCATTGGAATTGGTTTCTTCCATTACATTAAAGACATAACTATCATGAGGTGCTGATTCTTGACGGGGAGAAGAAAAATTAATTCAGCAATCTTTTACCAATTTTTGAATGCAGAAATTGAGTAAAATGTAAATGTATTCTTCTTGTTCTGTTTTGTTTATTTTTCAGATATTTACCAGTTTTGTTTTCTATTTTTTCATCTTAATATCCTGCCAAATATATACATATAGCTATTATTTCTCAAAGTATCTCTTTAGACATGGGGAGCCTATGCAGTACTAGTACCACTCCATAAATCCATAGCACAGAAAACATTAATGAGTTTGATAATATTTTTAGTATTTTATGTTGATGGTCATAATTGTAGAGAAAATGGTGTATGTGTTCTCATTAGCTGTTTTTTAGTCTTAGAAGCAAAACTCTTTAGAATGGGTCATAATTCATGTTGTCCACACTGCAGTCACATGTCTACATGTTGACTAGAGAAATCAAAGGTTTGCTGATTGTATCTTGATAGATAAACTTTATCCTTTAACATATCCTCCTTTCATTCAGCTCTTTACTCTCTTCAAAGTTTAAGAGCTTCCATTGACAGGTCAAATTGATTGATCTGTCAAAACTTGAACGTGTTTTTTTTTTCAGTTGGGTTCTCTGTTACTTCCACTTCTTTGTGGTTCTGTTAGTCAATACTGCTTCAACAAATAGACTTTTTAAATGCTGTGTAATTTGCTCTTCCTAACAAAATTGATTGATTTACAAAATCCATATTGTTTGTTCATTTTTTTGTTTTAAAATCCTCAGTATGGACTGTTGTATTCTCCACCTTTTTTATACCTCTTAAGGATTCTTTGTATAATAGTAGTATCATCTTACATGAGTTTAGATATATGAATAATCTTATTCACATTAGGGTCTGAGAATTATAAAACCCAGGAAATATTTAGAGAGGGTACGGTTTTAAACATCAGAAGTGCAACACCTCAGAGTCCAAAGTAGAAATGAAGATATCACTGCAGTCAAGCAAGTATCATATTTTGGTACTTTGGGATACTCAGTCTGAGATGAGACTGAACACTGTGTCCAAATTTTTCAGTTACCCTGACTAATTTGTTCTGCACTGCTATTTTTTCTCTAACCATGACTATACCTCCTATGTTAACCATGAATGATGCTGCCCATAAGTATGCAATATCATCATGCCACTGCTGGTGGCACCAGGAAACCACTAATAAGAGCATAAATTTTAAAGTTCCTGGCTATAATTAAATTAAAATCACATAAAATAATAAACGACCTTAGAAATAAAACAATAAAAGGAATATTGAGGGATAAAATCACTAAACAAGACAGTTTTGTTCATTATTACTGAGAGGCTTTTCACAGAGGTCATCTACAGAAATAAATAAGTTTATTATCAAATTTACTACTTAAAAATGTAGGCAAAAAAGATAGTTAAAACAATAGTACTTAAAATGATTCCAGGTAGTCATCGACATGAGGTTTGAAAAATTAGAAATAAAAATAGCTCTTGTCTGGACTTCTAAAAGTTTTAAATGAATGCAATAAATGCTGGGTTTCACTACAAGGTTTGAGTCTATAAATTACAAACTCATACTCAAAAAAAATCAAAATTAATTTACATTTCAGCATGTGAAAAAAAACCTTTCTTGTGAATAATAACTGCAAAATTATCAAACTGAAGAACTATGTCTGTCTTTTCAAAGGCATTAAAGAGAGCCAAATTTATTATGTTACTGGTTGCAGGGATTTGCTATGTTTTTATACCAGTTCTAACCCCTTTGATACTAGGGATTGCATTAAACAAACACAGAACAGAATGCACAGCATTTGCCAGACCTGTCAAGATATTTTCAGCATTTTCATTTCCTTGTCTGTGTTACTTAGCATGTCAGTAAAGTCATGTGCATTTCCTATTCCCCCCTTATCATTAATATAAGTATTTTTTTAGACTAAAACCAGACTTTTCAGAGACTGAAGAAGGCTCTGTTTTCCTGTTTGTATAAAGAGCACTGAGCAAATTATCCTTGCTGAAAAAAAAAAAAAGGAAAAAAATAACAACAATCCTAAAAGTTTAAAATTTCTGGGTAATCTGTTTTAAAACATGAAATTATTCTTTCTGTTACAGATGAATGACGTTATAGTGACAGTTAGAGATTCAAATCTGAAGCTGACACTTGCTTTTGGAATAGGCATGCACCATGCAGGTCTGCATGAAAGGGACAGAAAAACTGTGGAAGAACTGTTTGTGAACTGCAAAATCCAGGTATATGTGTTCTTTTTGAATCCTACCATAATGAGTTTTACATGGAATTTTAAAAGTTGGCTTTTTGTTACATAGACTTCATTAATCTTTCTTTCTGTCTTAGGTTCTTATTGCCACAAGCACATTAGCTTGGGGTGTAAATTTTCCAGCTCATTTAGTAATTGTTAAAGGAACAGAATACTATGATGGAAAAACAAGGCGTTACGTGGATTATCCCATTACAGGTACTGACATAAATTATGGAAATGTTCCTATGTTGAAATGTATTTTAATCATGTCCAAATGATCTGAATTGTTTAGTAACTGATCACTGAAAATACCTAATCTGGATACAAACTAGGAGAGATGAGGAAAAGATTTCTTTGTTTAATGCAGTTGTAAGAGAACTCTTAAGATTTTATGTAATAATGAAAATGTTTCTGTTTTGCAAATCTTTTTAATGCTAAATTCCTTTAATGTGTATCATCCAAAATAGACATTAAACAATTAAAGAGACAATTTAGCTATGTAGTTAGTTATATAAAAGGAAGTCTTCATGCCTGTAATTTTTTTTTTCATTTTTTAAACCTTTTCTAAATAGAAACAAATTTCCAACCATAAACTTGGCCATGGTTTAAAACACAACAGTTGAATCACACATGTATGAGAAAATAAAGTGTTTACATAGTCACTTGACAGTAAATGAAGAACCTTAACTAGTCTAGTATGTTCACTGATGTAACGAATACTTCAAAAATAAGCAGCTAAATTAAATATTTGAATTTTGATCTTGACACAGACTTTTATTGCTTTCTGGCTCTGGTAAATTCATGTTCTGCAGCGTTTTCAACCAGCCTTAGAAAGTTAACCATGGAAGAACTTCTTTCAGAGTTCAGACAGGGAGAATATTTGTCTGGATGGTACTAAGCTTGAAGAATGAGGACAAGCTAAATTTATTCCAGGTTTCCTGTTCTGTTTCCCCTTTCTCTTTTCACAAGAGAAAGTTTATTATTAAATAATCCTATGCTACACTAGTGATGTATACACCTAAGGACAATCCAAATATTATTTGGGAAGTAAATAGAGAGCTTACATCTTTTTAGTTATGCAATGTCTTTTCACCCGTGCACTCTTTTTCAGTAAGAGGAGTTTAGTAATGAAAAAAAGCTCAAACTGAAAATACTACAGGGGTTACTTCTTCAAGTAACCCATCATAGAGCTTAATTTAGTGGTTAGTGCTCTGCAGGAAACTTGGGATCAATTTCCAGACCAACTGTCTTGTTCAGAGATTCTGGTATGACCTGGGAGTTTATCCATGCACACTTGTATTCCGTGACAGGCTTTGGGTGATGTAAATAGTCTCGGCAGCGAAGTAGTATCTTGCTTGTGCCAACGGGAAGACCAGTGATGACTGACTTTATTGCTGAATGAGGAAAAGGGCCAAAGAAAGAAATCAACTGAAACTTTAAATTTTATGTTGAATCTGTGGGACTGTCAGAAATCAGTAATAAAGAAAATAATGTACTTTAAAGAAATCAGAAACTCAATAAGCATTGGAGACTTTCTATGCTGTTTTAGAAACCTGTTGTACAGGTACTCACAAAGGCTTTAGGGAATGCTGATACTTTTACTCTTTATTGCCTTTTTTAATTCAGGCAACTTCAGCACAGGGAGTTCAATTCCTGCTTTTTCAATAAGACTTGGGATGGGGGAGGGAGTGGATGGAATACCACCATCTGTGATGGAAGCATTCAGATTTTGTTGTCTGCACTGCAACAGAAAATGCAGATTCTTTACTTTATGAAGAAACATGTGGTGTCGTTTGCGTAAAGCAGTTTTATTTTTAACTTTCTAGAGAATATTTGTGCATCTGGAATTTTTGTGGATAGGTAGCACAGTTTTGCAGCAGCAATAAAATGAAATGTAATTAATTTCTTTCTGAAATACTTCCAAAAATTTCCCAGTACTGTCTTTAATGCTGCCCTCAAGTTATGCCTTCGCTGGTCCATCGTGGTATTACTTGGTTTTCACTACCAAAGTTACCTTTCTGTTTCAGGAATGCATTTGGCTCCAAGGAAGCAGCTGAGGGCAGAATGAATCACTGTGGAGTGTTCAGTAATTTCAAAATAAGCAAGAATGCTTCTTTGAGTGAAGTCAGAGGTTTTGGGGAGGGCCTTTTCTCAGTTACCAGACATTTATTTAGTCAGCCAGTTGGATCATATTTAACATTTCAGGAGTTTAGTCGAGTGATTAAAAGCGGCCAAGGAACATATAGTCAGTAAAGAAAATATTGGGTTTGTATAATTACATAGTGGATATTGGCAAAAACAATTTCCTGATGCTTTTTAGTAAATCCATTTCCTATATGGTATTATGCACAATTTAATTTACCACATTAAAGTCGTTTCATCACCCTCCTGTGCATACACCTGTTCAGAAGCAGCAGATTTAAATAGTTTCATTTTTACATTTTAATGTCACTCCTAAACTAACAAAAGGAATATACTGATAAAAAACATTGCTGTCTATATAGCTTGTCAGTACATAAGTGAAAACATGTTACTCAAAACTCACCATTGGGTGTCTATTTCTCCTATAATGGTCCACTGATGTATCCCATTATCTCTGGATTTTCTCTACCCAGCTGAGCTTTGGGCCAAAAGCTTATTGATTCTGAACTCAAAGAAATCTCTTTTCAAAATGCCCAGTACTGCAAGCCACATGTTGGGCAGGTATGATAGAGCTCATAGGGAATAAACAAAACATAAAAAAGTTTTAAAATAAAGATGTAAAACTTACTTAGGAATTGCTTTCCATTGTTTCTTCTAAGTTAAACAGCAGTTGGAGGTACCAGAAAGGAATCAGAGCTCTGTTGAGCAGGACACAAAACAGCGTGTGCAGATGCACTTCTCAGATAAGACACAAACAAATAAATTATAAGCATACTTATCTTAGTGGGCAGCTAGCAAGTTGAGCATGTTTTGCATAAACTAGTATTTTCAATGTTCGTAAAAGTCATTAACTAGTATGTGCAAGTAATGGTGTGTAGGCAGAGTAGTAGAGGTAAGCTTTAGCTGTATCAGCTTTTAAATTTGTATATTGTGATCTGATATAGGGACAACATAGGATATGAAACCATCTCTAATCCTGTGCTATTAACTAATATAACTTGTCATGAAATTTGAGTGGTAAATAACATCGCATTCAGGAATTAGATATTGCCTTTAGCATTTTATCTCTCAAATACTCAAAACCTAGGAAATCATATCTAGCAGAAAAGCTTATATGAGAAACTTGCATAAATGTGAAGTCAAATATTTGAAAATTGGAAAATAATACACAGTTGTCATTTTTGCCTTCATGAGTTTTCTTACTCATCATCTTTAATTGCATATGACCAAATGAGGGATGGATGTGGAATGGAAGGAGACTAGATGAAATTTGTATTAGACATAAGCTTGGATTCTGTTGCAGTGGTGGTCTTTCAGTATGCAGGAGGATAAGTCTCTGCCAGAAAGAAGTTCATCATAAAGTTATCTGAGATAGAAAAAAAACCAAAAATCCTGTGTTGTATATTATACAGACATAAATACGTTTATTTATGCATCCAAGCAAATACATTTGGTTTATACATTGTTATCTCTTTGGCAGATGTACTTCAGATGATGGGACGTGCTGGCAGACCACAGTTTGATGACCAAGGAAAAGCTGTAATTCTAGTTCATGATATTAAGAAAGACTTCTACAAAAAATTCCTTTATGAACCTTTCCCAGTGGAATCAAGGTAAAGATAAAGCAAATACTACAAATGAGGGACAGAGGAAGTGGAAACAAAATTCCTGTGCTGGAAAACTCCTACATATTGGAGTCAAGAGGAAGATAATTTTCAAAAAAATATTACCCATCTTTACCCATCTTTCTCCCCTGAGTTTTCAAGCATTTTTGAGCTCTTCAGTCCATTCCCAAATAATACTACAAATACGTCTCTGGTTCAGGTGTTGTCTCAGACATGTAAATGAGAACACAAACTGCTTTGAAGGGCAGGGTTTAGGAGGACAAGTATACATGATTATCAGAGCCCTCTTCGAAATTCTGTGACAAATTCTTAATAGCAAAACGTAGGTGAGTTTCTAACACTTTTTACCTAGAGTACTTGTATCATTATAGATACTACATTCTTCAAAATTTCACAAGTTCAACGAGAAATCTACATGGTGTAAACTCTTACTAATACACTTTCAACATATCTTTCCTTTCAAAATTTTAAGATTTTTGTCAGAAATGTAGAAACACTACCTTTTTGCAGCCTCTCTGAACTTAGTTTGCTGTCTGGCGTAATGTAATTTGTGCCTTGGTTTTGATATTTTTAATATTCTTAGTTGTTCAACTAGAAGCTCAACTCCTGTAGATGCATGTTTCATGGAGGATTTCTCAGACATCTGATAAAGCATGAACATTACTGAAAGCTTTTCTCAGTGATGAAGTATTGTTCTCCTAAGGAAACTTCATCCCTCAACATAAGCAATAATGGGAGCTTTATTCTGCTCAGGAAATTTGTAGGAGCTTGAGAGTGCAATCCACCTATGAAATGTAGTGGAAATGGACTGGTGTATTTGAAAATTAACTTCTGTGGTGCACAGACAGACACATAATTTTTTCAAACAGAAAATGTGGAGACATACATTTCATTTCCTTAGGAAACCACACTTTTTTAACATAGAAATTTCATTTAGCACAAAAGGCTAGGAGTTGCACTTCTTCAAAATGATAGCAAATAAGTCAAAAGAGTGGTGTGATTAAAATATTGATGATATATCCAGACTGCATGGCACTAGCATAAACTAAGAAATATCTCTGTTCATTGGTAAGTGATGTTTCTAAATAAAGAAATCATATCTTCAATATAACAATAGTAATCACACCTTTTTCCTGTTGGGAAGACTATAAATAGTCTGGTTCTGGTAGCTCATTTTATGTGTATATATTTACTTTGTAACTTGATATATTCCATCTTTTACTATAAAGAAAGAATATTTGATAACCTTTCAGATGAAAATTGACATATTAATAACAATCTCCCTAAGTTCTGTGTAGGTTGTGAACCAATTAACTTAGATTTGTCTCGGTCACTTTTATGATCAAGTATTTGAAGAGGCTTCATGTCTTCAAAGAGAAACTATCTGAGTGTTTTGGAGGGGTTTTAGTTTGGAATGCTTTCCTATCTCTTCTGCCAAAGAGCAGATTTATCAGCTTTGTATAGTATTTCCAATTCGTAAAATTAAACTTAATATTTTTTTAATTAAAGTTTTTCATAAAAGCCATTGTCTGTGTATTAGTTGTAAGACTTGAGTACTCAACTCATATAACAGGCCTTGTGCTCTCCCTGATCATAGGCCTCAAACACCACACATTAGAAACAAAAGAAAAAGCACTCATTATTCTGGAATTGGATCATCTGTCCAGTTTCTGTTGGACAATCTGTGTAGAACACCTGCAGTTCTGACCTTTAGAAGCATTCAGTCAGCAGTATAGAGCAGTAAAACAGCTACTCAAGCCAAATTATTCTTTACTTTTAGCAAGAGGGAAAGAACATTGGGAAAAGAAAAAGGATTATAATATGAGAAAAATTAGATTGAACCTTAAGGATATTTGCAATTCTCTGATTGAACTCTAGCCAGGCATGATCTCATTAGATACCCTAATGGAGGTCTTTGTTCCATTTAATGACACAGTATTTTATTTTTTAAGAATGACTTTAACTGCTTTTGTTCTTCTGTGTTTTTGAGTTTAGATCTTTCTGGGTAAAAGTAGCTGCTCTTCTTTTTTTCTTTTTTTTTTTAACATTGGATGAAGATGAGGCAAAATCTGGGGAAAGCAGTTTTGATGTAATTTTAATAACCCTCAAGTATTTGTCGAGTATTAGCTAAGCTATTGCCACTGTTTCATTTCCTGTTTGTCTTTCCAGATGATTCTCTATTGGATTAAACCAGCATGATCATATGGTCAACATACAATATTCACAAGTTACCACTGAGTAGCTCCATCTGAATACACTCCATGAATGACTTAAACTTGTGCATTCTTGGTCCAATCAAAAAATAATTTGAGCTTCATTCCACTATCATGTAAAGGAGATGACTGGCCTTGCAATTACGTTCCCCCTTCTTCCGCTCTTCTCTTTTACCAGAAGATAAATATATAGTATTTTCAGATTAAAAGTAATAAACCTTTTAATGGACAACTCTACAAAATATATTACCTGTCTTTGTGATTGTAAAGTCAGCTAAGTCCTCTTGTTTCCTGTTCTTCAGCTTGTTAGAAGTGCTGGCTGACCACTTGAATGCTGAAATTGCTGCTGGAACTATTACATCTAAGCAGGATGCAATGGATTATATCACCTGGACTTACTTCTTCCGTCGACTTATAATGAACCCAAGGTGAGTATACAATACAAATGCAATTTATTCTCAAGGTAACTTGAGGTTAGAGTTGACACAAAGGTGATCCGTCTGCTGTTGGAGCCTAGAATACTTAGCAGTCTCCAGTGTAGGAGCATTACTGGCCCACACATGGAATAAATCTTTGTGTGCACATTTTTTTATAATTTTTTCTCTAAATATAAACGCATTTTTTGGCAGATAACTTTACAGCTTGGTGACAACTATAAAATAGCCTTATTGAGATGACTACATCAGCATCCCTAAAATAAAATTCCAGATTATCACATTCTTTCAGATATTGTATTTATAATGCAATTCTTTTTTTTTTTAGCTACCACATTGATGTGTTCTGCCCAGTTTTCTTTAGAAAATTTATTAAGACCTGGACTTTCCTAATAAATGAGAGAATAGCTATCAGCTGTTTCTCTGTGATAAGGTTTGCTTTCATTAGGGTATCCTGGTGAAACCATGTGTGCAATATTTTTGATGATTGCTATCATCCTGCCTAGCTCCAGCTGGTATGCAGATCATTCTGAGCTGTTCCAGCTATGTAGCCTGCCTTTGTCACAATGCTGTTTTGGGTAAATGGTATGTTACCTGCCGTGTGATCAATCACTCACCTGCCAAAATAATGTGGCAAATAAGGAATTAATCATTTAGATCACTGCATATTTTTTAATGTACTCCAGAATGTTGTATTTCTGAAATCATGTTAACATCCATAACATTTGGCCAGATTTTCAGCTGAGTTCTTTATGGGCAACTGCTGCTGGGAGCCTACAGGTTATAAAATAATTTTCTTTGATCCTTTTTAGTCTTTATTAGTTTTGAATTCTGAATCTAGTCCTATGCTGAGGATCTCCCACAAAACAAACAGAATTTCCATCTAGTCTTCTTGAGAAATAAAAGATGCAGAGTGTTAGAACTGTAAACTAAGGAAAACATATTCAGCCTTCTCACTTCATAGCTAACAAAATGCATACATTTATATGGAAGGTATTTCTCTTCTGAGAGTGACAAGCAGCTAGATTCTGATTTTGTGTAGGTTAGATGTTGTATTTTTTTAGTATAAAGAATAAGTATTGTTACTTTAAAATGTCTTGCTCTTGAATTACTGTGGTAAAGTTCTTTAGTTGATTTGATTTTGGCAAGCTTTGATCATGTGGTATCTGTGGTAGGTAGATTATTAAAGACACAACGTATAGCCCAGAGGTAAGTGTAGAATATAGAAATATTGTTTTAATTGAATAGGCAAGGTCTTCCCAATATAAAAGAAGGTTTCCACTGGAGGTTGGCATGTTGACTGACAGTCCTTTTTTCTCTGCAGTTTCTTTACTGTCATGGAAAGCTAATTCTGGAGTTATCAATTTCAAATTTAAAGCAAAAGTTCTGTTATTCTGAAAGGATTGTGGGAAGAAAGTTGGGAGGAGAGGGGAAGAAAAAACCCATTTCATAATGAGATATAGAGCCTTCGTAGCGAAAAGTAAGATGAACAGATCTTGAGTAGTCATGACCATAATGCTAGGATAGGAATGTCTGTTGAAATTTCTAAAGAAGTTGGAGTCTTCCATTGGAACGCCACACATGCAGGTTGGAACAGTTCACAAATTGAGCTGCTTTACCCCCTGTGTCATCCACACGGGTACTCAGCATTCCTTTTGTATTTAGTCATGAAGGGAGAAAAATGAAGGATATTATTAATTCTCTCAAAGAGATCACTTCTAGATACAAAGCACAAATGTAATGAATGTGCATGCATTCCATTCTTTGATAAGATAATAATATGAAGTTTCACCCAAAGTTACTAAACTATCCAGTTAGTAGTTTTCCTGGACCTACTATCTGGGGTATTTCCAGACCTCCTACAAGCCAAGCAAACAGTTCCAGTAGTCAGTGTTTGAATGAGATACATCCAAGGAAAACTGAAGTTTTATGAACAGAAGTCAGTGATAGTTGAGATAACTTTGAATAAATTGCAGTATGAATGGAGTTTACTGTGCCATAAATGAGCATATGAATTGATTGATATTATGAAACAAGAACTATTTGCAGCCTGTAATAATCCAAAGATTCTGGGGGTTATTTTTTTTCAAAAGAGTAGGGGCACAATTGCTGATTTTCGGTTTACCCAATACCCACTCAGTGTCACTTGATAGAAGTGTTCTTTATCATGTCCTACCCCAAAGCAATTTTGTTGACTTTCCACTGTGAAACAAGAACTATTTTCCAGACAGCAGGTGATTGTACCTTAGTAGTGAATAAGTAATTCCTGTATGCATGATTATTAAATTGCCTTGGGATTCATTGGCATAAAAATCATTGCGTGTGATGCTGTAAATCCCCAAAATAATGGGGATTAGATAATATGCAGAAGATTTATATTCTCATTTATTGCCAGTTTTAGCTACTTGTATGTTAAAGCTGCATAAACAAATGTAGGATCATCCTATTCCCATCCAGTATCATAAAATGCCTTACAGAATGCTTAAAATTTGTACTGTTTAAGTAATGGTGATCCACGTTTGTTGTGAGATAGAGATCAAAGTATCCTTTTGCTCTAAGTGTCCAGGTTTCTTTGAAACATCAAGTCATTATGAAAGTTTTTCTGGCAAACTTGAGATAATTTGTTAAACTTGTGATTATTTTTTTTAAAGGTGTGGAAAATCTTTGCATGTTAAAATACTTCTTTTCATCAAACCATTTTAATTTTCTTGTTTGATGAACCTCTGTCTTTCAAAATCTGTGGAATGGGTTTTAATAGTCTAGTTGAGAGGAGCAATTCTGCTGTTGATTTGGGGGAGTAGAGTAGCTGAGTGCTAGTTTTGTTTAGAGGCACACCAACTAGTTGTGCACATGCTGTTCAGGAGATGATGTGCAAACAAGAGGGGTGGTCCAAATAAAACTGTTTATCAAAGTGTATCAGTCTCAATATCCAGAGTTTCTTCTCTGTTCTTCCCCATGTTAAGTCAAAGTTTCTGTGCTACTTCAGTCAAGTACTACAACATGTTCTCCTTTCCACGTAGAGCTGTGGTCGATATGTTCTTTACTTAGTCAAGGTCACACATGACAGATCAGTGAAGTATCCTGTTCTTTGCAAGGGGCTATTTTGACAGGTCCATCTATCTTCCTTCCTTGTCTGAAATGCCTTGATTATTTCATTCTTTTACCTTTATATAAGTTTATATGCTGCAACTTTCTACAAAAGAGAAATGGCTATGGGAAACATTTTCTGTGAATCAGGTTATGATACTTTCCAGATACGTGTGCAGCAAAAGAGAAATAGAAATTTACAACATATGTAAAGTTAAGCAGAATCAGCTTTCATTTGGAAAGTTAATTTTTAGATATTCTGAGAGCACATATCACATCACTCTTAAAATGTGTGTGGCTATTTTTTTGTATTTATAAATATATATGAGAGTGCATCTGTGGACATGTACACACTTACAAAATCAGTTTTCTATGTAAATTCCTTGTGAAGACCTGAAAAAAAAAATTTTATTAATTCATTCTGAGAATTATTATTAGGGTTTTTTTTTCACTTTATATCAGTCTTACAAAGTTTTCTGGAGTGAATGAATAATACAGCATAAATTATAAATAAATTATCTCAGACTGCTGCTCTTATCATCATACACTTATGTTTTACTTTAAATTTCAGTTTCACAGTATGACTAGCTGAGCATGTGAATAAAATATCTGAATACAAATTGTAATTATATACTGCTCCAGTATAGTTTTCGGTATTGAGATGACAGGTAATATCAGGATAGAAGTCAGTCAGGATAGAATACATATGTTGTTTCAGTGACCTAAATCACAGTTATTCGGAATCTTGGGGTTAGTTTGGAATTGTATCAGAAGGGGGAATTACTGAAGAAAGTTAAATTAGCTAAGATTGAGATAAAATGAAAAGGTTTGGCAGTAGCTACTAAAAGAAGCTAGAACAGGCAAGTATATTACACTGCAGTAATTACCAATATTCATATTTTGAGTTGGTAAAGAGATATTTTGCGGGGTGGACTCTTCCTTTTACAGTGACATTCAGATCTGTATGCATGCTCAGATACATATGCATTTATGTATATATTCCATAAATGACAGCTATAGACATTATTATGAATTTCGTTCTTTTGAATTGTTAGGGTCACAGTGATGTGAAAAGTACAGGACTGTAGTTCATGGTATGGTTTTACGAAATATTCAGACAAATAAAGTTTTTCTTAGTCTGTCAGACAGGGAAGCCCCAGGGTGCTGAGCATTTGAGCCACCTTCTATTCCCCACTCTGCTGCAATCTTAGGTGAGAATACAAAGGTGAAGACCCCACGTATCTGCATTCAGAAAGCAAATTCACATAATTGTCTTCCTACTTCTGGGTATGATTTACCTGTACAAATTGACTGTTGGAATATATGATAGGAAAAAGAAATGTCCAATCAACATGTAAGGAAATGTACGTGCGTCTATTACCTCTCATTTCTCATCAACACATCTTGGGAGGTAAACTTTCTTGTAAATGTTATGATTAGAAGCACTGATGTGGAGGAAAATACCTTGATGATGTCAGAGAAGTTGGACTGGTTTTTTGTTCTTACATAGCCACAATGTACAGTATACTAAAAGCTGATTAAAGATAGCAGTGTATCTATTTCTCATACTTGGCATAAGCAAATATACAGATGCAAGAAAATATGATAGAAGTAAAATACAGAAAGACATAACTGTCTGCAGCATTTATGAACACTGTAATGCATTTTAGCAAACCAGTCATGGATTCCAGAATCAATCAGTAATACCTTAAAAACAGAAGTGAGTTGGTACATTGATTCATAGCTCTCTGGCTATGAAGGTTCATCAATTGTGCCATATATTCCATACCATTTCCATAGTACCATTTGAAGATGGCAGCTGCTGAAGGCCACAAGCTGATGAAAGTAAATATAATTGATGAATGCAGTAAAGGGACTTACAAAAAATTACTATCTATGCTCCTTCATACTTGTTAATAACAAAATTCTGCTTTCAGAACTGTAAAATCTCAGAAAGCACACTTTCTTGCTATAAACTAAATGCTGTGGATTTCATTATGTGTGTCACCATTACTACCGTATAATCTGAACATAAAAAACATGGTGCTGTAACAAATGACTTCACAGCATTGACAGTTATAGCAGGACCATTTCAAGGCTGATGAAAAATTTCCCAGAGAGATCTCAGGTCAGGTTTACATAAGCTAAACAGGAAATGATTGCCACCATTCACATTAAATCCTAAATGTTTTGTGTAACTTCATCTACATTTTATGTTCCTGCACGTCTCTCTGTCTCTCTCAGCTGATGAAATTCCACACTTCCTTAGATTAGAGAAATAAGTTCATGTTTCACAGTTTGTTGTTCTTGCTAAGCTCTACAAGGTTTGGGGATTTTAAATATGTTTTTAAAAGAGAATAAAAAGTTTCTTCAGCTTTTGATTTGTTTAAATTTTACATACTTTGTAAATTTTTATGATACCTAGGGGTTTGTTATTGCTTTTTCCCTATGGACTACTAATGGAAGTTAGCCTGTCTAGCCCATGTGCTAGATGCTATTAGGATAAAACTGCCTTTGACTTTCACACCTCTCAGGGGACGAGTAATTGTTGTGTTCAAACAGCCTGTAATTGTGATCCCGCTGGCTTTCTCAGTGCGCTTCTGGCTATTAGAATCATTAAACAACTCAGCACCTGTTAACAGCATTGTAAATATTCAACCCTGCTTGTGTGCAGGTTGAGTCCAATATAGGAGAAGGCTTACAGAGCCCAGCCTCATAAATTAGAGCTTCTGACAAGTCAATTATTGTGAAACTGGGCTTCAGTGTGAAATAAATGAAATGGTGTGCTGATAAAAAGGTAGGCTGTCTGTTTATAGCAAAGGGAAAATAATGACTAGATGATTCAATGCAGTGAGCATGAAACTGCATTGTTTTTATTCTTTATCTGTAATTAAATAGATAGGTAATATGGCTTCATAGAGGAACTCAGGTACAATGCAGGTTTTATACTTGGAGCATACCAACATGCAGAATTCAACTTGCATTTATGCCTGCACATTGAAAATACTGTCTAATGTCATGATACCTCTGTTTACACCAATGATTTTAACACAGTCTTTGAAGACGAATGGCTTTGATTTTTATTAGGGGAAAATGTGCTGAATTACCAAGAAGATCCTGTGGGTGTGCTCAAAATTATATTTACCCCATTGCAAACAGTAGTTAAAACATACTGGTACCACTTCACTCAAGATTGCAAACCATTTAAAATTTTTCTTTACATTGTTTTATTTGTAGTAGGCAGCTAGATATTTACTCCTTTGAAAAAAAAAATTACCAAAAAGCTGCAAATTTAAAATTCACATAATTTTTAAAAGGCATTATAAATGCCTTTTATGATTATAACTTCAATGTTAAATATTACAGATTAAGCAGAGCACAAGATAAAATCTGTTTGAATTAGTGTCTTAAATTTAAGTCCAAGTTAAGAATTTCAGCGTACTGCCCATGTTTCTTCCTTTGTTTTATCAGTATTAATCATCAGTACTGCAAATAAAAGTGCTGAAATTATATGGTGGAAGTCTGAATACCATGACAACAAAGTGCCTTAATTATAAGCATTTCAGTGGTGTTCTGTTCAATTTAGAGAAAAATACTAATGAATTATTTGTGGTTTAGGTGTATGAAATAGAAAATATTTTCACATCCTTAAACAAGTTATCTAGCTAATTTGCTCAATTATTTTCAAAAGGTAAACAAAATTTTACAAAGTGATTTCTGCTAATAAGCAGAGACTAAATGTTTTCAGTGGTGTCAGGCAGATAAAAGGAGCAGGTGGAAATATTTACCGTTTTGTATGATCACTGTGTTACTTCAGTAAATTTAAAAGGGAACTCATGAAAATTAGGTTGCATCAAAAATACTGTTAAAGTACTTTTTCTACAAGAAGTTTTCTTTGCATGAGGCTGATAATATATGGCTGTCTACCATATAAAGTGTTTTAGTCAATACAGATATTTCTCTCAGTTTGTTTTGGATTTGGACAATAGCTATGTTTTAAGCATGAACCCATATAAAATGTCGGAGTTGAATACTCCACTGCCATATATCTATGCTTTGTTGTTGTCTAATGTAGCTGACTACTATCAGAACAGATTTTTGTAGTCTTTTTCTTACGGTAGTACTCTTTTACTCCTACTTCACCCAATTATAAGTAAACATTCAAAGCTTCACAGAATTAATCCCATAATTTGGAATTAATAACAAGAGGAAAAAAAATCTGGAAATTACAAGACTGCTATTTAGCATTCAGGCTTTTTAAGTTATGATACTGCTATTTAAAAAGATAAATGTTAAAAACCTTGTTTAAGAAAATAATAGTGCAAATCAGATTCTGTAAATAAAGCAGTTATGGAAGAATGTTTGTAGTGTATAAAAATGAAATTCCATCTTTTGAAATTTGCAAACAGCAGCATTATAGTAAATGAAATCGAGCTTAACTCAGAGAATGGGATACATCTGCCCAAATATAGCATCAACAACTGCACTGGTTGTCTAAAGTTCTTTCTTTTTTCATCAGTGATTACATTTCACCGCATCCTAAAGCAGATCTTAAAATACTTCAGATTAATAGCATTCTGCAAGCACATATTTCTTTCAGTTGGTAATAAGGGGAGTTAAAAAACTAACTCAGGTGCAGCTGTAACTTTGTAAAATTGGCTAAAATTAATCTCGGCAGTGTTTTACAGCCAGTTGTTCACCTGCACAAAATAGCACTGAAAGAACCTACTCTCCTTTACAGCATGTGGTATTGTTTCAAGTGGAGTCCATCATAACAGTAGGAAGTCTTAGTAAAGCAACCAGTTAGAACAAAGTAGCATCTTTCATCATTGCTCAGTAGTCTATTTGTGCGACAGTATTTGACAGAATTAAATGAGCGGGGACTAACTTTTTTATTGTGGTTTTTAATATTTCAGTAAATCATCAATTTTTTTTTTGTTTGTTTGAATTCTGCTTTGAAATTGCATGATTTAATTGCTCTGCTTAAATTCGGAATTTTATACCTTTCTGAGCATGCTCAGTTTTTCTTTATTGCTCATTGAACTTAATTGTTAGTTTTTGAATTGGTGTCTCTGTTGAATCAAGGACACAAGTTCTTACTGCATTTTTGTCTGGAGTAAAAGTTCTCACTGCACTTATGTTAGTTTGTGTGAGTAAAAATCTATTAATGTGCCTTAATTCTACAGTTAAAAAGTGCAAACTTCAGTCACCGTGTCTTTTTTATAGGCTGGCATAAAAGTATGAACAGTTTTCCTTCACACAGAAGACAAAGAGCCTTTGTGACTATGTAGTTTACCTAAACATTTTACATGACAGTGAATATGTGAAGTAACCACATTGACAAATACCTTATTCTTTTTTTTAGCAATTTTAACTTTGAGAATAAAATGACACAGAAATATAACAACACTAACATTTAGATTGGTGTAAGTTTAATTTTTTAAGAGATGTCACTATATGCCTAGTTTTTACTTTCAGAGTTCCAGGATGTAAGAACAGTTGCTCTCCTGGGTGGGTTTTCTTTCTTTCTCTTGAAGTTAAAATGCTGGTACTTGTGTTAATATTGCTTGTCCACTTTCATGCTTATCAGGAAAGTGTACTTATGCAATCAGGAAAATTTTCCCACTAACACAATATAGCCAGTCCAGTTCTGTTTGTATCAACCTTTCTATTACTAGACAGATAAATTGCCATCTTTCCATATGTACATGCTGGTCTTATGTTGGCTACTACCACAAACCGTTTAAGAATTATGAATTTCTTTTTAGTCTTTATAAGATAATAGTTTTGTGTTTAATTGTTTAATGTGGATAGTTGCTGTTCCAAGTATGAGTGTTTTGTAGAAGCCTTGATAGTTTTCTTACAAGACGTTATTGTTAGAAATCTTCAGAGTGTAAAAAATATTCATGTAATGCATCTGTTTTCAATTTATCTAGTTACTATAACTTGGATGATGTGAGCCATGACACTATGAATAAGTACCTCTCAAGCCTTGTTGAGAAATCCCTGTTTGATTTGGAATGCTCCTACTGTATTGAAATTGGGGAGGTAAGACTAATCTATGCCTTACAAGATTCAGTAAGATACGTGCTCCTAAAAGTTGTGAACAGCAAGATACATACTCCTTGATTTGAGATGTTAGTTTGTCTATGGAGCTCTTTGTAAGGCATATGTTGAAAATTGTTGTGGCTAAAGTATGATGCTAAATCATTTTTGCTGTTCTCTCTTTTAAAGTAGTCTTAACATATTTCACAGTTATGTAGGAACCCTTAATATTGAACCACTTGGCAACCACGTATATTTGATTCCTCTTCTAACAGGATAATCGCAGCATTGAACCTCTGACATACGGCCGTATTGCTTCCTATTACTATTTGAAGCATCTAACCATTGGGATGTTCAAAGAGCAGTTGAAACCTGAAAGCAATATTGAAGAATTGCTCTTAATTCTGACAGTAAGTGCTGATATTTTCTTAACTTTAACATGCATACTTTTTGACTCTTTAAAGACAGAAGTGTATGAAAAAAACGCCCCAAAATAAGGAAAAGCCTTTCTTTCCTGATCTATAATTTAATTTTTTATTGTTTTGAGAAATATACCTGAATAATTTCTGATCTTTCAAGTGTTTCATCAAATCAGTGCATCAATATTAATTTATACATTTCTTTCTCTTCTTACGTCCCTTTATAGGGACAGGATCTATACAAATCTGATATTTGTCCTTTCTAAGTTAGGTATAATACTAAAATGCCAGAGTAATATCTGTATGTCCTAAATCTGTAGCAGGACCATCACATTGCCCTGGGACAATCTGGAAGATACAGCAACTTTAAGAATTAAGGGAAACACATGGGAAAAACCTCTTTCCTAAAATGTCTCCTTATCCTTTTCCCAGACACCTCATGATCCTTGAGGTCATAACCTGAAATAACATCATTTCATACTGTTAGTCTAGTGACTGTTTAATAGAGAAGTACAATGCAAGGCCAAAGACACAGTGTACAATGCACTGTGTTGGTATTACATTCTCACCATAAAAGAATCAGGGTTTACTCTGTTTTCCTTTTTAAGTACTTAAGTAGTTATATCTACAAAATCTCCTTTTTCAAAATGCTGTAACTACTTGTACACATGTACTTGAAAACAAGAAGTGCCTGAATATTATTCAGGAAAATTTATTTTTGCCCACTTATGATTATAGTCTCTGTTACATTATATACATTATACAAGTGGCCCAAATTCTGTAATATTCTGACTTCCAAGTGTTAACTTCAAAATTTAGAGTCCCATCTTGCAGTATTTATGTATATAACTTTTATATTCATTATTGTTTTGACATGCTGCCAAAAACTCTCTTAGGAGAAATACAAGAAGAAAAGTTAAAACAGTGCTATTCAACAGTTCGCAACTCAACAAAACCTGATCAGCATTTTATGACACTGGGAAAACCACTTTTCTAATACAGAGACTTTTCTTTCTGATAAATTTAAAATTACTTGCTGCAAACATTCAGAGTTACAGCTCAGAAATAAAGGCCACAGTAATATTTTATAATGGAAAGTGTTAGACAGCCTAAATAGGAGAATTGCTATCACTGACCCTGCAGTATCAGTAGTTCTCTTGTCAGAAAACATTGCAATTATATTAAATGAAATTCAGTGTACTCATCTGAATTCAAAATGATAATCATCCACAACTCCTATATGTCCTGTATGTAAAATAACTGAAATTTTAGGAAGAAATGTCCACATGTGAACAGAAGTTAAATAATACAATATTGAGTATTCGAGATGAGAGCTTTACTCCAGCTGTCATTAAAATCTCTTCTCTCTAGAGAAAATTTTCTCCACCTAGAAATGTCAGGATTTTTTTTTCTGATAAAATTGGGCAGGGAAAGTTTGAGAACAGCATTAGCAGAGATGGCATTATGTAACACTGCCTAAGCTAGTGAGCAGTATATGGAAGACGAATGATGGAAGCAGAACCTAGTGTTCCATGTCTTAAGTCCTCATGTATTTGAACTGCTTGCATTCAGGAAGTGCAAAAATAAATGGCAAATATTTCTGTGGTAGGTGAAACCTAGGACCCTACTATTAGGCAGAGATTGTAAAATTTTAAATTTATTAAGCTTGCTTTAATTCTTTCTAATTTTTTTCCCTAGAAATATAGTCTTTGAAGCTGTCCATTTACAATCCTAAGAGGAATGAGACTAAAAATAAAATTGCTTAGGGGTCAAAATGTGCCACATGTCAATTTAAAAGACGAAAAGGATATATGAATGCTGGATGCCATTAGAGCTGGCAGTGTTTGCTTACTTTTTATGGGGATGTTGATTTTCATAATTACCAGTGGAACTACTGTTCTATCTTGTTGAAGGTGTAAATTGAAAGGATTTTTTTCAGTCTGATGTAGTGTTGAAAAGAGTTGCCATTTCAACAGTTATCGCCAAGGATTTTTTTTTCCCCTAAACACTGTGAATTAATGAGTTTTATAATTACAGCAGTTGCTTCACACCTCTATTGTTAACCAATGACATTACATCTGCCTCACTCCACTATTGCCCTCCTCCTTCTTATTGAAGCATTTAGCAGTTTTGGCAATAGGGAATTACATGGCATGGGGTAAGTAGTCTAATTAGGTATAAGTGAAAATCCTGAGGGAAAAGGATGTTTAAAAAGTAATTTGAAGAATCTCTTAATGATGCTGGAACTGAAAGCTGTAGCTCTAGTACAAAAAGGTCTGTTATCATTACAAAACATAATTATAACTGTGATTATTTTCCTGATCACTCAGTTTTAAAGTTTTGAATTTTGGACTGTGTTTTTTAAAAATAACCATTGGAGCATTTCTCACGCAGTTGCAGGATTTTGTAAATGCAACACTTATTATTTGCTGGCATTTTTCATAATCTTGCAAACCTTTAGACATTTACAAGTTGTCTGATGTATATAAGGAAGGCAGAAGTGAACAATTTTAACAAAGAAAATCATGATTTTTTGGGTTTGAAATGGGATAATGACCAAATATATATGGAATTTGAAAAGGAACAAAAGTTTGTTTAAAACGAAACGAGGAAAAAACAAGATTGCCTTCAAGAATTCAGAAATTTAGGATTGGATTAAGGGGTTGAAATCTGAGTTTGATTAAGGGATTTTGAGTTTCAGATTGATACTTTTCCATGCTAATGGAAGTGTTCAAACATCAGGATTGTTCACCAGTGAATTGTCAAGGAATCTTTACAACTCACCTGAAAAAGTAGCTTTGAGTCATCCTGTTTCTGCTGTTGGTGGATCTCTCAAAAAAGTCACTCAACAGCAAGATTTGTTTCCACTTAGTAAAGGCTACTCGTAGTCTTCTGTGGTGCCTGTTCTTTTCTCTGTCTTTATTTTATCTTTTCATTTGATCATCTGCCAGCATTTTGCAAGATCAAATATATTTTTTTCCAGTATGCTGTACGGGTTGAGGTATTCATAAAATGAACAGGGAAAGGGCACATAAGAACAGCCCCACAGTCATGTTGGAAGTATACAGTAATAAGTGATTCAAATAGGTGGGTTACAATCCCCTCACGCTTTCCCTGCTCCTCTTGGATTCAGTTACTTTTGTCACTGACTTGTGCTAGTGGATGTGTATTTTTTTTCTGAGAGAAAATGTTTGATGATTTTCCATAGAGCTTTCTTTAAAACTTTTCTAACCATGCTCAGACAGTAGCAATCCAAATGAGCTTAATCACTGTTGAGTTATGGTGCTTCTTGCATTAAGTATTATTGATGAGAAAGTGTTCATGAATTATTACTGACAGGCTGGATTTCCCTGAGGTACCTAAAGACTGTTTTCTTTTATTCTGAAAGTTAGGTGCAGAGATTAAAACAGAGATCTAGGTAAAAAACAAAGAGATACTTTGGGGTGATTCTTGTCTTTTTCTACACAAACGTTTTTAAAATCAAATAGAGATTAGTCGTATCTTGATGAAAAAAAGTCTGTCTTGCTGATTGATCAGGATTGTGATGGCTAGATCTACTAGTTTTGTGATTTTTGGTGACTTGTTAGTATACTTACCTTGTTATCTGGTTAATATTTCTATTTACAGAGCAAATAATTTGTCATGCCTGTCCCTACCAGACAGTAAAGAAGAGAACATTATTACCGTCTTTCATCCCTTGTTTTATCTGCATGTTGTCCTTGATTTCTGTTTTTTTTTATTCGACCTACAAAAGAAAACTAGTTGTTTTTCATGTGTCTACTGCTGTCTTTCATGTAAACTGGTAAGAGATAGGTTTCTTTTGTTAAAAGCTTTCAGGGAGCTTAGAGACAGAACAAAATGGTATTTGTGTTATAGCGGGGCATACATGTCTGTCTTTCTGTGATGTAAACATGGACTTGAAAGTTTTTTATCCACATACCTCTTCCCTATATTTCTTTCTGAAAATTGATATGGTCACACTGGCTTGTATTAAACTAAGTAATTTGGAACTCAGCAGAAAATCTGTCATTGCTGGAGTCACAGATTTGGAAGGTATAAGGAGGAAGTTCATAAAACAGGCACTCTCCATCCCAGATAATAGATAACAAAAGAGTAAAGTTATTAATGCCTTATCTGTCTTTCATTGCCCATTAGATATTTGTACAATGAGATTCTAGATAACTCTATTAACCTGTGACTTTATTTTCTGTTCATCATCATTGGCACTAAGCAGGGAAATATGTGAGTCTTTGTGAATATTTACACTCTCAGTCTAAAATAATTTTATTTCCATATCACAATTTTATTGCTGGTTTGGTCTCCCATTAAGGGACCACAAAGGTTTCTGACTCAGTGATAAACCATCTTTTCAACAGGTCCCCAGTTAGGCACCAGGGAAGGGCAAATTAATAAATTACAAAATTACTGTTCAAGAAGAAGCAAGTTTTTTGTAACATTTTCCTGCAAGCCACGGCAAAAAAAATTGCTTTTAGGATATTTTAAGATATTATATAAAACTGGGTTTCTGCTCTATAATAATTGCAGAAAAAAATCAGATTGTTTTTCCTAAGTCAGTAATTTTCTACTTTAAAATTACATTTGTGTTTAATTTAGAAGAAAAGAAAGGTGCTACTATGAGTTTCTTCAAGGCATAAAAGCACAGCAAGACTATATTCATTACGTTACTCTTTTTGAATATGACATTTCAGTGTCAAGAATAGAAATACTTTATAATGTAAAATTTATATCAGATGAAAATCAATTACGTTACATGCTAACCTTTAAAGAACTTCCATATTTGATTTCACATCTGTCGTACTCTCTCAACAATATGAACATGACTGCTGTGGACACTTTGCAAATAGAAAGAGGCCTCAGCCATTATGCATATTTTAGTGACCCCTTGTAATAGAAGAAAACTGTTACCTCTTACCATTAAATCTTTTCTTTGCAATAAATCCATACCAAGGACTGTTCAATGCATAAATTTCATCCTAAACATAGGCATTCCCAGGATCATTTACTTAATTTTTATGCATTCTATATTCTCTGGATTTTAATATTTTAAAACATTTGTGCTTCAGTTCCCACTTGAAACATCCAGATGGTATCACAGTGTGTTTAATAAAATAGTTTAAATTTGAAAACAGTGTTTGGGTTCATGAAAATAAAACAAAATGTTATAGTCGATTTTAATAGCATCCAAATTTGATATTCAAAAATATCTTGTACGTAGCAGAAAAAGTACTTATATGAATACTCACACACTCAATTAGTCTTGAGTTTTCTCTAGTCCCAGTAGATGGAGCAGTTTTTAATGTTACGGTAATAATTGGATATACTAATTTTTTTTTAACATCATGACACAGCTGTTTCCTATTTTTCTTTTTCCAAAAGATTGTTTGATTTTTAGTTTGAAAGCATCATATGCTGCCTGCCTTTCCAGAAAAACACAGTCCATTGGTAAATCAGGCTAACAATGCCCACCACTGACAGCTAACTGAACATGGCATAAGTCTTCCATTTTTATGGCATCAATAAGAAAGAATTACAGTCAAAACCAGAAAATATAAAACTCTCCCATCTCCAACATGCATGACTTTCTAACCTCGGATTAACAGATCTCCTTCTTTTCTTGTCCAGTCTTCTTACTCAATTTCTGTCATTATGTGCCAGTTTAAAAAAAAAAAAAAAAAAAAACCTGAATCGATATTCAGGAAATTTAAAACCCATTTTAAAGTTGTAGTTAAAGGTTTTTGACATATATTTCCCATGAGGAAGGCCATAAAACAAAAACTGTTATCTTAGATATAATAAAGGTATTTGTTTAGGGTTTTTTATTTGTTTTGATTGCAGTGCATCGTCCAAGGGAAAAACTTCTGAAAGTGTATATAGCTGCAATAGTGGAAGGCAGTAGCCTCAGGCTATATACCCAGTTCAAACAGCTGCTTTAGTAACTGTTTCTGTCAGAAAAATGAGGAAATAAATTCCTTTAACAGGAGCTATAGGTGCAGTTATAGCAACAAAAGACCCGTGCATACCAATGGAAACTATTTTGATGAGCCAGGAGTTGTTACAGTTGTATATGCTAGGGCAGACAGAAGTACTGTCCTGGTCTTGTACTTAAAAACATGAATGTTGGCTGCCATTGGTGGCAAATCAGAGTTTGTCCTTGGTACGTACAGTAGAAGCAAGTTCGTTGATAGCAAGCTTGGTTTAGCTGACTGCTCAAACCTGAAGGCAATTCAGCGATGGAACATTTCTTTGTTTTAGCACAAACACCCTTTACTTATCAGTTGGCAGTTAGAATTGTAACCTTCATCATGCAAGATTTCGAATTATGCATAGTTGTGTACATGCAGCCATCTTTTGGAAAGTATTCATATGGAAAATGAAATGGCTTTCTTTTCAGCAGTCTTGTCATATGCCTTGATTTTCAAAAGTAAAATATATTTGTTGAAATAATGTTTGCATTTGTTGAAACAAAACTGCAGTTTTGAACAGCATCTTTATTAAGGTAAAGCTGAACATTTTATAATTTGCAATACTACTTTGGTAAATGGCTCTGTGTTCTTGTGCCCCAAGTACTCCAGAAGGCAGTCTTATAAGTTCAGTGTGCTTTTTAGCAAGTCAGTTCAAGTTCTGCCTTACTTTCTTCCTCTCAATCTGTAAATAAAGCACAATAAGCAAATTTAGGCCTTCTGCAGCCTGCAGTTCTTTTGTCTTCACTGCCTTCTAGGGAACGCCTTTGCTTTTGGTAGAATTATACATTTGTACAATATTTTATAACAGTTAACAATCATATAGCTGATGAATTTGTTTTTACAGAATAGAGTGACACCAACTGGGCCATACAGACTGCTGTTTAAAGGCACAAAAATGTTTTTGTCTGTCGGCAGAGAAGTTATTGCTTATAAAACTGTTAAGAAAGAAGATGACATATTGTTGCTTGTTCTCTGATTGGAACAAAAACTTCAGGATAAGGATTGGTTTGGCTGAAATAATTACATCATACAAGATTGGTATCCAGCATATATTGTTCCTTTAGCATAGTGCTTTAAAAAAAAGGACATAAGAGGATTACTGATCAGTCCTTAATGAAGTATCTGACACTTGTATTTGCCTATTTACATTTAGATTCTTTCTTTGTCTCATTTTCTGTTTTTTTTCCTTATGGGACCTGTCTAGTTTCAGAAATAGAATTTTATTTTAAATGTTGATGTTATATTATGTTCATCAGAGATGAACTTTTAAGAAATCTGCCTCTTCTATTATTTGCCTAATATTTACAAGATGTTTATTTAATAATTACTTAGGTTTGCTACCTGTAATGTTAGAAGAAATTGCAGAGGGATTTTTGCTACTAAAAGGCCTAAACTTTTCTTAGTATTTTGAAATTGGAAATTTGGTGTACCATGGGAAGGTTGCTTTTAGAGATCAAACAGTTGCAGATACTAAGCCTCTGCAGCTTAATAAATGTGATCCAGGCATCAATAAAAATATTAGAATTGACGTATCAGAAAACAGTCAAATTATGCACTTTTTAAAGTATTGTTGCCTGCGGTAATGCTCAAATACAGCTTTCCTTAATTTTTAGTAGGTCATTGTCCTGTTTCCCATGGAAGAGTCAAATCGGACATCACTAGTTTGATTGGGTTGCCCACATGCCAGCTTCCACTGCCTTCCATTTCTGTCTTCCAGTGGAAAAGACTAGCAAGCCAGCAGGGATTATTCAAACTACTAATTTTAAGAAAGAGAAACTATCTCAAGTCTATACCTTTCACATTATAGGGTGAGAAAATAGCTAAAATTCATCTCACAACAGGCCTCTTAAATGTTTCTCCTAGCAAGGTGAAGGAATGTTACCATGTTCTCTTATAATGTGTGTCCATGCATGTCTCTTGACAAAATATTTTTTAGGTACAACTGATGCATACAGTATTAAAAAATTTTATCTTAAGCATATTAAATCATTGAATGCATAGTATTTTGTAGGTTAAGGAGAGGAATTTCAACTGTTTTATCATTTGCTCAAGGTAATAAACAATGGTAAACAATATGAGGTATAGATAATAGATAATTTTTTCCTTTGCATATAATTGTCTTAATATTTACTATATGTAGTCATATAAGATGCTAATTTTTAATACTTCTTTAGCTATAAGAATGCATGTTTGCTTTCTCTTGATTCACACAGAACAGATGGATGCTTGACTGCCTGCTAATCCACAGCTGGAATGGTTTCAGCGGTTTCCACGTTGCTGGGTTAGAGTGGCTTTTCTAGTGGACTGAGAGGGCAGCAAGAGAGGGATATCATTATTCATCAGTATCCCAGTGGGATCGCTGCCAGCAGAGATTAATTTTTTCTGTTATGCTTGTAAAACAAGCTCAGGTGGAGTCTCTAATCCTCAGGGCACGGGTGGCAGATCAAGGAAGATGCTACAAAGCTAGTTAATTTTCAGATTCTAGGGGAAACAGAAGCTCTGTTAGATGTATAAATACATGATTGCAAATTTAAGTAGCTCAAATCCAAATGGGATCTTCCTAGACATCTGGTCCTGAAAATCTCAGTTTTCTTTGTCTTTTAAAAGAAGTTCTTAAAACTTTACACCAGAGGCAAAATTTCTACAAGTCTCTTAATCATCAGTTATCTTTCTGTTTTGTTTTTTTTTTTAATACAACTCTTACAGTTCACTTTAGATTAATGCCTTTATTTACAGGTCAGAAAGACCTAGTATAAGTCTGTGTAGGAAAACTGAGTTTACAATATTCTCAAAAATTTGTGTGCAGTGAACATCACCAAGAAAAATTATCACTGCGCTAGGAATATATGGTATGTCCCATTCCAGTAACAGCATGTTCTGTTAAGGTCAAGTGTGGTACAAGGGTGTTTTTGCCATGTAATTCTTTGTATCAGACCTGTGGTCATTCATGACAGAAATGTTGATAGCACTTCCTCAAATCAAGCACCCCAAAATGCTCACAGATTTTCTATTTGTTTAATAGACTTCAAAATTTTTTTTTTACTGACTTTTTTGCCTCCTCGGTGATTACCCGTCTTTCTCACCCTTGTAATTACCAGTGTTTTCCATCTCTGTATTTCCTTGTAGCCCTTGAGTTCTTCAAAACATTTATTTAGATTTTCAAGCAATGTTAATCCACATAGCTACACTGAAATGAGTGGAGATGTGCCAGTTTTTATCAGCAGGGAACTACCCTTATTGAAATTTACTTGCAGCAGCTGTCATTTCCTCTTAGACTTGTGTTTTTTTATTATAATATTAAACTATTTTCATTTAAAAGTGATCAGAGTTAGACCAGTAGCACTGGCTTGCTGAAAAGACATTGTTCATGTAGGCACCTTCCAAGTTTCCCATATATTTCTGCCAGTTCGTATTGTTCTTCTATTATTCTGGCCTTGAGCCTCTCTTGAACAGAGGCTGCTACTCATTTCACCACATGTTGACAGGTATTCACGCCTGTGAACTTTTTATTCCCTTTTGTCTCTGGTCACATAGTAGTCTAGATCCGGAATTTAATCCAGTACAAAAATGCAGCAGTGTGCATTTGCGGCTCCCCACTAGGGGAGCTACCACAGGTCAGCAGATTTGAAATCCGGTTTTCAACACACAGAGCTTTTACAGCTTACCATTAACATATACAGTATATATGGGCCCCATTTCACATAAAAAAATTAGTAGCACTCCTGTCTCCATGCAGAGTAGTATTAACTTAATGCAGAGATCTGTTAACTTCTTCCCTGGGTCTGGGCTCTGCACTGGAAGATCCCAATGGAGGATCAAAGCCAAAGATGGAAAATGACTGATCGCTTTCCCAGGAAAGCTCTGTGCCAGGATTTGCTATTACAATTTTTATTGCTATCATCATCTCAATCAGTGGTTGGGCCAGCTAATTCAGCCAAGCTCAGTTTCAAAATGTGGACAGACGTCCAAATGGAACTGAAGTAGATTTCTCATGACAATCAGACTTTTGAATGTATACTCGGAGAGGTTTCCCCAGTTTTGTCTTAGCACATTACTGAGTTCAAGCACTGAAAAGCTTTTCTGTATTAGTGCAATATAATCAGTTGCAGTACAGCCAGAACCAGTCAGTTTTAAATCTTTCCTATAATATGACTTGAGATTACAGGGAAAGTAAGTTGTGGGTCACTGCCCTATCTAGGTTTTAAGATTAAAAATAAATGGAGTGATGATAACACATGCAGAATGTACTGGTTCAAAGCATTCTCACGAGAAGTAATCAGAAAAGTCAGACCTGTTGGAGAGGCAAAAACTCAAATATACCATTTACAACAATAAAATGGAACAATTCTCTCACATTACAATAATTCACTTTATAAATGGAATTTATAACATTCCATTTATATTTCTTTGCTGTGGTCAAAATAACTTATTCTAGGTGAATAACTTAGAAACCTGAGAGGGAACTAAAGCCATATCTATGAAAGTTGTACAGGCTTAATACTATGAAAGTACCTGTACATTCAGGGGAAAATGTATTTTTAGAACAGGTTTTATTAGGACTGGCCAAAAAAAGTAGCGCCGAGTTATGGTTATGATCATAACCTTTATGAAATATGGATTGTGAGAGTTAGGACTTAGTAAAGTATGCAACTTAAAAAAGAAATTATCCTGAAACAGAATAGTTCTCTAAATATATTATTTAACATTTGGTAAAATAATTGCAACAATTGTATTATCTATTACTGTATCTTCCCCTACACTGAAACTCAGCTTCTCTAATGTGCTTAGGAAACTAGAAAAGACAGGGAAAATCAACTTTCAAGTTAGTACAGAACTCCTAAGAACTTGTTTCCCATGTCAAATTATTGTTATTTTATATAATCCTCCCTCTCCTGTGTGCCAGCATGCTTGTATATTCTTTTATCACCTCCATGCTGAAGCAGAAGTCTGTAATTTAACTTGGTACTTTAGAAGTTCCCAGATCTGCCAGGTCACTCTCTGCTACTGGTAGCTAATATTGCTGACCTCCTATTGCTCTGTGCTCAGTGGCAAAGGTCTTTTAGACTCCTGACCTCTGGTCATCAGGAATGTCATCAGTAGTTTGTAGTTTGGATGTTTTAAGTAAGAAGTGAACTTGTGAAATCTAAACCCTTCAGGGTGTTTTTAAGTGATCACTCAACTGTTTCATGGCCCTAGGTTGTACTTTTTATAATCTCTGTAATTGTAAAATTTGTGGTGTTTATCATATGCAGCTATGTAAAAGCAAAAATCAAAGACTTGTCTGTTTAAAGTGAAAAGTCTGAGAATACAATTAGTATATGGTTTCTCTGATCGCTAGTATGATAACTTTATAAGAATTGTAAGAACTTTTAACTTGTATGTTTCTATAATCTATGCCCATTGCAGAAATGTGCTCCTTTTAAATCCTGAAAGATAGTTACAAACTAATGTTTAAAACATGATAGATTTGCATAATTGCATGTTGACGGGTTTTACAACTTTCTCTCTTCAACTTCTCATGCTCAACTGGAAATTTCCAATATCTGCTCTGATGAGTCTTAAATCTGGAGACAGAGCCCAGGGTAACCCACCCCCACTGTTTTGCTCTTACCTAGTTAATTGGATTAACTTTACTATTTGAATTCTGTATTTCTTTTTTTTTTTTTGACACGTATCTATTATCTCTAAAAGTGCATTTAACACTAATTAGATAATAAATTTAAAAAGTTACTATTTGTTTCAGAAAGATATTGAGTAGGTCTTTTTCCTTGGACAGTGTTCTCAATCCTACACATATCTGTTTTCTTCTTGTCATTTTTCCAAAAGTAGAGAGTGGAGAATACTCTGATGGAGTACTAGAGAAGTGACAAGATCATTTTGCTATTACCCAAGCTGGAGTGGAGTGTTAGGGCAGACAGAGTCCCCAGTGAGGGTATGCCCTTTTCCACAGCCAGGGACAGCTGCTGCCTAGGGGCTGTGGCTTTGACTCCTCTGGGCCTCAGCGGCTGGCACAGGGCTTTGCTTTCTGCCATTCCTCCCTGACAGCCACCAACCCTGGAAAAGAAGGAATGGGAAGGCTCCCATTGGAAAGGAGCTGCCCTGCAGCATTGGCTCCAATATACTGGGTACCATTTGATGGCACTGCCACATATGCATGCAGTTGACAAGGAGAGATATTATACAGTAGATGAAGATTAGGAGCCTATTTATAAATATGGTGTCTGTGTTGAATTACAGTATAATGTAGTAAATATATTTTCATCTTGCTTGAAAAATTTTGTTGTCTTCTTTTGCATCATGTTATGCCATCTTTAAGATCTCTACAAAACTTCAGTCTGCTCTGTGGTTTACCAGAGCCTGCCAGGCTACCCTGGAAATCTGAAATGCTACTTCTGCAAAGTTTCTCTTAAAAGTATATTTTTACATGGGTAAAATAGAGTGAGCTGGTAGAAATGACAGAGGTTTTTGCCTTTTAGTCTATAACATGAATCTTGAAAACATGCATCATGCTTGTTCTTAAAACCTATAACTAGTAACATATGTTTATAACTGTCTTTTAACAGGAATATTGTCCTAGACCTTTTATGGCTAAGATTAAAAAAACACCCAAATGCTTTAAACTTTGGAAGTTGGAATTGTGTCCTATAAAACTGAGACCAAAACACATACATTTATAGGCTACCAATAAATAGGAGTTTATAATGGAATCACTAACAAAGTTAAACTTTTCAGAGCAGTAATTCTAGCAAGTACTTCTCCAATTCCATTTTTCAATCTATTTTCCTTTTTGATATGAGCTGAAAAACAAACTTTAATTCAATTTGGTCTTCTTTTCTTCTTTTTCCTCTTTATAAAGCACATATTTCCTCACATTTATTTGTTTTCTGAATGTAAATGTAAGTTTGATTGTGTTCTAGCTGCCTGTCAGGATAAATCTGTGTCAATTTAACGTCTTTGCTTATAAGTCAAACTCAGATTTGAAAATGTGATGATAAAATATAGTATAAATATGTTGGTTAATTTAAATCATTTTCATAGTATATGGCTGTGTCATTCCTGTGTCAGATAATATGGTCTTGTGCTCCTGGGAGGAGCACGAGCAAAGGAAGATTAACTTGGGAACTTAAGAAATTCTTTTATTTTCCTGATAGTACAGGTAGCAGGATCAAATGAGATTTTTGTCAGCACACGAGTGGAGATATATATGCGTATGTATAAAAAATGGAAATAATTTCAAATGGTTTTAAGTACAGGAGCTCAAGTATCCTCAAAGAAAGAATTTGTGAATCTGTTATGAGACAGACCCCATTACCTAACTGCTCACAAACTATCAGTCCTTGTTATTTCTCTATTTTGACCATGCTACATGTCTCCATCCTATATTAAGGATAATATAGATATCATCCAAATGAGGAGAGTTACAGTCTGCTTCAAATTTTGCATTCCAGCTATTTCCTATACACTGTAGCACAGTGTGGCAGGTCAGGATGGTGTAATAGAATACTCTGTGTCAATCTGTACAATGGCACACAAGACAAAAGCCGATTATGTAATAATATTATTGTTGAACTTACATATGCCTATCCAGTTACCCAAAAAATTCTGTTTGCACTTGCAAAAATAAGTTGCATATTGGCATACCTTAGGACTTCTGGTAGCAGAGAACTAAAATTTACTTCATAATGTATTATTAGTGTCAACTGCAGAACAGCCATGAAAACTCCCCACATTTATTTATTGCGGCTTATTTTTATTTGTTCATTTTGTGCAAAAATGATGATTTTTGCAGTCTTTCAGCATGTACTAAGATTACGAGAAGCTTATGTAATTTAAACCAAGTTTCAGGTAAAGAGACTGCAATTACTGTATTAGCTAAAAATGATCCTCATCTTTTCTCTTTGTTATTATTTTGGTAGTTACTTTTAGTACTAGTTTACTGCAAGATTTTTTAATACTTTAGCTTAACAACTGTTAGTTTTTATAGCATATTTTCTCAGAATGTTTTTCCTTTGTTTCTTCATCAGAAACTTCAGAGAGAGCAAAGCACATTGCAAGTTTATTAAAGTTGAGAATATGGTGTGTTTGGGTTCACAGTATCTATATAAAGAAAAGGAACATACAGGCAGTCAGTCAGTTCTAGGGCAGTTTCAGTAACAACATTGCTAAAGTAAAGACTACTGGTTCAATTCTGGAATGTGAGAAACTATTTTTGGTTTATTTTAGACCCTCATTGTTACAATTTAATCAACTGCTCTTTAAAGTCTAGAACTCATTAACTTTATAAGTTTTACTGTTCCCATGACTGAACTTAACTTAAAATATTCAAGTTTACTTTAGTTGCTCACCTTGATCCTATTTCTGTCTGTGGTCCACAAGTATCCTCTTCTTTTCTGTAGGCAATGTGGCAAGATGTAGTTACTTGAGATTTAAAATGTTTTAGAAGATTTACACGTAGTATAAGTTTATAGTTCAGCTCTTACTATAAATCAGTAATTCCAGCCAAACTTACACTTTTTGTGGGTATAAAGAAAATCTGGGGGTTTTTTTAACTCTATGGACAGTGTGAAGCATAGTACTCACCATGTTGGGTACCTTGTTTAAATTTTTGTTTGGTCTGACTCCTCAAATGCCTAATAGAACCACAAAACTGCAAAAGGTAAATTTTAGAATAGGATGAGTTGTTTATTTTTAGAACTGTTCCAATAGTTCAAATAAATGGTAAGTTGCATTTTTGGAACACAGTGTTACAGACAGTGCTCTAAGATGAATCTGTGGCTGGTGTTATGCAGGAAACAGAGTTCAATTACTAGAATAGCCCTTTGGCCTTGTAGAATGTAACTGTTGAGTTTATGCAGGTCTCTGTGTGACATTTCTCCCTGGCAATGCAAGTTGCAGTCTCCTGTGAGACCATCCCGCATCACGTACGGGTTGAATTGTAGGTCTGAGAGGACTTCTACACCCTTGAAATGATGCAGCAGTCTCCAATGCCCAAAACAAGACATTATTGGGAAAGTCCATCACAGAAATGCAGGCGAGATGTGACGTGACTACCAAATGCACAGTTGCAGAAGCCGTAGCTAAAATTCCTAGTTATCTCCTGGTGTACTCCGAGTTATGAATAACTGTGTAGGTGCTGGTAAACATATTATTTGCACGTGGGCTGGAACACTCCTGATTTAAGAGAAGGAAATGGGAAAGTGAAAAATGCAGAGCAGTGTTTCGTGGTTTAACTATGAAGTTTGCATTGAGTTTCTGGACTTTAGAATGAAGATTAATGATTGATACGTAATTTGATCTGTTTCCTCACCCATGGAAGTAAGACCGGTGTTCAGATACAGTGTACTAAAACCGTATATATTATATATTGTGTGGAATAGTTGAAGCTACAGCCTTTGCAGCACAGATTGAGATTCACAGTGAAAAGGAAAACTAAAATGAAAAAATATTGAGTGAACAGCAGGGCCCATTTGAGGTGATTACAAAGGATGTTTCTTTATTCTGTCTTTTCTTGTGCAACCTGAAAACAGTAGCGGGGGGTTGCAAGCAGAGTTCATCACAGAGTTGTCAATCACTGTCATTTAACATTTTGCAATGGAAGATGTCTTTATTCAAGGACAGCTGGGCAAATCAGAGAAACAGATTTGCAGTTAGTAGTCTGTCCAGCCTACACTAAGCAAACAAGGACAGGGCAGACATACCGGCCTCTCACATAAAAATATAATGGACTCTGCTGACCTCAGTGCCCTCCATTCAGCTTCATTCTCAGTTGTATAAAAGCTTCACTACCCATTCTCAATTTCCTTTAATTACCTACATGATGCAGATAAGAAAATGAACCTTACTTACTTACAGTCAATGATCACAAACAGGAAATTAAGTAGGCAAGTTGTTTAAAATAAGAAGAGTGTTTTCGAGGTAAATAAAACATGTGCTGGGGAAGAATTAGGGAAAATGCATTTTCAGGGCATTGGAATGACTTGGCTGATCCTCCTTCTTTCTGCTACTTTAAACTGCAAAGCAAAATTAAGTAAAAATCTCCTTGGTAAATATTATTTAAAATATCTTTGAAGGAGAAGCCAGTTAAATAAAAAGCGTGAAGCAAACATGCAGAATTCTATAGGGCTTAAAAAGATTGTGACCTTAGGTTCAGAGAATAAATGACCACAGTTTTCACAAGAGATCTAGCAGAGACATCAGGATTAAGCAGCAGTTGTCTTTATTCAGTCTTCACTTCTAATCTGCAGTTGAGATATGAAATAAACTAATGACATTCTGATTTTCTTTCCAAAACTTAAATTGTCTAATACTTACCATTCTTTTTATATTAATATCAGTTTAGACATAGTTTCCTCATGCCATTAAAGAAAAGAGAAAATTTTGTGCCATCGGTTTTCAAGGGATGAAAAACAGCTATCTAACTCTTTTTAGGAAATGCCAAAAAAGGTTCTATGTGTTAGAATATTAATAAGCAGATACGGTACTTTGCAAGTCAATCAGGTAGTTTTAGTAGGTGTTCTAAAATTACCATTTTTCTTTGCCTTACTCTTTACTGGTTACTGTTGCAAATATTTCATTAATGTGGATTTGGAGGAAGTCTGACTGGAGATTGAAGACTAAAATGCATAATATTGAATCTGTAGTTTAAGAGGAATATAAAACCCTGAACACTTTAATTTAATGGTTTCTGCTAAGCCTGTAGTTTGGAAGACATTGCCCTTCGGGCTACCCAAATGACTTTTTATTTTATGGCAAAAGAAATACACTTTCTTAAATTCCAGATGGAAAAGATATCACATATTATAAAACTCTTAGTTTACTTGCAAGTTTTCTACTTTCGAAAGATCATTCTCGTTCCAAACAATATATACACATACATGCACAAGAGGATTTTGCGGAGGAAAAAAAATTGCCAATTAAGTCAGAAGAATTACTCTTCAGCCTAAGTTATCGTTCTTAAGGTGCTTCTGTTGAACTTTCTTTCAGAGACAGTGAGTTTCCCTAGCAGGAGAATTAACATCTCTGCTCAGGCTACTAGAGTAGTTGTACTTGCTCCTCTCAGCCCCACGGATGTTGCTACTCATAACTACATTTAGATTACATGTTGGTGTGCAGCTCCTTTTTGCAACAATGAGAAAGTTTTTACACAGCTTTCATTTTGGCATGAATAGCATTAATCCCACTCTGTAGCACCAAGGATGGTTTTCAGCACATGCTTACAGTTTTGCTCATTGCTTTGATCGCTCATCTGTTGCTTAGACACTGACTGCTCAAAATATTGAAAAAATATTTGAAAATAACCTTACCAGAGCTATTTCAAACCTACTGTGTTTTGAATAGAAACAGAAAAGTATAAACCCTGAAAATTGAAAATGTGAATTATTGACTTCTATATAGCTAAGCTTAAAATGTTTTTGTGAGCCAACAAGGTAGGATATCTGTAGAAGGTCATCTTCTACTACTGAATCCATCCAATGAATGTTTTATTTCATTGCTTATATTTTCCTCTTGTCTAATGTTACTATCAACTGTGGGGAAGAAAAAGAATTTAAAACCTATAACTGAGTGAATATTTGTTAGTATTATATTAGTTATTGTTTCCCACATGTGATTTTGATAAATAAGTACACTTTCTAAATATTTAAATGATGCTATTTTAACAATAAAATCTAACTGTAGTAAATTAAATGCATATACTTTTAATGTCTCAGCAAGGAATAATAGTTATTCTGAAGTTAATTACAATTATTAATAATTTATTTCTTTTTTTAAAGAATGCTGACGAGTACACGGATCTGCCTGTGAGACACAATGAAGATCAAATGAACAGTGAACTGGCAAAACACCTTCCAATTGAAGTCAATCCCCATTCATTTGACAGTTCACACACAAAAACACACCTCCTGCTTCAAGCCCACTTCAGTCATGCCATGCTGCCTTGTCCAGATTATGCAACTGATACAAAGACAGTACTGGATCAAGCAATTAGAATATGCCAGGTATTGTGATGCATTTCAATATGTAACTCTTGTTGGGTTACTATTTATTCTTTGAGTGGTGTAGTATTTTGAATATAGAAAAATCTGAAGATTTGTTATAGTCTTGTGGAGAACTGGTACAACATGGTATTATAGCACTGTTTGGGGAGAAACTAGATGCTCATAAAGATTCTCACTTTATAGAACTGGAGGTAAACAAACTTATGGTAAAAGAGATAGTGGTACTCTGGCTGGAAGCATCTATTGCCATAGGCTTACCTCTGCTTTCATATGCAACAGCTTCCTATCTCTGCATCGTGGAACGTTTTATGTAAGTCATTCCTGCACGAGTGTGCTACCTGCAGATTGTTATGCTGACCCCCAAGAACCTGTCTCCACCTTCAAGAACCCATTTCCCCTGGGTACTTTTATTTTTATAGCACCCAAAAGCACTACAGTCACTGCCAAGCATAAATAAAACATGTTTTGAAATGTGATTTTGGATGAGATACGGGGGCTTTCTCTAACTTGTGTATGTCTTTTATGTCCCAGTTATCACACAGTGAAAGAGCACACTTTCAAACTCCGATTTTAAACTCAGTCTGGAGTCTTGTGACTTCTTACAGTTGTACTGCAGTTGCAACCTACAGAAACCAAACTGACCATGGAGAGTACTGGTAACAAGTGATCACATGCACAGCTGCATGCCTCAAAAGAATTTTAAAGCAGCAATTTGAGTTCAGAATAGAGTGCTACCATATCTGAAAAGCTCTGTTAGAGTTACAGCAGGAGAGGTGAGCTCTTGTTGTCGCAGAGAACAACTGCCCCTCTGATTCTGCTGGAAAGAAATATTATTCTCTTGTCATACTGGACAAGGATTCATTCACAGGTTCTTGAAGATCAGGCAGCCTTCAACAAACTATGGTTCAATATCTGTAAAATAGAACCAGTAATTCTTTCTTCCTACAGTTCTCTAGACAGAGAAAATACTGTGGGCAGTTTAGTGATTTGATTGAGGCTCAACCTTATACTAACAAAAACAAGCTTATAGTACTAATGTAAAACAAAGCAAAACTGAAATTAAGAAAAGGAAAATAAGAAGCAAATAACACCACAGATGTTACTGCTACACAATCCTAAACTTGGCAACCAGCAGTGCTTGAACTCAAGTCTATTCCAAATATTTCAAATCAATAAAATCATGGTGCTGAAAGCTTCAATGTAAGGACAATTATACAATATACTCAGTTATTAACAGAGAAAAATGTCACTTGCTCAGGTGAGAAAATTCACCTTTGTTTCAAAGGAATCATATACTTTAAGTTCATTTAGATGTTTGTGGAATTAGCATTTGGGAGGTAATTACATATTTTGGGAAAATGTAAATTAAATATTATTTTCAATAATTATTTTGCTTAATATTTGTCCTTCTTTGCTAAGAAATGTATTTTCTTAATCCTGTTACTGCATCATAGGCATTTCAGAAACAATAATCACTTAGAAGAAAAAACTCTGAAATATTCAGCAGTACCTTTAAAGTGGAGTTCAGAAAAACACCATTATTATGCCTTGGCACTCCAGCCTTCAGTTAACTACTACATAATGTTATGTATCCAGTCATCTTAAAAAAAAAAAAATTCTTCTTTAAAAAACAAAACAAAACCAAAAAAAAAAAAAAAAGAAAAAACATGCAAGCATTTTTGTATTTTGAAGTTGGCACATGGTTTACATCTCTTGGGAGAATATTAGTTCCATGTAATTAGTCACGCTTTCCAAACGGAGGTTAAAGTTCCCAGAATCTAAGCAATAGACAGGGTTACACTTTCCATACTGGTTGTTACCTTTTTCCTTAGCACTGACCTGATGATGAACTCTGGGTCAACAGAGGTAGAAAAAAAGATGTTAGTTGTGAGAAAAGGAACTGAACCATAGAACCCATTTATATCCATTTTATCCATTGATAAGCATATTCAGTGGGTGTTGTTCTGTGTGTGTGTGTGAACACGTGCTTGCGCATCACCAAACATAAAATTCAACAGTGAGGCTGGAATTGTTTTTTGAGTTACATTGAAATTTTATTTACTTCCAAAGTACTTCAGTGTTAAAGTTGTGTAGCTAACCTTCAAATTGTGACCCAAACACAAAATGGTATTTTTGCTGGTGGGGGTGTGAATGACAGCACTGCTTTTCTATTACAAGAAATCAAGATATTTCAAAGAGCTTTTATAAGTGGTTGTATCTCAATATGTACAGCAAGCCTGTATCCCAGGTCCCCTGCAGAGCAGATTTGCCATCTCTAGCTATGATATACAGGCAAGCCTCTTTCCATCACAGGCTATTAAACTTCTCCAGTCTTCTGTGGTGTCTTTCACCTGAATCAGCCTTCTCTCCCATGGTCCTCTCCCTTTCCTGTCCCACCTGCTTTGTCCTCCCTTCCATTCTTCCAACATCTTCTGGGCCTCTTTCATCACTAGTGACTTTAGGCTGAGTAACGTTAGTGGTCAGACAGAAAACTATGTTAACAGCATTACATAGGTAAGTGTAGCTGCTGGATTTCAGGTAAGATTTCACTATCTTCTAATTAAAAAAAATTATGCAACCACTCAATTTTTTCTGAGATGTCTTAAAAGTTTTGGCTTTATGTTAGAATTCTGTTCTTTATACTTATGATGAAATATAGAAGTCATAAGCATTTAACAGAATTTGAGGAGTCATGGTGGGAATGTAATTGGAAGAAATATATTCTGTTACAATTTTCCTGTAGTTGGCCTTTGTTAGATGTAGGTGGAGTTCATTATAGCAAGATAAAATTTAGTATCTATATACCCAGGATGAAATGCAGAATCTTTTCGCTTTTACTGCAGAAATATGGGCAATAGCAATATGTAACATTCTGGAATGTAAATGCCTGTGTGCTCCTACACCCATCTCTGCACTGAATGGCCACTGAGGCATTGACTAGACTGAAGGAACACCCCTGCTCTACACTGAAAACCTCAAGTCAAAATCTAGTTTGTTATCAGTGACAGACTCTCAAAAAGCACAGAAGGTTCCCGTGGCTCAGAAAAGCTACCATGACTTCCTATGTAACCTTGGCCAAGTAATTTAATTTTTATTTGCCTCTGTTACCATTAATACAATTACAGTAGACAAAATATTCTCTTCAAGCCTTGCACTCTGCATTATTTTTACTGAGAAAAGCTAGAGATGTCAGTAAGATGGTGCTGAGCACTCCAGTAGCTGCTCAAAATCAAACATTTTTTCACTTCTTGAAGGGGAATGAACATTAAATAATAAAAATTCTAATGAAAATATTTTTCTAATATTTTTATAAAATATAGTTATTATTGTAAAGACAATACCTCACCTTTTTTTTCCTATCTGATTTAAGAATATGTGAAACTAAATATAATCTCTCTTTTTATTTCTTTTTTCAAGCTTTATATTTTTTGACTGTGTATTCAGCGATCTGTTCTTACTCTGCTGTTCTAAGACTATTGCCTATATTTGCATTAATTGAAATGGATAATTGAGGCAGTAATACTGTCAGTCTTGGATTCAGCAGGGCCGTCTCTTCTCAGAAATAATGTGACAGTTGCTGGCTTTGCATTGGGATTGGCCACAAGCCTCCACTTGTAGTATAATCGTTGATAAAATATTTTAATATTGCCAGGAGTAGAACTGCCATGGAGCTCAGCCTTAACCTTTGAGAAGTGTTTACCTATGGATGTGTTAAACACATCTCAGTAGGGTAGCTGTGCACTGAGAGAAGATGGACATGGAAACAGATTCCAAACTGCAGAATAAAGATTAGTTTGCAGGGGACAATTAGTTTGCACATCCCTGAAACAAGTACCTTGTAACGCTGTCACTGATGGCCTGTCTTTCCCCATCATGTTACTCCTCTGGAGAATCTAATTTTGACAGGAAAGGAAAAAAACTCTTTGGATTAAGCACTGTGTTTCCTTAGCTAGATGATGATGCTGCTTTACCCATTCTAAAATCATTAAAGTAAATAAGTTGCTTCTGGTCACTTAAATTGCAAATTTTCCCACAGTTCTTACGAGAATCATCTTTGTGGTACATGTTCAGAGTTGTTGCACAAATGTACTGCCCGTCAGCTAAGAGATACCTTATGTAGAAAATACTTCCTGTACTGAACTTCAGGCTGTGCTGGGTGATGGTTGGAGCTGTATCTATTGCTCCTCAGAAGGAGCAATAGTACGCAAAAGGTAGTTTCAGGCCATATCAGCACAGATACAAATAGCAGAGCAGCTCATGTTGCCATTTCGTGACTGAAAGAAAGAGTATGTCCCTCAGCCCTGCACTTCTCATCATACCCAAGCCTCAGTTCATAACAGCCACTAAAAGTATTGACTGGGAGAGCCATATCCCTTGGATCTTTTCTTTTTCCCTCCTATGAGGAAATGGAGAAGTTCTTAAAGATCCTGAAAGTGTTTTGAGCTCATATATTGCCTGTTGTTAGTGCAGGTGTGCCAACGACTTGCTGCCAGGTGGTGGGAGTTACTGGAAAGGCCTATTTTACAGTTGCATATGTAAGATTTGTCCAGAAGTGTCCAGGGAAAGAGCTTTTGTGTAATGGCTGCATTGGCAACTATCAATAAATGGGCAGCTTTACTGAAGGAAGGGAAGAGAATCAAATTAACTTGAGAATGCAGAGGATTATTCAGAAACAAGTGAAGAGCAGAGCCCATATCTCTTGAGCTACTCAACCTATTCTTTGTGTATGTGGTAGTATTCCAGTGATAGCACAATGTTTGCAATTTTACCTAAATACTGGCTGCTTTCATGGTTGGATGGCTATTCTCCCACATTAGGAGGGTGGAAATAATAGAATAATCAAAAAACTTGTAGTGGATATACTGGGCAGTAATGTTCAATTATAGATACTAAACAGCAATTGGTCACTTTGTAGTGAAAGTACCGGGACATGCTGAGGTGGAATTACTTGTGCCTGGTTGTGTTGTATAGGTATATATGTGGGAAAAGGGAGGGTTACCTTTGTGGCTTTGGTGTTGGGGTTTTGTTTGCTGTGAATAGTCAGTGAACTGGTGTATGGAAGCATCTTGGTGACAGTTTAATGATGATTTGGTGCTGCTTGTGTATAATCCCTCCCCCACCCATGACAAACCTTTTCCCAGTTGGGGCTGGAGGAAATGAGTAATGCTTAACCCATTTGTGTGATCAATTCACTTAAGCAGCTACTGTGAAATGTTAATCACAACTTTAATTTGTACTGCATTAGCATTTTGATTAACTTGTAGGCTTGCTAGCACACTTGAAGCACTTTTACTCATAGTTACAGCTCGGAAATGACTTTTTGATTAATTAAGTTTGTTAGACAGCAGCTGAGCTTCCTGAATGCTAACCTTATGGGGCTAAAAGTTCAGGACAAAGTTACTGGGAATAACTGTTGCTGTTGAAAAGGATTCTTGTGAATGCACTCCAAAAATTTTAATTATTGACAAAATATTACATTCCTACTTTGAAACTGACTTTAAACTTTAATAAGGGTAGGTTTTTTATGAGAAAGATGCTGTGTATATTTCATGGGTTTGGTAGATTTGTGTCATATTTGAAACAAATGCTGTCTTTAGGACATAGTTTATTTTGGGAAACTGGGATTTATTGACGAGATTTTTATCAAAAACATTTTATTGTTTTTACAGTTCACTAGCATAGTAGATAATAACTAATTAATTAATTAATAATTTGAAAATAAATTGGATATTGATATTCAATGAGTTTGAACATGTTGGGTTATGCCCTATCAAGTTTACATTGCTGGTATCACGTTCTGTAGCTGCTTTTATCTCTGAAATACTACTAAAAAAATCAGTAAGAACCCAAGGGTGGCACTCCACTAAATGTGCACAGTAAATGGTTTGTCCTTTCCCTGGTTCTGAAAATACTAATAATGTTACTCTGGAGGCTAAAGGATGAATACAGGGATAGGAATCTTACAAGCAGGAAGCAGCTAGGAAGGTTGTAATTTGCATACATCAGTGAGACCTTTATGATGATGGAAGAATGAAGAATTAGTCTCTTCTAGGGAGTAGCAGAGCATATGGAAGAGGGAGCTGAATATGCTTGTAAAAAAGGGAAGGGAAGGGAAGGGAAGGGAAGGGAAGGGAAGGGAAGGGAAGGGAAGGGAAGGGAAGGGAAGGGAAGGGAAGGGAAGGGAAGGGAAGGGAAGGGAAGGGAAGGGAAGGGAAGGGAAGGGAAGGGAAGGGAAGGGAAGGGAAGGGAAGGGAAGGGAAGGGAAGGGAAGGGAAGGGAAGGGAAGGGAAGGGAAGGGAAGGGAAGGGAAGGGAAGGAGGATACAGAGGGCAGTATAGAAAGAATTCTTCCTGAATAGCATTAAATACATCTTAGTCACTATATCTCTGATAAAGTACAAGGGGTGGTGCTGTGCAGGCTGAAACCACGCATCTGTACAAGGATGATTTAAATGAACTGAAAGAACTCCTCCCCATCTCCAAATTAAAACATTTCTAAAACATAATTTTAGATTACACCTCTGAAATGCAAAGGTGTTGTAGATAGCCAGTTTTGCTGATATGTAACATACCAAAGGTAGTGACCTTAAACCCTCTGTAAGACTTCTTCAAATAAATTCCAACTTTTCAAGTCAGTTGCTGTTTCTGGGATATATAACTGAAGCATCTTAATCATGATGTATATAAAAACATGAAACTTAGAGTACATGGCATGCTTTAACATCTGAAAAAATATTTTACTTGTATAGGTACGATATCAGGTCACATGAGGATCATAATACAATCTTACAGATTGGAAGGCTTCCTACATTTGAAGCATGTGCAAAAAAGATTTATTATTATTCTGAATTCAGTTTTTAGGAAAGTGGGTAAAATGCACATATTTTTGCCTATTATTATCTATAAATATTTGTCATATAAACTCTGTAGTCTTAAAGAGCTGTCATAATGATTTTAATAGATCTATGGATTTAAATTGTATTTCTAACTGAATTCAAGTCCTAGACAGCAGAACTTTCATTAGTATGCAGCAAAGACAACAGTGGGGATATTCTGATTATTTTTTATTGGAATGCTAAACAAAATAAATTCAGGTACAAAACCCAACCAGTTTTAACTCTGCTTATTGATGTAACTGTGCAGTAAGAGTTTGAAGTATTTTAATCTTGCGCAGTCTATTTAATTTAAATACCCATACCTTTCTCAAAGCGTCACTGCAGAATAAAACTTGTATTTTTTTGGCTGAGAATGTGTTGGATTTATGTATTCATAAACTTTCAAGTCAAAGGTGAAAGTCTTTCTGCATAGAGGACTATTTACATTAATGTACCAAACTTCAATTTCATGAATAAAGGTGCTCATGAAAGTGTCATAGTCTGTGAAGCACTGATACAAAAAATAAAATTAACCTTTTAAGAGTAGATAAGTTTGAGCCATGTAACTTACCCTGAATACACCTGGAGCGTCAGTCCCCCATCCACCAATGGCATCACTGTAAGCAGTCAGCTTTTAGCTGAGTAAAGTTGTGTAATTCTCAACTGCAATGGCACTTCTTACATTTCTTTAGCTTGCCTTTGTATCCAGAGCAGTTATCATTGTAGCTTCATTGACACTTCCCTTAAATATAATTTATTCACTAAATGTTAACATTTTTATTTACACTGTTTACAGTAAACTTATATTTACAGGATTTAAGTAGACATGCTTAGTGTATTCAGAGTTATATGACAGTTGACTTCAAACAGAAGAAATTATTCCAAGCAGTATGCAGTCTCTGTTAATAAGATGCAAGCTGTTTCATTCTAACACTTCAATAACTTATCTTAAAGGAAGAAGCTATTTAAATCATTTGAGTAGATCAGAAATTCTGCTAGTTGTACAGTCTCTGGTCCCCTGCCACCTACCCAGTCATACAAGAGTGATCCAGTGTATCTGACTTTCAAATGAAGGATGTGAAAGTAATACCAAAAACAGTGTTAAAACTTCACAAAAAATTTCTGAAATAAAGGCTTTTGCTTTTTGGTTGCTAGACAAAAATGGGTAGGGTGGTGAATGGGTGGTGTAAGTTCATTGTGGAACAATTTAGTGTCTGTTATTTTGAACACATATTGAGAGTGCTTAAAAACACCAGAGAAAATCAGTGTTTTGTTATCAGTGTGTTTTGCTATCTGTGAACGTGCCACACACTCACATCTCCAACATCCTGCCTCCATTTTTGCTTTCCCTCAAGCTAGGGAGTTATAAACCATAATTTAAATTCCAAGCATCAGTAATAACTTTGTCTAGAAGGAGACAGACTGTTAAATCTCAGCTTCATGTTGGACCAGAAAGGTACAGTTTGATCAGTTTAAATCATTCAGTATTTAAGGATAACCATCTGCTGCTCCTGAAAATAAGATGAAAACCTGATCATAGATGCTGATGGTTTCATCTTTATACACTCCTGGAATGATGAAAGCAATAGGAAGATTTTGATCCAAACATTTTGACATTCAGTTCTGAATATCATCAGAATGAGAATTTTTGCCGTACCTAACAAGTATATCTACATCAATCAATTGTTAAGCATTGGCATTTTTTGCCTACCCCTGCCATAGTTAATTGTTTGTTGCTTCCCATGTTAATAAAAGCCAAGCTATTTTTGATAGTGACAGACAAAATGTAAAGGAGGTGTCACTAATTGCTATCATTACTGTGTAGTTGTCCAAGTATGACACTTGGAAAGCTTGAAAGCTTTTGCCTGAATCTTTCATGAAAACCCATCTGAGTATAGGCCTCTGCTATTATTCTTCTAGATGCAGAAGGAGCCCCAAATAAGATAATGTAAACATATTCTCCATTATAACAAGCAATACTTCCCTTGACTCTACCTATTTACGCCATCATTTCTACTTTAGGTTAAAAAGTAGTGGTCTTAGGCCTTTTTTTTTCCTTTTTAATTTGTTGGTTTACCAAAAAATATGTTTATGGGTTTTTTCTGTAAGTAAAAGCATCTTTACTGTGTTCCTGTTTCACTTCTTGAACTCACTGTCCTCTTCTCTTAATTTTTTCTCTTTGATGAAATTATCTTTTGTTGGTTTGAAATTCTGAGGCTAGAAAAGCAGATAACCAATTTGTGCCATTTCTCAGTTTAGAATAATACTCTTAATCTGTTCCAATAGTATCAGCTATAAGATATTTAGAAATTGCTTTCTTCTTTGCAATGTAAGAGTTAAAGAAGCCACTAATTTCTATAAAATTATACTTAAAAATAACAACAGCAAACCAAACAGGTAGCAACTGGATAAATCAGAGGGACTAAATATGTTATTCATCAGATAAAATAAGTATTAAATACTTAAACTTTTTGTCTTCTATATTATATTCTTTATTTATATTATATTATATTATATTATATTCTTTATTTAGTTGCTTACATTCACATTTGGAAATAGGGGAATGACTCAATTTGTTACATTGATTATTTATAGGAATTTCAGTAACCTTTTAAGTATCAAGCATCTATGTGTTTTACACTTAGTGGAAAATTAAATGTGTGTGGGTTTCCAAGGCAGCAGATGAAACAAGCCAACTTTACCATTGTTCTGACTTTTTCACAGTGTCACTGTCTTGGATTTCACATGTGTGTGTGATGCTGTGAATAAATTCTATGGGTGAAGAAGCAGAAAATAAGGAGGAAAAGAGGATTTGCCATGTGGTTTCATTTTAACAATGTGGAACACAGAGTCTCACACATACAGGCTTTCCTTACTCCCTACGGGATATCTATCTGTAGGCCTCTATCAATTTCTAGGAGATTTTCTATGTGAAAGGATCCTCCAGTTAATTTCAGTGTATAGCTTGTTTTAGATTTATCTTTCTCTTACATCTTCTCTCTTCCTTACCCCTTTTCAAACCTTTTTTAAAAGGGGGGGAGAGGGATAGATTAAAAAAAAAAAAGGAAAAAGAAACAATGAAAGCAACGTTATGCATGTATCTTCAGAAGCATTTTATGAAATACCAATGCTTTGTGCTGACTAAAAATACAATTTACTGTATTCTTCTTGTTGCTTATGGAAAATGCAGGATCTCTATGCACACATTATTCTTCACATATATACAGTAGTCTCATGACTGAGAAACATGATGTTTCGGGCTGTGTCAGAATAGCACAAAAGAAAGAACAGAGGTCAGGTAGCTGAGTAGAGGAGACAGATACCACACTGTCTCAGCAACACGTTCAGAGACACAGACTGTATTGTATGGGTAGTCTTCAATGTATTTTAAAATGTGGAAGCAGGTAAAGAGCGACTCGCCTTGTAAGTTCAAAAGATTGGCTTCAGTCTGATACATACTGAGAACAGTTCCCCCCTTACGTGACTGAAAATCGTGTGAACCAACACAGAAATCTACAGGTCACGAAGCTGCTCCTTTCAAATGTGATTTCAAATGTAATTTTGTTTTCTATTTGGTAAAAATAACCCTACCTGGAAATCACCTTGGCAAGGCAAGTGAAAAGACGGGAAAAAGAAAACCAGTAAGGCACTGTTGTACTTGTTCTAGGGTCACTAGGAATGTTATTTTAGGGGGTTTCAGGGTACTATGACTCTTCCTTGAAAAAAAAAGACTAGTGTTAAATGTAGATCTTTTTTAGCTGAAAGGCACTTTATCCACAATTTGTGAGAAATGAGACAACATTTGAGTAATACGGGGTAACACTTTAAATATTTTTCTATGTGTCACTGATCTTATCACCCCGATCTGGAAAAAAAACCTGTTGAAATTGCATTGTAAACTGCTAATATAAACTGTGCGACTGGCCAGGAGTGAAACTAACTTGTGTCTTTAAAGTCAGTATTTCTCTAGAATCAGTGTAATTTAATTGAAATAGCTCTGCGTGTGTAAACAATTCCTTTGTTTAAAGAAGATTTCACTGTTTAGTTTGCCTTAAGTAAATGCTGCCTTTTGTTTGTCTGTAAAACATTTGATTAAATGTAAAGACTTACATGGACAGCTTCTTCTCATTACACTAGTGGCTGGAAATTAGTTGAAATGATGCAGGTATCTGCTGTCTAAGTAAGTATCAAACAATATCATTTGTGTTTACAAGAAAAACCCATGGAAACATCTGAAGCCTAGTCCTAAAATCAAACTGAACTCTCCTAACACCAAGACAGTATTTAAAGTGTTGAAACCATTCAATATACCAGATTCTTTCCTTGATTTCTTTAAAAAAACATTTTAATCAAACTCCAAATTTCCTACATGGTAAATTACTTTTAAATACATGACTTTTTACTGAATTAGTGTTGTAATATGAGAACCCACACTTTGTTGTGATCGTAATGGTATTGAAAAACAAAATAACCAAGACAACTAACATCGCATCATTTTCTTCACCAGCTGAAATCCTTCCATAAGTCATAATAATTCTTTCAATGTACTCTAGACAGAGTTAAAAGTATATCATTTATTTGAATAACTGCATTTGCTATTAAAAAAAAATAAATGTTGAAACCACAAGTTCATGTTTGGTCCATTTTCCTTTGGAAGAATTCCTAAATTCCCTTTCAAACTAACAAAACAGAATTTAAGTGCAGTCAAGAAAAAAAGCACACAGAACAATTTTTTCATGTCCATAGAGCCATTCGCAATGCAAAATCCATAATGAATTAGCTTTAGATCTTTATGCTAGTGTTACTTATAATATACCTTTTATTTGTAATGCCAAAACATGGGACATAGAAGTGGAGCAGAAACTCATGAGACATGGAAGGCAGGATGATTGTTAACACTTTGAAGTCTGATATATAGCTGGATAGTGGTTTTTTCTTTGCTTGTGTGCTTTGGGAAAGTACATCCCTCATTCTCAAGACATTCTTAAGCCATTTAATAAGCTTTCTTCAAGATTTCAAGTTAGATGTCAATGCTGAACAGAACCTCAAAAATGCTCATTAAGCTAAATTTTAGTGGTTTTATCTAGCCCAATTCAAGGAATTTTTTTAAGTCCTTAAGTTCCAATGGGAATAACCGCTAATGGTAAATGACAAGTATTAATTTTTGAACAAATGTGAATATATTAGTAGTGTTCTTAAATAGTTCAAGGATTTTTGAATAATTATATAATTCTGAGACAGCTGTCATGTCAGAATATAAACAAATACTGCAGTTAATTGTAACTACTTCTGTTACAGTTAACGTTGAGATTTATTCTGTTCATTCTGTTGGTTTATGTAAAAGAGCAGTTATTTGTAAGGAATAAATACTACCTTCTGTTCTCACCCGAAAAACATGGTGTAAATTACCTTTTCAAGAGTTAGAGTTGTTGATGATGATGATACAGGATTTAACTCATCTTTTTCGAGGTTGATTCAAAAGATGTCTACTGCCATCAATAAGGGTTGAAATAAATTCCTATGTTGAAGGCCTAGAAATCCCTATACGTTAAACATTAAATAACCGTGCTCTTACTTGTATGAACCAGGTACACAATTATATTTGCATTCTTTTTTTTTTTTTTTTTGTAATATATGTCTCCTTTGATTAGGCAATGCTGGATGTTGCAGCACATCATGGCTGGCTGGTGACTGCTCTGAATATAACCAGTCTGGTGCAGATGGTGGTTCAGGGTAGATGGATACATGACTCTTCCCTGCTTACTTTGCCCAATATAGAGCTACAGCATCTTTACCTTTTTCGGTATGTAATTCCTTTAAGCATTAACAGTTTTGCAATTTCTTTCCACTTCCAACTGCTGATTGTGTTTGAATGTCATTGTTGTGCCTGAGAATGTTCACTAACGAATCAGAAGCAGAACTCTGTCTTTCACAGTGATGCTTTCCCAAATGGATTTTCTGTTTCTGTTTTCAATATTCATTGATTAATTAACCCCCACAGATTATTTTGAGAACCGTGATTCCAGACAAATTAACAAGAGATCACTGGAAGGGTTCCAAGTCCTAACAAAACTAACTCTGTATGTTAATTATCTCTTTATTTTAATCCATTATAAAACTACATTAGTATCCTTCTTAACATCATAGATAATGCTAAGCTCTATAGATGCCTAGATGATGCAGTAATTAATGGTAACCAAAAATAAATGACCAGCCTTTAATAACAGAAACCAGTATTGAGTTATACCACCAAAACAACTGAATACAAATGTTTGCTTTCCCTCCCTGGGCATATGTTTTTCTGTCTGTATCAGGAAGTGGAGCCAAGGCCAAAGGAAGAGTGTGCGTGGAGGTTACCAAGGACCTATCGAGTGTCTTCCCGAACTAATGGCTGCCTGTGAAGGAAAAGAGAATGTTTTTGCTTCCATTTTGGACAGTGAGTTGCAAACAGCACACATTTCACAGGTAACACTTTCTGTTCATGATTATTATGAATGTGATTGGAAAGGAAGAGTACTTAGGAAAAGAAATACTCTCTCTACTTCCCCTCAGTAAATATCACGTGATGTTCTGTATGAAGTGCAACACATCATTGCTCTAATTTCAAGGTACTGCTAGCTTTACAAAGGTTCTTCTCTGCCTGTTTTTTTTAATATTCTCATTTATTCCCTGCTAACCAGTAACAGAGTCTGGTTTATGGCTAATATTACCACATCTCTCTGCTCTAAAGATGCTTCTCTAGGCCGTTCAGTCTGGCTGAGTGTTATCCACCTTTTCATAGCCAGCTCTGCACTAGGAATACATGCATTGCAAATGTCATCCTAGCTGGTTTCTGAAGTGGTCTGTCAAACACCCTTTTTTCTGAGAATACTCTTAGTAAAGGATCCAGCACTCACTTTCTATTTGAAACAGAAAAAGGAGATGAAAATTTCACACTTGATAGGGGAGAGAAAAAAGTACTATTACAAAATGTTGAGGCTGCTAGAGTCTTATTTTCAGTTTGATTTTCAGTTTGATTCCCAGCAAAGGACAGCTATGTTCCGTAGCATTCATCACATGCTAAACCTATTGATTTGAAATAAATGTATGAAAGATGAAAACTTCAAAAGCTATACTTCAAATGTTTTTTTATTTGAATATTTAAAAGGACAGCAATATGTCCTGTGTTTGACTGTTCAGCTTCAGTTAAACCTTTTACTGGTATGCAAACAAGAAGAAAAGTACTTAAATGTCTATAACAGACATCTGCATTTGTAACCAAATTAACATCAAAATTTTGAATTAAGAAAATATATTGACATCAAAAAAAGGCTTCCTTTAACAACATATTTCTAACATAATACACATTGATTTCAGTCCAACTTTTAGATGTGATAAAAAATTAGAACATTGTTATAATTAGTTCAGGGAGAACTCAGAAGTAAACTTACTTAATTTATTTGCATAAATTGCCATTCTGTTATCTTTAAAAGCAAATGCAAATTGGTTCTGTCTGATATGATGATGGTTATTTGGCTCAAAAGTGCTTCAATTTGCGTAGCAATCTGGTGTCGTCTCTGCAGTGAGGCGATCCCAGGTAACATACAAATCCTGAATTATTCCAGAAATTAGTATGTTTAAAGCATCAATTTAAGTGCTAATTGCAGTAGTAATGAGAAAAAGCAGTACTACTGTGAGATTTGCATCTACTGCCCCATCAGTATGCCTGGAACGGCTGCTGACTGGCAGAGGATTTGGCTGCTAATTAAATAATTGTATGCATGGCAGTGTTCTCGTCTGATTCAATAGATGAAGATTAATCCTCAGATAAATATGTTTGGCTGGTATTGAAATGTCTTAGCAGTTTCTTCAAAAATAGGTTGCGTGTATGTGGTGTGTACACTCACACTGTGAATGACTCTATGCCTCTATATGTCTATGTTTGTAAATACAGATGCATGTAAGAGGGAAGAACATACTGTCTTGGCATCACATAAGAAGAAAGTTTTATTTCCATTAGCTAGGAATAGCCATACTGGGAATAGCAAAGCCATGACTATATTGTGTAGGTCATTACAAATATGAAAAATTTTATACCAATATGTTATATTCTTTGCAGTATTTTTTTCAGGAAAAAAAACTATTGTAGTAACTTGCACAGAATTAAAATTCAGATTGAGACTGCCTGTTGGGTGTCTTCATATGTAAAGTCTTTCAGTGCTCACAGAGGCAGGGGCTAACCAAGAGAAAAATTCTTCAAAAATGAATGCATCTGTAAGATATGTTTTCTATAAAGAAAGAATATCAGGGTACAGAGTTTAAGCCTAGCCTTCTGGCACAGACATGAACAGAGTCAAATAAAGTGGTAAGTATGCCACTAAATTGCCAAAAACATTCTTTTCCTAACAAACCATTTATTTCTCACTGAAAATATAGTGAACTCATATCTTAAACCTCTTTCTAGCAGGAAACTGGTGAGAACTGCTTGAGCTTTACATAAATTTCAGGTAGACAGGAAAAGGAAGAAATTTCACATTTGGAAAGAAGAAAATGTCTTTTAAGCAGATTGATAATTAATTTTTAAATAGCACTCTTGAAGCTGCTCATGGATTTGGAATATTAGGCTAGGTCCTGGGGAGACAGATTATTGGCAAAAATACTAATCATGTTGCCAAAGGTTCATGAAGAATTTCTCATGTGATTATGATTTAAATCTATGGGCTTGGTAAGTAAACATATAGTTTATATGTACATGCACATGTTGGGCCTGTTGACATATTTAAAAGGAGGTAATGTGTGCTTTTGTCCTCCTATATAGCAAAAACCCCAGTAAAATTGTCAAAAAATAACTAAGTGACTTGGGAGCCTGAGTTTAATTTTCCAAAAGTTAGTGTTATAATTCTAAACCTCATTGAAAGTCAGCGGGGCTTTAAAAGCTGGCAGCCTAAATTCAAAAGCTATTTAGACTAACCCCAATCTTTGGTCGAAACTTTATGTTTGTTTCAGTGATTCATTCTGAATGATATATCTTCAACAAATCTTTTCCAGTTTCTAAGTCACTTAGACACTAGGCACCTTTTAAAATATTAAGTTGATATTGATATTATTGAAAGAGAACAAATAAACTTCAATACTGAAAATAAATATTATCCCTACTGTAGTATTACCTACTTTTACTCTGGAAGTGTCTGTGTTCCTATAATCTTCTTTCATTTTCAGCTGTGACTACTTGACTTTTTTCCCTTGGTGAGAAAAGCATTTCTTCATTTCTCCACATTGCATGGATGATAAAAAGACAGCCTACTGTTCATACTGTACCAATGATCAAGCAGTTCTAACCTGGCCTTTAATTTTCAAATACACAAGACCTGTAAAATCAAGGAATCATAGAATCCTTTAGTTTGGAACAGACCTTTAACATCATCAAATCCAACTGTTAATGACCGGATGACATATTACATCTACTTTCTTATCTAATTAGAAAGTTACTCAGAGTTGCTTCAGTTTGTTTGCACTGTGAAAACTACATGAGGACATGAGAGCCTTTGAGAAATAGTCTGTGTTTGGGTTGTATGGTATAAACCAACCCAGATCAGTCTTCACCAGACTGTGGGGAAAGTTACAGGTAATTCTACTAAAGGAGTTCATACATTGTGATCTCTGCTGAAATTAGACTTCCTTCTAACATATTTGTAACAGGTCTTGTCCTCTGAGAGACTACACATAAAAGTTTTCAAGTTAAATGATATCTAAAGTATAACAGAATATTGGTATATATTAGGGTGCCTCTCCTGAGCACAGCAGAAGTAAACTGCTTAGATGCACGGAGACTCTCACAGAGTAGCTCTGTAGAGTTTCTACAGTAAATTTCTTCTTAAAAACCTTTACATTAAACATAAAATCATTTGCCAGTTGAGATGTTACAACTCAAGTTGTCATCCAGTGTGATCTGCTGGAGGTGGTTTTAGTAGTCTTTTGTTAAATGTATCAAAATCCTGGCAATAATTAATTCATTAAGAATGTCAGTGTGTTTTTTAATCCTTCTTCAAAGTGATGCCTTTTTTCCTCTTTTCACTTCAGAGCTGGGACAGAGAGGGATATATTTTTGCATAAAGTTCTAGCTGTTTAGTTTCTCTTACAATTTTTCTGTCCTTTCTTAGCTCAGACACCATTAAGAATATCAGTGCAATTCATCCATGTCCCCTGCTTTTGCGCTGCAGTTCCTGAGCATTCACAGCTGGCCCTTCCCACCTTCTCCATTGAACAGACACAGCTGTTCATGCAGCACACGGAAGAGGAAGGAGAGAGAGAGAGAGATTAGTTTTTAGCTTAAATCAGTTTTCTCATTTGGTTCAGCCAGGCTCTGATAATGCAGCCATTTTAATCCAAATAAGCCTATGCTGCAGCCTAAATAGGCAAGTCCTGCCCTCCCCGTGCTGTTTTCACCTCCCCTGACCCAGCTCACCGCACAGCTGCACAAACGCTGTGTTTGGTTCAGGCAAGGAGGTGGGAATGAGCATCTGGGGACAGGGGAGGAGGAGGGATCATATCAACCCTGTCGCTGACAGGAAAAATGGCCTGTAGCCAAGTGGCTACATGAATGTTTGTGCCAGCAGGGGAGGAGGCTGAACCACTTCTTTCGGTGGCACTGGAGCTTCATGCTTATTCAGAGTCACAGGATTAGAGAATATGCTTCCACAATCAGCTTTATGCTAAGTTCATGCTGTCACCAAAATGATTAGCAAGATGATCCATCTAGGTGCACAATCCCAGCATGGTGATGCCAACATACCAGTGATGGAGAGGGGACAGCTAGCTGGCGGGGAAGACGCTGGAGAGAGGGACAGCACCCCCGCAGTGCAACCTTGGGTTGGCTTACCCTGGCTACTGTATCCCTAATTATGTATCCATAGTATCCATATACTGTTACTGCCAGCATGTCTCTTGGCAATGATGTCTGCAAGAAGCAAACTGAGCTTTTATTTGGGCTCTAGGCCTTCCAGCACAGAAAAAGTAATCAGACACATCAAGCGCAATCTAAATGAAAATACATTTTGTTGAAACACATGATGGTCAAACTAATACTTAAAAAATAAAATATGCTTTAGTCTTTTTCCAGATAAAACATTTCTGTTCCATGATAGTATGCAACAATGCCTACCCTCTTCATTCCCACAAGTTCCCATTTTGGCATCTGATGGCTCTGTACTAAGATCAATATTCTTCTTTCCTCCTTCTGCTTCCCACCCTCTAGCTTTTCATATATGCTGATTCCTGTTTTGTTCTGGGAGTGGAACAACAGCAGGGCAGAGGGTGGTTCTTGGTCTTCTGGGTTTTTTACTCCAGTGCCAGCTTCACCCATCTTTTTCAGCCACAGTGAGGCCACAAATCACTGCCTCCATCCCACAGCCAATCCCATGTATTTTTCCTAATAAATTTCATTAAGTGAACATGCTGATTTTCTTTTTTACTAAATGAAAGCCTGCATTACTCCCTTCCATTTTTGTCCCAGCTTCTCAGAGATGCTTTTCCTTGTCTGATAGAGACCAAAATGAGAGAGACCTAGGGCTGCATATTCAGGATGCCTTTTTAAGGTCAAGAGAGTGTCATATTCAACTACGCAAATTGTATCCTCTAACAGTTCTCTGCACAAGGATAGAAGAAAGTTGAGGACCTGTTGCAGTTCAACAGAAACCACAGAGACTTAAAATTCCTCAGGAGGACACCAAGAAGGAGAGTTTATGAGAAAAACTTAAAAAAAATAGGGATAACTTTGGATATGCAGTTGAACTTTTGGTTAATTATCTGAACTGATCCTCTGAACTCTCTGAGGTTTGCCTATTGCTAATTAGCACTGCAGTGGCTTGTTCTTTATGGATTATGCTAAGGAAGTTTAATTTAAAACTTAATTATACTAGTTTTTAAGTGGCTTATAGGGAAAAAAAGTACTTTAATCGGGAGCAGTAAGGAATTTTTCCAGTGTTCAGACATTAGTAGTCTTACTGAGACATGTGTAATGTGCTTGAGGAGTTTCACGTTTGTTTTATTTGCTAAGAAGAAAGTCGCATAAAAGATTAATGAAAAGTATTTTATGCTTATGATTGAGAATCATATGATTATATATGATATTCTAATACACAATAAAATATTAATATAGAATATGTGGACTGCACATTGAATTGTTATTGTTACAGTGACATTGATTGTATAGATTGTCCTGTAATCCACAGGGATCTGTTTTTTCTACAGGCTTGGAATTTCTTGTGCCGTTTGCCAATTCTAAATGTCAGTCTGAGCATTAAGGGCAGTTGGGATGACCCGGTTCAGCCGCAGAGTGAAGTACCTGTTCCTTCTTTGACAACAGACACACGAGATGAAAAAAGATGGATCAAACTGCATGCTGATCAAGAGTATGTGCTCCAAATAAATCTGCAGAGAACCCAGATGGGGTATCAGGTAGATTATCATTTCTTTCCCAAGTACACAAGTGTCCAATAATATATTTATATTATCAATGATGCTTTATACAGTATAACGGGGTTTTATGGTTTGAGTATTATTTGAGTTATAAACACTTTCAAAGGCTTTTCTTTATTAGTAATGAAGCAAATGTTTATCTTCAGGTTGCAATAGGATAGTTAATAGGCTCTTAAGGTAAAATCCTAGACCAATTCAAGTCAATGAAAAAAATTCAAACTAGTTTATAAGCTTCCTGATTGTATTCCCAGGTGCACCCAAACTGCATACCAGTCTCATACCTTTAAATATGTTTCTATTCGTAACACATCCTCAGGCCTTTACTGAGGATGTTTTCCTTATATTTTACACTTCATGCTTTTTTGAGCAGCTCCTAGAACAACTTTCACATACAATTCTTTCTCACACCTACACTTCAGTCCCACCCCTTTTGCCAGTTAAAGCACATCCTGTTGCCTCTTGGGCTGATCACCTTACTGGGCCCTCAGCAGGTCTTCATGTGCAAAGCCAGAAACTCCAACAGCTGCACAGGTTTCCACCTGCTCTGCCTCCAGCAGCAGAAGCTTGGGGTACCTGCTTGTCAGCTCTTGGAAGAGTTAGACCGTGCCTCCTGCATTCACATTGGGCACTGCTGGCACTGTAGCTGTCACTTATTTATAGATGCCCTTTTCCTTCCTTTACATACCATGACTGGCATATGGACCACCATGATTATAGTTTTGCTAATTAATTTTTCTAACATTTCAAACAATTAAGAATTATAATTACCATCATTTTTGTTAAGATATGAAGAGCTCAAGATACAAGTGGAGAACAGTTTTAGATGTTACTTCTGAGACTCTTCAGACAATTTCATTTTGATAAAAATAGTAATGGAGATACATATGTTCTGTTGAAAATCCTGAAGTTAAATTAGTCATGAATTATATTTGAAAAATATTCTTATTTCCCCAAAGACTTCTTGTCCTGACTACAGCAGGTTCACCATAACTGCAAGGGGAAACTGTCTTATTTTAGGAAGGACAAAGAGTCAGACCTCATCCGTACATCATTCTATTTGCTGTGCCAGTTACCGACAGAGACTTTTCCTAGCCAGAAGCCATGGAAAAGAGAGGAGCAGAAGCATTTCATGCAGTGATCACTGTATTATAAACCTCTCCTACAATTTGATCCCTCTTTTGTAAGAAACAGCTGGATCAAACTGTTTCTAAAGCTTCATTGCTGTGGTGGTGCTTTTTCTTCTGTATAAATCTTCAGTAAAACCTTTCCCTCTACAAAACACAAAATGAATGCTGATTGACTGTGCATCATTCTGTCTTCAGCTTCCAGCAGTAAAGTCACTGTCTTAAAGAATAACTAAAATAATCTTTCCTTTTGCTATGTCAGCCTCAAATAAATACTTCTCGTGATGTTTTGTCTTTATATTAATCTTGAACAATGTTGTTTAGCTTTAAATAAAGACACTAGGTTTACAATTAACCCTTTTGCAGAGAATAACATTCAAAATATATTAGGTTAAATTACAGAAAGGGAACCCTATTTCCATTCAAGTTTTAGTAGTTTACAAAATAAGTGGAATTGTATCATATTCTGGATTTTTATCTGTGGACTATGATTTTTCTTTTTTTTAAACCCTTCATCTAGGAAGAAAAAACAACAATATTTTAGTCTGGCAAAATTCTAACAATTCATAACAATGTGTTTTCAAGGTGTTTTTCATTCAAGGAAGAATGGCATTCTGGAAAAGGTATTTCTAGTTTTCCTAAGCTGTTTCTTTTCCCCAACAGGGAAAGCAGGACAGTAAAGCAATTGCTCCTCGATTCCCCAAAGTTAAGGATGAAGGATGGTTTTTGATACTGGGAGAAGTCGATAAAAAAGAACTCATCGCCCTGAAAAGAACTGGATATGTCAGAAATCGAAATACTGTTTCTGTTGCTTTTTATACTCCAGAAACTCCTGGAAAGTATGACAAGTTTACAAATTAAGTTCTCTTAATTATTATCTTTTCTGAGTAGTCAAGACCTAATTTCCAAAGTAACAATTCTGCTTTTACATTTTAGGTGTATCTACACACTGTATCTCATGAGTGACAGTTACCTTGGCTTGGACCAACAGTATGACATTTACCTGAAGATTGTGCCAGCAAGTACTTCAGCACAAGTCACTATGGAGGTGTCTGATGCCATGAGTCATCTGGCTCTGAAGTAAGGCCATCTGTCAGTCAGAAGGCCAATCAGTCAAAAGAACTGGTCTTGCAACTAAGACATCTGGTCATTCTGGGACATCCAAAAATGCATTTGCCTTAGTGGAACCAACTTCAAACCTCAAGACAACTAGGAAATTGAAAGTGACTACTGTATTGACTCTGATGACACAGAGTTAGCCACAGTGGCCTTACTCCTTTATGAAGATTTGTCTTTTCTTGTTTCATCTCTCTTCTTTGGGAAGTCATTTTGTTAACTGAATTTTAAAACATCAAAATAAAAGACTGACCGATAATGTAATTTATGCAAATTCAGGGCTATCATCTTCATTTTGAAAAGTGTTCTATAGCCTGTGTATTAATGGCATTTAAATAGTCAACTTTTTTAATTTATAGGGAAAAATACAAAATTTGATCTAAGAACTGCTGAAAATATTGATGGATGTGTTATATTTCATGTTTAATAAAAATATACCCATAAGAACATTTTGTATTGTATTTGTGTGCAAAATATGAGAGATGTAGTGACACAGTCCTCCTCTTATGTGTAGTACATTTTGAAGATGATAATCTAAAGGAAAATTTCACATATTTTTAATAATTATGTAAGCAGTAAATGGGGTTATAAAGGCAAGCTAAGTAGTATAAAATATTTCCAGTGTAGCAATGATGCAAATTATATAATTACATAATAATTAAAGTTTACCCTTTACACTTACGTACATACATATATATACATTCACATATATATTACAGACTTACAATTTCCATAGTGTTTTTTCCTGAATTTTGAAGGACTAGGGCATATAAAACTGAGAGTCCTGTTCCAGGGCTCAGTGATAAAGTGGTTGACTATGTTCTGTAAAAAAGAGAGCGTGAGGCTCCAAAAATGGTTTTTGCAACAGGTGGCTTGAAGAGTTCTGCCGGGCAATAATAGATACTGTCTAAGAGTTGCTCAGCTCAGTGATAGTACCTGCAAGACATAAATCTGAAGGGAGAAAGTAGCAGCATCTGCTGCACAATAAAGTGATGAGTCTACACATCCTGAGGCCAGTCCTCAACCTTAAGAGGATTCAAGATGCTGACCAAATACTTGGAGGCAACATACTGCAGAATCAATGCATCTTTATTCAGATAGACTAGACCTTAAACTGAGTATACTGTTTGCACTTGCTCAGCTTTGCATTGAGTTGATAAGGATTAGCTCTCTGAGGGATCATTTGGCTATCTTTTCCATTGTATTTCACCAGATGAAACAATACAGCAGAGTTGTTGCCTGGAAGCTTCACAGAAAAAAAATACACCGGTGATGCTGCACCCACATAAAATCACAGCATGTCTGAGTTTGGGAGGGACCTCTAGAGATCGTCTGGTCTAACCCTTCTCCTCAAGCAGGGCCACCCAGAGCTGGTTGCCCAGGACCACATCTCCAAGTATGGAGATTCCACCACCTTCCTGGACAACCTGTGCCAGGGTTTGGTCACCCTCACAGTAAAAAAGTGTTTCTGGCTGTTCAAGGGGGACCCTTCTGTGTTTCCATGTGTGCCTGTTGTCTCTGGTTTTGTCACATCTTCCATTCAGATATCCATTGATAAGATTCCCCTGAGCCTTCTGCAGGCTGAACAGTGCCAGCTCTCTCAGCCTTTCCTCATGTGAGAGATGCTCCAGTCCCTTCATCATCTTTTTTTGTGGCCCTTTGCTGGACTCCCTCCTGCATGTTCATGTCTCTGCCCCAAACCAGACACAGTGCTCCGCTAGCGTGGCATAACCAGTGCTGATCACCTCTCTCGACCTGCTGGCAACACCACACTGCAGCGAGCAGGAGGCTGGCTGATTTCAAAGTGTCAATAGTTAACCATTAATTCATTTCATTATATCCAGCACCTCTAAATTGTGAGAAGCATTTTTAAGATAATCAGTTCTGTAGCTGAGTGTTTTCATCACCTCTTGATGAAAAATTTTTTAATTTATTATTATAGGTAATATGTTACCTATAGAAATGTGCCTGAGAAAGTGGGACAATAATAGAAAAAGTTGTGACTATATTTACAGCTGGCTAGATGATACAATTACCACCTTTGCCATTTAGACTATATCAATATAATATAGTATTGTGTCACAGAGCAAATGGACTTTTCAAATTGGTAGGCAGTAGTTTGGTTATCCACACAGTTTCTTAGTCCATTTTTAGGAGAATTGTATCATCTAGTCCACAAGTAAGTTTTCACAGAAATTAAGTCCTTTCTTAAGAAAAATTCCTGGCTGAAGCAATGTATTGTCTCTCAACAATTTTAATTAATTAAGAAAAAAAACTATGCCACAGACAAACAACATACCAACATAGTGATGCTAGCGCTTGTTGCTTCATAAATGTACATCACAGAAGAGTCTAACAGCAGAGTAGTAGACAATAGCTTCAGTATTCTGTATTAATCAATTAAAGAGTTTCTGTAATGTCATTTGTACCATTTGTACTTTGGTTTGGAAATGCTGTATTTCCTAGCATATTAATTGCTTTTAGAAATAGTTTGATGAAATTTCAAATAACATTTTTGAAACTTTTTTTCCCTTACAAAAGTATTGTATTCGTGAAGACAAAGTCTGAAGTAATATAGAATGAATTTAAGCAAATTGATTAGAATCAGTATTTAGCTGAAAAATCCAAGAGAAAGAATTCCTATCTTCCTCCCTCAAGAAGAAGAGGCTGTGGTATTTTTAAGACAGTTTGATGAACTAGTCTGACAAGCACCACTTCTCTGTGAAGAGGCTTATTTACTAATGAGAGATGTTGAATTATCACTGTCTTGCCTTCACTCCTCACATTTAGGGTAGACTTCCCTTTAGTTCCTTCCACTTCCTGTAAAAGATATGAAAAAACAGATAATGTTCAGAGACATTATCTGTATTAGTGGCAGTAAATTATCATGGAATTACTTAAGCTCATCGTCCTGTGATGTGGTATATACACTATTGTAGCCTATGTAGTAAGTACTAAATAGAGCAAAGTAAGGCAATACAAGCAAACCATATATGTTTTTTCCACAACCTAAAGGTCTCCAGCTAAATTGCACATTTGGGCCTTGATTTAGTTGCTTACATTCAAGAGATCTGGTGCCATTTAGTATGCAATATCTCATCTGGCCTCTACATTCAGCTCCAGAAGAACATGCACTGTCTGTAGAGGGCTGTCAGCTGTGAAACACGGTGGTGTTGTGTGTCGCTCTCTGTGCATGCCTCAATTAAACTAAGTAATCTGAAATAGCATTAGGTATCTACATTCAGGTAACCAAACTGAGTCCCTATCACTTGTTTAGTCATAAGTATGCAGTTCAGTTTCTTAACTGCATCTAATGAGATTTAAAATAACCAAAGACATTCCAGCTGCCACTCCAGAAGACAGGAAGTCTTTCATAGGTCATATGTCTCTTCTGTTGTCTCCACATCATGGGGGCCAGGATCATGAGGTGGATGCTTAGATACTCAATTAACTAATCAAGCCCATGCTATTTTGTAAGTCAGAAGAAGCATAAGTGTTTCAAAACTCTCTCTTCCAAGCAATTTTATGAGAAGGAAGAATTCTCCTGCTTCATGAGAAATATTTTCTGACAAAAGGTTTAGATGTCATAGGATGCCCAGACAGACAGATCTACAGAAAGGCTAGAAAGACTGCTGCTGCTAGTGGTTACTCCCATTTCTACTTACACACTGTGCCTGTTCTATCAGCTATGTTTGATTCCCACGCGTCTTTTTAAAATGGCAAATCTTCTCAGAGAGCACTGCACTTCAGCAGGTGGTGCCAAGACTTATGTCCACAGGAATTTTGATGCACGTTTTTCTGAAGTGATTTGCAAAAGCTGTGAATGAACAAACTGACTTTGTTACTAATGTCATACGTTGGTAGCAGTAAGAGGTTAAGCTGCTTTCAGGCAGTGTGTGAAGGGAAATTCTATATTAAAAGAAGAATATTATTCTCTGGAAATCAATTGTACTGCTTGGACTAAATGAGTCTCTTCATAATTAATTCATGCAGAGAATATAATTCCTATCTAGACAAAAGGAACTAGATTTATAGTAAAGGATTCTCCACAATGATTACACCACCTTGTAATTAAATATGTTTACAATATATCTTGTACTTAGATCTTCTAATGAGCACCATACTGCATCAACAGAATTTGAATCCAGGACTCTCCAAGTCTTTCTTCAGCATCCCTATCCCTAGGAAATCACAACCACCTTCTTTGCTCACGTCTCCTCAGAAAGAGCGAGCATTAAAGCTTCACTAAGCCTAAGCATTAGGCTTCACAGCTGCTTTTTCCTCCAGTTTAGTCTTGTCCTATCAAGACTCTTGATCAAAATATATACCTGAAACAGAAGGCTTGGATCTCTCCTTGCAGAAGATCCATATACAGCGGAATTGGTGACATCCCATTCCACAATGACAAAGATCACACAGATGAGAGGACAGGATGGAGATCTCACTGAAAGTACCATGTGACCACTGAGGGGGATGGGGGGGCCCAAATCTAGACTTTACAACAGAAGTGAGAACATGGAGGGGAAAGGAAATTAAATACAGACATTGGCTATTGTTCATATGCTAGAAAACCCATGAAATAAAGAATGAAAAGTGTTCTGGGATGAATATTATCATTCCAAATGATAAGAGTCCCACTAATTGTAATGATAGCAGAGGTGAATTGGGCATTTTTGAAAAATCATGCTCTTGATAACGTGATACATGTACAAATAGTTATAGAGCTATTGACTTTATGCTATTAACTACTGGCAAGAACAGTGGTAGAAAAGGGAATCTAGAAATATCACTATCCTTTTCTAACTACACTCTAAATCTCTACATAAAATGTGATAAACAGCATTCTTCACACAGTAGCAAATTTGCACCTTGGATTGGAAGTAACTCAGTTTCTATCGGGCAGTGCTAATGTGGGAAAATTAGGCTTACGCTCTTGGCAGCACTAATTTCTTCTAGCTAACAGGATGAAATTGTTTCAGATGCCAATAACACATGGTGAGTTCCCATTATGTATTTTTCAGCAAATCCAACTAATTAGGAACTAATTACAAGTTGTGGTAGCACAGTAATATCAGGTTCTGATAAACTGTCATCTTTGTAGCTGTGAAGATTCTGCAATTAAGCCTTATTTTATTTTCTCAAATGCTGGCAATGTCTAAAGGCAGAGCTGGAAAAAATATCCAGAGAACTCTGTCTCCTGTAACCTCCATTAAAAGGCCCCTTCATAACAAGATTAATCCCCCCTTTATTTTTTTGCTTTTTTGCCCTATCTAAAATACAACATAAAATTGTTCAACCCTGTACCAAGAGAGACTAAGTGACTATTTAACAGTTTACACCAATTACAGGATCTTGCTGTTTCTTTGGCGTGGTTCTGCCCTGTCCCACACCAGCCCTACTCCCCTGCTCACAGTCTCCCATGTTGCACTTGGACAAAGCATTCTGGGATAGGACCTTTGAGGGAACTTCATTCTCTCTTTATAGGAAATGTAGCAGAGAGAAAGTCCTGTTCCATGATTAGGTTCCTGCAAGGTACAGTCTACAAATAACCGCATAAGGCCCTACTGTGCTAAACTCAAAATATGATGCAATGTTACTTCAAGAATACTTTAAGCAAATAAGACAGGTGCAAAATATGCCTCAAAGTTAGCTGTATGATTGAGGCAAATGCCAGTTTAATTTTAGATTTTAACTCTAAGTGACTTGATTCACTTAGATGGGATGTGGAGGTTTCTCAGTTCTTGGCAATTAAATGCTCAGAACTGATGGAAGTGAAATAGTTATGGGCCATATCCATGCACATGATACACATCTAGTCGAATACAAGTTTTGCCTTTGTGCTTCTCATATATGTTTACTTGACTCCTACATGCAAAAATTGACATCTGTCAGCCTCATCCTTGTGGATGTGCAGTAGCATGTCCAGTAGCATGTGCATCAGAAGGCTTCACAAGGACCTCTTAGCAAAAGGTTTATAGGTTGCAGGACACATTCACAGAGGTTGCAAGTCACAGGACTTTGTTTTCCCCCAGTCCTATACAGTTGCAGTGTCGCCTTCTGCAGTGCTCCCCAAATCACAGCTAGGTAAAGTTTCTGAAACTTTTGCTAACAAGTTTTGCCTCCTGCTGATAAGCTAAACACAGAAATTGTCACCAACAGATAAACATCTTTCATAAAAGTTGGTTGGGGGTTTTTTTGGGGTTTGTTTTGTTGTGTTGTGTTTGGGTTGGTTTTTTTTGTTTTGCAATTGTTTGGGTTATTTTTGTGACATGTCAATATCTTGCGGCCAGACTGCAATAGTAGAGGACTTTTGCCCTAATGCTGCTGATGGTCCCCAGGTTTTACCTTCACAGCATGACATACCTGAGGGGTGCTGCAACAGCACTTTCATCCTGTTCAGTCTTATGAAAAGCCTGACCATGAAGTTAAAACTTGGAGAAAATAGAAACAAACTTGCTCAACAGAGTTTTTTTTCTTGCATCTATATTCATCATCTGATTACTACAGTCTCATTTCATAAGCCTACAAGACCTATAAGAATGGATAACAGCTAACACAACAATTTTTTTTGTCCCTAAACTCCTCAATACTCAAGCTAGAAGCACAAGAAAGGAAATACCAACTGTAACCCTGAAAACTTCACTTAGACATCAAATTTGCAGAACACTTAATTTTTCAGTGAGTTACAGACTGTGTAACCTTTATGAGAAAGCAGCTGAAAGCAAAACTGTCATCTTGTCTGAATGAAATTAATTGATTTTACCTGTTCTAGAATTATCTAGAATTAATCCATCTAATATTTAAACTATCTACTAAATCATTTAAAAAACCATAACTAAATTATAAATTCAAGTACTTATAATGGTAAAAGGAACTGACTTAAGCAATGAATTCATCTAGTTCAACCCTAAAGAGCCAAGAAATGCTACCAATCTCCTAGAATAATGTCCATTCATAAAGCCATGAGACATAAAGCAATGACACTCAAACTCCTTAGGTGCTTAAAAGCAGGAGGATGGACATTTGGGTTATGAAAGCTGAATTAAGCAGGATCATACTGTTGCAAAACAAAAGTCATGAGATAATTATTTTTAATTTGTTGATGTGCAGAAAGTGTTTTGGGTTTTTTGTTTGATTAGTTGGGCTTTGTTTGGGGTTTGTTTTGCTGTTTAACTTTTTCAGAACTGAAGTGTTGTGCATCATCTTTGGCACATAAATACAATCTGGACTTCCCTGGGAAATTGTCACAGAATGTGCATTGATAGATCTTCCTTTATAATGCTGAAACCAAAATATCTGCATCAATGTTTGTGTTCTCAGGAACACTCTGGGAGAGACTGACACTACACACTCAGTTCACTTTCTGTCTAGTTTGTAGGAGGTGCTCAGTAAGGTGTCAGCTACCACGCATTTCTCAACAACTCCTAAGTTTACAGGGAAAGTTCATGCCCACTCCTCAGCCCTATAGATCCTACAAGAGGGGAGGAGTATGACAACCTGCCAGGTCATGCTTCAGCTTCCTTCACTGGCAAGACAGAATGCCCAGAGGGATGCTCTGAGGCACCGTTTTGGAAACAGGAGACTAAATTTCTATTCCAAAATTAAATGCAGTTCCAATAACTGAAACCTGTCCAAAATTTTGCCGGGACTGTGGTCTTCCAGGAATGCTGACCTTAAGGGACCAAAAACTTTAGTAAATAAGGGGGTTTTTCTAGAACAGGTCCAGATGGATTGCTAGAATATTCTATTTTTATAAACATTAAATATAAAAGGAGAAACCTCACCACAAGTATACTGATAAGAATTCCAAACACTTCGTTTCTTCACTTTAAAAACATGTAGTGCCTACTTAGTTGTCTGAAAGTCTTGGGAAACAGCTGGATTAATTTAATCAAATCAGTGAAAATCTTTTGAGAAACGAGTGCTTTTAAGGAAACAAAAAAAAAAAAAAAAAACAGAAAGAAAGCCCAACATTACGTGACCAAAAAGTACACTAAAGTTTCTTTCTGTTGGTGCATTGCTCTTTAGCTTCAGAGACTGAAGGATGAAAAACATTCCCAACATATATTATTAGCAGATTAAATTTAGTTTCTGCTGATACTTTCAAAGGATTGGGTGAACAGATAATAGCATTAGTATTATCTAAACCCTCACTCAGACCTAGGACTCAAAGATTAACAGCTGCAGGTTTTATGACATTTCTAATTCAGGGATAAATTGTATTTTCTAGAATTGGAGGCATAGGTAATATCCTAAATTCTTAGGAACCATTGACTTTACAGGAACAGATTAAGAACTCAGGACCATGAAAAGATGGAATTAGATGAAAAAAAAGATGAGGAAAACAGGATAAGATTCTCATCTGCAAGGAGGAACAGAGCTTTGACTCCTGCAGACAGGACTGCTGTGAGGCAGTAGTCCTGTTTGTTTTTATTATATTATCGTTTCTGCTTTCATTACACCAAATAATTTTGACATGATGCCACAGCTTTCCACAAAAGCATACCTCTACCATTTACCTGGTGATTAGGGCACATTAGGGGAAAATGTGGTCAGAAAAGGGAAGAAAGAACTGAAGGAAGGAATTTTGTATGCGAGCAGATGGGATAGTGGAGCTATTTTTAAATAAGAAAGGACAGGTCCTATGCCTCATTCTGAAAGACAGCAAGCTTCTATTTTCAGGGGAAGATTCCAAGTAATTTATTCTAAACAGAGAAGCATTTCTCCTATAGTCTTAAGCAAGGTACCAAAGTAAGTTACATTTCTGTGTTCCATCACTGTGCTAGACTTCCCTCTTCATAGGCAGTTATCCAGTCTCATTTGAGATACCAGATTTTCCACGCTCACCAGATAGGGGAATTTAAGCACTTCACATCTTGAATTCTATTCTGGGTGCATTTACAGGTGAGATTCTTGCTAAAAAGCCTTTCTTAGGCTTTCTTTATATACCTAAAGAAGTTCATACTATTAATTTTATAAACTATATGTACTCTTCTTTCCATTTTACACACTTGCACTCACAGCTCTCATGTTGTATCATACCAACTTGATGTTAAGAATAAGTAGTCAACATTAAAAGCTGGTCTGTTTCCTTACATTTGGAAGCATAGCAAGTGACATTAATAAAATAGTCAGTTACATCAACATTTCTCAGGGAAGGAAGAATAAATAAATTTGTGGTAGAATGTTACATGTATATATATAATCATATACATTAAATATTTTAGTAACATGAACATGTTACTTATTTAGGTGAACATAACAAGCCATTGAAGTTAGCAGTAACTGTTGCCACTGCTATGAAGCTTCCTTCAGTAAGTACCCACTAAAACTAACATTCGGAAGAGAAATATTTCTTTGATTCCTTTGAAAGAGCAAAAAGATTACTGACTGGAATCAGATCCCTGTCTATGATTTAGATTTATGTGTAACTGGAGAAGACAATCTCCTTTAAAATTAACTTTCACTGCTTCATTTCTTTACTCACACCCCTTTATATTCCTGCAATTGAACAGGCAATAATGAATGAGAATAACAACCATACTTTGTCCACAGTCATGATTTCATTCTTTTATCTGCCCCTTTTCTTTTCATGTAAGAATGCCAGTCCAGCTCAGATTATCAATGCAACATTGTTCTGCCTTCTCTTCTCCAAAACACAAAACTTAAGGCTATGAGAAATAGCAATGCAATAAGATACAGAAAGAAGGTTAAATCAAGTAATTCCCTCTTTGAAAATTCTATTTTTCCTAATTCTTCTTCCTTCCCCATAATTATGACCAGTCTTCTGTTTCAGCCCTCACCTCACTTCCGTTTCAAATCCTAATCAGTCTAGTATTGTTTTTGCTTCATTTATATCCTTCTTTCTCTTTTCTGTGGTGTACCTACTTTCCCTCTGTAGGTAAAAATAAACACATGCACCCAAACAAGTTAAAAAATTATTTTCTTACTACTGCTGCTAGTCAGAGCACCTTTCTCTGGCCTTTCTGTATTTTCCATTGCCTTTTCAATTTCTATGCCTTTATCTTCAAACTGAGTCCCAATATCTGACTTTAGCCCTGCCTTTTTTTTCCTTTTTTTTTTTTCAAATCACCTTTGCTTTGTAATCTGTTATAACTTTTCTTAGAGTAGTTTGGTTTTGATCCCAAGTGCTAGTTACAAATACCTTTGTGTCAGATCAGGCTCTCCATTGAAGGAACTCCACGCCAGCATCTAATTATAAGTTACAGTAAAAGATGAGCTAAACCAAGACTCATTTTCTATCCATCCATTTAGTGTATTTGCTGAAGACTACTCCATGTTTTGAGCAATAGGTGTTTTAGACCAATCTTGTCTGTATGGGCAGAAAGAGGAAGAAAACACTCCTTTCCTTGGGCAAAGAGTTAAATGGTGTTGGACATCTTCAAAAGGTATCAATACATAAATACAGATGCTACCAGTAACACCTAGCATTAAGATTAGACTACCCCAGAGACTTCCATCTTCCTAACTTTGGCCACCCTTCTCTTGCACCTTAGAACACCATCTGTGATTGCACTTGTCCCTGGCCAAACAATCACAGAATCAGGAAGGATTTTTTTCAGCCACACTTTAATTGTTCTTTCACTCATACTGAAGAGGGATGAACAACACAAACCTAAATCAGCTGTCATTTGACCAAGGAGATACATATTTTTGCCAAGGCTAGACTGTCTCTTCTACCATCTGAGGTCCTCAAGCAACAGATGGCTGAGAAAACAGTCAGGCCACAAAGCGTGTACAGAAAACTTTATCTCCAAGGTTAAATTCAGCTAATGCTCTCTCGGTCATGAGTACTACTGAAACTGTCAAAGGCAAAGGTTGCTTATCATGTGACAGTTTAAGAACAGATTTCTTTCAATTTAGGTATAAAATAGCAAGTTCAAATATTCCACACTCGAACAACAGCAGTTGTCAGGCCCCACACGTGCACTAGATGGGATCATGACACAGAAGGATATAAATCTACATTCTTCAGATCATAAATCAGTCAGACTGGCTGACTGACTGCAAACAGGATGCCCATAGGACTGGGCTATTTTCCAGCTGCCCCATGACAAGATTCTCCTGGTGTATTCAGCAGTGTGAGAACCAAGCTAATGGTCTGATTCAGTTGGATCTTCTTGTGTTATGTTTCAAACTGTTGAATATGGATATCCCAGGATATTAAAAATTACACAGTTCCAGTGTGCTGAACCTATACAACTCTTTCCTTGACAGATCAATACATTTCCCACCAAATATTTTATTTCTGAAATAATTTTTTTAAAAAAATTAAATGCATTTGAAAACAACTTGCCTAAGCTTACATTTGAGGCAGACAAAGTAATTTTATTTCATGGTTATTTTTTTATCTATATTAAAAAAAAAAAAAAACAACCAAGCACCCTATGAGTTTTTTACTTTAAAATGAGGGGAAAACCCTATAAGAAGATCAGATCTGGGGTACAATTTTTACACAGACAATTTCCAACATAAATGCTAGTTATTAGGTGTCATGTAGAGTCAGGAGTTGCCATGGAATCCATTTGCTTCTAAACCAGCTCCTCCTGCTGGAATACTTTCTCATTATTATTTCTTTCAGTAGCACAAAAGGAGCTGGCTTACAGAAGAAATGTTATTTTAGTATAAAGTTTCTACTGTGTCTGCAATCAGACATGAAATTAAAATCTAAATTTAAAGCTATATTTCTGTTCAAGTGTAAAGCAACGTTACCATGGTCAGAAGAATGAAATCATTGTAGACTTTTTATAGATTCAGTGAAGCAGAGAAAAGAAATTATAGCTGAAGTCTTCCTTTCAGCTCTCTTCCCATAAGTGAAAATAAAAGTCATATCTGATGTCTACTGTTTACATTTTTGCTACATTATTCTCCCATTATGCTTAACTTTTCACGTTTTCATGCTAGTTATTCTGCGCAACAGCAGCCTCATTAGCAGCCTAATTACTAATGTCCTGGTACACAGAACAGTGTGTGCATGCTGAACACTGGGGTTATTAGGCCAGTGAACTTACTTGTTGCGATGTCAGTTCCAATAAATGGATTTCAGAAGAAAAAATATAATCATGCCTTCAAACTCTTGACACGCCAATTATTGAGTTTCAATTCTTTTGTATACAATGTACTGCAGTGAGGCCGGAGGACAATGCTGGAAAGAAACCAGCAATATTAGAAAACTATGTCAGTGATTTGTAGCTTGGCATGTAAATACTTATTATTAATATTATTGTTTACTATAGACATTGACTAGCATTGCATCTGGAAGCCCTAAACAGAAACAAGATCCTATTGTGATCAACACTGTATGGAGATACGCACAGCCCTTGCCTCCAAGAGCTCATATTGTATGGTCCCAGCCCTGTAAACTGATCTGGGTCGATAGATTCTTGCACCCTGTGGAGTCCTCCAGCCCTCCAAGGCAGTCAGAGCTTCCTGCATAACCTTCTTATACGGAAAAGTGGCAAGCAAGCTTTGGGTGCAGGGAGCCTGTACCTTTCTAATCCATTCCTTTCCTACTCTTTAGCAGTTGAACTCTGCCCAGACTTAGACTAGTTCACCCTCTAATCCAGTTTCTGACCCTTATTTACATCTCTCCGACTCAAGAATTCTGGTCCTGCTGGGGAATCAGAGGAAGCTCTGTGTCAGGCAATACCATTCCTTCTCCAGCCCTAGGTTTTCTATGGTCCCATAACTGCAGATAGACTTCTGCACCCATGGAGAGGTCTGTGGTACCTCTCAGGAAGCTCCTCAGAGTGCAACAGACATTGGACAGCCCCTACCCTTAGAAAAGCAAAAGAATACAGACAAGCAGGCTAGAGACAGAGAATCCTTTGCCCTGGAGGGAAAGCAGAAGGGTCATTGGAGCCCTACAATGAATAGAAGCAGCCCAGTGTCAGTAAACAATGAGGGCTGGGCTGTGAGGCCAGGATAGTGATCGGCAAGCTGTGTTGACAGCCAGGACATTCAGGCAGGAACCTCACTAGCCAGGGCCCGCCCCACATTACCTGAGTGAGGAGAATAATGCTGGCATAGGGATGGCAGCTGGGCTCAGGGCAGAGCCAAGGTCATTAGACAAATCCATAGTGGCAAGGCAAGTCCAAGGTCAAGGTGGGAAGTCAGTCCGTGGGTGTCAGGGTCTAGGTCAACGGGGTCCCTGGTCAGATACAGGCACTGGACACAGAAACCCCTATAGCCTGGCTCAGGCAAGCACTGAGGGCATAGTGGGAAGCTGCCAGGTGAGGCTGGTTGGGGCTATTAAGGCTCCCTGGTGCACTCAGGGACCTGACACCCACAGTCTTCTCATTCTCCAGTATGGCTGCACTGACAAGTTGTTGGGTTCAGCCATGCACCAGGAGCATTCTGTGCTGAAGCCAAAATTAAAACCAGACTGCAATATCTCCTAAGGTTTTGGCACATTTCAAAAATGTGGCATTATCACCAAGCTATTGCCAGATCAAAGAAATGCCAATTCCTTGTTAATCTTACCAGCTAAATCATACAGTAAATTACATAGAGCAAGTAAGCCCTTGAACTTCCTCCTTCCAGCTGCAAGTAGTGGACACTCCTCAGGAGAGGCGCTGTGGGGAAAATGTCCTTTTAATAGGCTCTAGCTTCAGCTGGTTACATCCAGCCATCACGCTATGTAAATGGAGTCCCACCATCAGTGAACAAAAGAAATCAGAGTTTAGACAAAACATTTCAACCGTGAGGCAAAACTTAAATAAAAAAATATTAATTGTGGGCATGTGACAAGCCTTGAGAATCACCCCTACCCCTCAGAAACAGATTTAGCATGATCTGAAAGAGGTTGAAGCTGGATTCAAGATTATAAATCTGGTACTGTTTCCCTATGTGCCCGTCCAATATAAGCAATTGATCCCACAGTGTTTTCCTCGAAGACATCATCTCCTCTACATCATTTCTGAAGAAACCAGTTACAAACTCGTTCATACTGCAGTTGCAATAAGGCATCTATTCACCACATGGGGAACACAGAGGACAGTAGCAACAGGCTTGCAGAGTGCCCAAATAATTCAGAAAATGTTAAGCGACAGAGACGTTCCCAGTATAGTGCACAACGCTCATAAAAGCAATTAAACTTGTAACCACAAACAAGTGAGAGTAAAACAAGGAAAGATCCTATTAAAACTCATGCAGAGAATGCTTCCCACCTTGCCTTTCAATAAAACTGTAAGCATCATGATGATTATGATACACACCAAGTAGAATGGGCACCAGCTCCAGAGCTGTCAGGCAGCCTCACATGCTGTGTCCCTCCTTTTTGGTCTGATCAAGCCTATTCTCTGAGGTGACAGGAGGCTGAAGACAAGAGTTTCAGAGCAGCAGAGGGGGGTAGTTCCTCTTGCTATTGATTTCATCTGAAACGGGCATGTGTTATTTCAAAGCGAAGTGTGTCCTCAAGGCGGGTTAAACTGCTCTCCTCCGCTGAAACAAAGCAGTGATACAAGCCTATTTGTGACCTGTTAATTATCAGGTTGATAGTAAGAACAGACTGTGGAATGGATCCCACTATTTTAAGCATTATTCTTTGGGGTGCTGAAATTTAAACAGGCTCCTGCTGACAGATTTTCCTTCGACTAATGAAATAACTTCTTTGCTAATCAAAGCCAGGCCTTGGGAGAGGAGATTTTGGTGATAGCCAGGGGTTGGAGGAAGCCTGACATAGCTCCAGCTACACCAGCAAACGTGAACAAGTGCAGATCTCATTCTGCACCTGAGGCCTGAGGGAGCCCACCCTCCCGAGGAGGGTCCCCTTGCCATGAGCTCCTCTGGCTTGCCTGCAGCTGGAATGTACCTGGGCAAAGCTCCCACAAGGACGTTCCCTGTTTGGGACTGGGAGAGTGAAATCCAACATAGCATACGGAAGCACATAAAATACCGTGAAAGGGATATTTCATTCCCATCGCCCCCTTCAAAGCTCAGACAAGCTCAGACGCCCCTCTGTTTTAGAGGTGAGGGGGGCATGGTTCCACGCAGGTGAACCTACAAACTGGGAGAAGAGTGGGGGGAAGAGTGGTCGGCATTGTATGGGCCCCTCTCCACTCCTGGCCGGACCCCCTCGCTGGGGACACTAATTGGGGCGGCAGGACAGCTCTGGCAAGCGCAGCGCTGTGCGGGGCGGTGGGCACGGGGGGAGCTGCGAGGCGCCGCTTCCCGCGTTGACGCCAGTGGCGCGCTCGTGCCGCGGGATGGCGCGGGCGTGGGGCGCTGTGGATCCTGCGCCATGGGAGGGGAGGTGAAGGGAGGGAAGGCGAGGGCAGCGTGGGGTGCCGCTGCCGAGCTCCCAGAGAGCCCGCAACCGAATAAAGCCGTCGGCAGCCGGGAAGCCTCCCCCGAAATGCTGCAGGGGCTCGGCGGGGCGGGAGCGCACCGGCGTCCTGGCTCTGCCCTCCCAGGAAGAAGTGCCGCGGGGGAGCGGCGGCAGAGCCCAGGGCGCCCGCCCGGCTGCGCCTCTGGGGCAGCTGCCGCCATGAGCGCTCGGGCCCCCGCCTCCGCCGGGAGGAGGGAGAGGAATAGCGCCGTAGCGACCTGAAGGGGAGAGGGGTCACACGGGGGAACGAGCCCGGCGTGGGGGTGAGCTCCGGGCGGCGCAGGGAGGGTGCGGCACGGCCCGCGGGGGCTGCGAGGGCGTTGGGTGCCGGTCTCGGCTCTGTCTCCCGCCGTCGGGCCGGGGAAGCCCGGAGCAGGTGAGGAGGGACCAGGACCGCCCGGACCGCCGGGACTGTCCAGGGTAACAACATACGCCGGTGCAGCAGAAAGGATAACGGAGCTAGGCAGAATGTCTGTGAAGGGACAGGGAGGGCAGCAAGAACTTTCTGAAGTTTGTAATTTCATCCAAGTTCCAGTCCCGTGTACTTCCCGAACCTCTGATCCCTGACAAAGCATTTCAACTCGGTTCGGGAGTTCAGTGTACCAGGCTTCTTTGGAAGTGTAGAAGGCAAGAAAAAATGTCCCTTGGGGTAACTGTTACCGGCCATGAAGTAGATTTTTTTTTTTAACCTTTCTTTATATTTATTTTATGGTTTCTTTCGCTGCTCCCCGTCACAGTAAGATAGCTTGACTTCCGATCATTAGCAAGAGTGTATTCAAGAAGATAAGGGCTAAAAGGTACTGACCTCTGACTCCCCTGGAAAAATGAATATAAATCATCTCGTTACATTTATGCCAAAAACAATAAAATTGAAAGGAGTGCGTAGTGAAGTGTTCCTCCTCCTGCAAAGCATCACTTAAAAAAATCCACGAATATATCGCCAAAAATTGTTTGAAGCAGTTACCGAAAATAATGAACAATAATAGTGGTAAAATACTCTAGCTTTGCAACGTTTCAGTAATTATTTTTAAGAGCTGCATTCGGAACCGCTTGCTTATATCTGAGACCTGGTAGCCAAGGGTCTGTTAACTATTTCCTGTGTTAAAGAATCGGCTTTCTCCTTGTCCTGCTCCCCTAAACATCCTAATAACATTAGCGAAAGAGCAGGAATAAAGCACCTAGAGCATGGTTTGAATCTTGAAGGTTAAGATCTAGATCAGTTAAAACATATTAATTACTTCTGAATGGTCTCAAAGAGCATTTGCCGTGTATATTTATGTCAATAAAGCCTTGATGAGGGCACGGATGGAAATTCACATCACATTCCAATTCACCAGGGTACCCCAGTGCGTGTGTCTGAAGTTACTAGGTTCTGAAAAAACATCCTTGGTCTCCAAGCGTCCGTACTCTCCCAGGCACCCCCAGGGCTGGGCAAATGAACCGCGTCTCACGGACAGGCGATGCGGTGGCGAGGCACTCCCTTTGGCCATGAGGGTCCATGCGAGGTCACATCCCACCTCTCGCCGGTTCAAAGAGGAAGGAGACTCAGCGTGTGGAAATCTGTCTGTTACTAATACCAAGCCGATTTTTTTTTCAGCAATTGGGAGAGCGACCCGCGTAGTTAATTCACTAATATTGACCTTTTTAAAACGCTATCAAGAAAGCAATGTATAAGTGATGTCTTATGTTTGAAAAGATTTTTCTCTCTGCATAACAAACGGCCACCTTATTCTTTAGAGGGAATTAGTAAATGCATCCAAATTCATAAACTAATGAATACATCAGAGTATGCCCAAATGTGCTGGAGAAAAAATGGATCTGATTTGTCCTATAGGAAAATGGCCCAGTAGGGTTTTTCTTTCTTTTTTTTTCCTGCTTTGATTTGTACAGTTTTTACCCCTCCCCCTCCGCGCACACATACACATGCTCACTCACACATGCTGCAATATACGCTGCATATTGTGTCTGCCTACACAAGTTTTCTGCTACGTATAGTTGGAAACCTGTCTATGAAACGCTTTGTTTTCACTTAGGCTTTCTTCAGATACACCATTTTATTATGCGCCTTTTTAAATCAAATTGCGCTGCAGTACCTATTTATTTAATCTTCCATTATTATCTGTTTTCCAGAGCATTCTCTCACGAGAATAAACGCATCTGAACTGAGCACAGCTATCCATCTGCTTCAAGCGACCGGAGGGTCTCTATCCCTCCTGGAGGGGCCGCAGCAGCCGTGCGCCCCCGGGGTTCGGCCCCTCAGCCCGCAGGTGTCCGCTCCGCTCCGCCGCTGCGCTCGCTGCCTTGCACTCCGCTCTGATGCCTACTGCGCCGAGGAGTTACCGCGGTGCAGTCATCCCGCAGCGGTGCGTTCACTTCATTTGTTCAACAACATCATGCACTCGAGTCCCTTCTAGATAGACAGGCTTCAACGGGCTCGGTGACAGGGAGCTCTCGGCTCACATGAAAACTACGAGTTTAGCTACTGCGGGCTGCCTTTGCCTATACACCTGGAACAGAGCAGTTCTAGATCTGATCTCCCTTTTCAGAAGTCGAGCATTTTTGGCGAAGGAAAACAAGGTTAATGTCTCTGAAACGGCCGAATTCTCCCATCATTCAGGGGCTGCCTCTTGAAATCTGCTGGGAAATGGCCCCAGCGTTCTGACCCCGCGCTGGTGGTTCTCTGGCGCGCTGACTTTGTCCACGTCTGCTGTAACTTCGAAAGCCGAAAAATTGCCCTTTGGCAGCCGGTCCTTTCACATCTTGTATTTTATCTACCGTAACATTTATATATTCAAAATCTACACAAGGGCTCGTCGACCCCGAGCCTCCGGGCCCCGGCCACAGGGGAAACCGGTGCAGCTACTGACACCCATACGGGCTGAGGGGAAGAAACTGAGTCCTCGGACACCGCGAAAGCGGATCTTCGGTGAGCTATGGTCTTCACTGGCGCTGTGTGGGGTTGGTAAGGTGGATGCTCATGTCCCCTGGTATAAATTAGCAGAAGTGTATCCTACTGATCTATTTATTTTTCCCAAACCAAGGGTGTTATAAAAGACATTCTCTGCAGCTCATGTTGACAAATAACTGGTGAGCTACCTGACAGTGTTAGTCCAGTTGTTGCCCATATGTCTAAATAGCCTCCTAGAGACGACAGTGCCGTTTAGCAAGAGAATTACCTCAAATGAAAACCAGAAGGAAGATTTTTTTTTCCTTCTCCCCTAAACCCACTTTACACCTGAGGGCAGTAATACTCAAGGAAGATTTTTTAAAATTCAGTATCACTTTCCCCCACAGCAGCGATCGCTTTACAACTTGACGGAGGGCGGAGAAGCGTGCGCTTTCCCCCCCTCCCCTTTCTTTTTTATTTTTTTTTAAATCCATACCTTCACTAAATGCCTTGCATTCGTGTTTGTTTAACAAAGAGTCGCTTCGGTAAACAAGGCAATCAAAAGAACATTTGAGACTACGTGGATACATTTCTCTGCTGCTTGTAGAAGCCTGAACACCCAGAGGAGTTGTTGAATGCCTCTCTTCCCGTCTTTCCTTTATTTCCCCAAATGAACACAGGGAAAGCTTTTAACCGAGGGGAGATTTAAGGTGATAAGCAACGAACAGGCAGTCGGCACTGGAAGCCTGCGCTTTGAGCTGCAGCCGGCTGCGGAGCAAAAGGGATGGGGTGCTTCAAAGGCTATTTTTTTTTTTTTTTACTTTTCTTTTGGTTGACGTTTTTCTTCTTTCGAAAACTGAGACGGTTTAGTCTTCCTCGAAATACTCCTAGTGTTGCCTTGCCAGTGCAATTTCATTTTAAACAACTATTTTAGCCAAAGTCTCGCACCGATTGGTTTGGCAACTATTTCAGCCTTTTGAGAGTCCGTTATGGTTTTAGGGAAGACTCTACAAGCCTTCTCCCACCACTCTAGGCGCTCTCTCTCTGCTCTATCTACTCTTTTCAGGAGCCAGCAATTTTAGGAGCAGTCTGGTTTTTAGAGTTTTTTGTTTGTTTGTTTGTTTGCTTGCTTGCTTTGCGTTGTTTTGGTTTTTTTCCCAGGGAATACGCGACATTAGGTATAGTCCTGCTTCCCGGGGAAAAAAAAAAAAAAAACAACACACTCACTTCGAGGGCAGTTTCAAAGTGCTTCTGTCTCCTGTTGTAGGAGAATTCGGGTTTGGGTCTGGGGTTTCTCTCTTCTTTTTTTTTTTTTTTTTTTTTTTTGTCTGTTCGTGGGATGTTTCGGATTTTTTTTCCAGCGTGTATCAAGAAAACTAGTTAAAATCTTCCTCCATCCTTCTCCTCTCGCCCCCCGCACGACTCGGTTCAAGCTGTCCCACAACGCATCAGCCCGAGGGCTGAACAGCATACGGCTAAAGGTGGGGAGGGGGTCGTGGGCGCAGGAGACGTGACCGCAGCTCATTTCTCCCAAGCAGGACCACTCGTTCGATGGGCTTTTGGGGTGAAGAATTTGGGGGAAGGGGGCTGTGTAAAACTGCGGCGATCCTCACAACTCCGAGGTCCCGTGGGACCTCGGCCTCTCGTCTCCGGTGCCAAGCGGACAAGCGACGGCCAAAATACCCACCTTAACAAAAACAAGCCCCTAACAGGTACGCGCGGGGGAAGGCGTGTGCGTGGGGGGTGTGTGTGTGTCCGTGTGTCCCCGTTCCCCCCCGGCTGCGCCGCCGAGTCAGAGGGCGGGCACGGGGAGCAAGGGGAGAGAGGGGAGGGAGATGCGTTCGTGTGACGTCACCGCCCCTCCACCAGTGGGCGGCCGAGGGCGGGCGGCGGCGGCCAATGGGAGGCGAGGCGGGTCCGTGAGTGGCACCGGGGGCGGGCCCTGCCCGGGGGGAGGAGACGGGGGGGGGGTTGGGGAAAAATGAAGTTGTGCTAAAAGGCTTTTAGCCATCAAGAAGTTATTAGGCATTTCTCAGCCGCAAATTAGGGATTCTTCATTAATACCAACCTCGTCCCCCTACCCCACCCTACCCCACCCCACCCCCCATTATGTGAGACGGAGAGCCTGGGAGCCGATAAAGGGGATGGGGAGGCGGCAATGTCTGTCTGCCCATCGGTGCGAGGAGCAGTGACAGGCGCAAACTTTTCCCCGTGCCATTAATGAGCCAATTAAAGAGTTGGGCTTCTCACCCCGGGAGAGCTCTCTGCAGGCTGCCGGGCTAAGGGACTGAAGGTAGGTAAAAAGAAGATCACAACCCACCACAAGCTGCCAGCCGCAGCGAAGAGCCGCAGTGATGTGCGGGAACTAGGCTGTGGGTCGCTTCCCCACGGTGGAAAATGAGAAAAAAAAAAAAAAAAGATAATTTGGTTAGAAAAATGTGATGTTTGGGTGGATTCCGGCTCGGGGCAGGGCTGGGCAGAGCGTGCCTCCCCTGGCTAGCGTGCAGCTGAGGTAGACACCCCAGCCATCCCCGCCACCCCAGCCGGAGAATGAGGAGAGTAGCCGAGAAGAGGGGAAATTTAAAAGAAAAAAAATGGGGGAAAAAAAAAAAAAAGAAAGAAAAAAGGGAAAACAAGCAGAAATACTCCGTGATTGGAAATGTTTCTCCCACTGCGGGGCTGGCAGCACGCAGCGCGGGAAGGTCTGGCCGCCCCTGCGGTGCCGGCCTGAGGGAGAGCGGAGGGGACGGCGCAGCCCTGGCATCACCGAGAACGGGAACGCCTGTGCCAGGAGCCGGGGACTGGCTTCTGCCGCGGTTTCATTCTGGCCACGCAGTGCACACCTGGGCTGGGGAGTGCGAGGGCTGTGGGAGGAGAGTGCAGGGCAGGCTTCTCCGTGGGCACGCTAGATGGGAACACTTTTTTTTTTTTTTTTTTTAATTTCCCCGCTGGTGGGAGAAAATACTACACCCACCGAAGGCTGATTGTTGATTATTTCTCGCGGCTCTGCTGCGGCGGTTTGTGCCGGCTCTCTTATTTCAGGACTGCTGTTGTCTTCACAGAGAGAGGCTCCCGGGAAGCCACCCAGCTTTCTGGGAGGCAGCTCGCGGCCGGGCGTTCGGCCCTCGGATTGACAGTGTACAACGGGAAGAAACGGGATTACTATGACCCTCTTCCGAGGAGCTCTGCTGCCCGCCACGAGTAGGAAAAAAGGCCAGATATATGTCGTTTGGTTGCCTGGTGCCTCAAATTTCTAGTGGGTTTTTTTTTCTTTTTTTTTTTCTTTTTTTTTTTTTTTACTCCAGTTGCTTGGAGTGCTGAGCTGCATTGGATAAATGCCTTTGCCATCCGACTGACTCTGCTTTTCAGAGAATATATACTTTTTTTTTTTTTTTAAGAACACCTCTCTACTCTTCAATACTTGTTTTGCATTTTACACAACAGAACCGTTTCTCAGAGTAGTGGACGCATTCAGAATCGCTGCCTGATGCTCCGGAGAGATGAATTGCAGCTGAGTTTCCCTTTCACCTTTGGATGAATGTCTGGAGTCTAAATTGTAGCAAAGAAGGGGATAAAAAACACGATGAAAGAGAAGTCTAAAAATGCTGCCCGGACTAGACGGGAGAAAGAAAACAGTGAATTTTATGAACTGGCTAAATTACTACCCCTGCCCTCCGCTATCACCTCTCAGCTGGACAAAGCATCCATAATCAGACTCACCACCAGCTATTTAAAAATGAGGGTGGTTTTCCCAGAAGGTAGGTGAGAATGCCTATTCGCCTCTATTTTCATTCCTATCCAGGTGTCGCTTATCACTTTTACCTTAAAAAAGAAGATAAAAACGATGAGGTGGTGTGCTCGGAGACAGAGTGCTCTCCGCTGTCACTTTTCTCTGTTGTAAATACTTTCCCTTTAGTTCCTATGACAGGTCTGTTTGGGGACTTACGATGCTTTTGTCAATACTTGAAGGCACTGAGCTCTGCTGCAAACCCGTGTTTTCTTTTTCCTTAGACTCCCAGTAAGATGTGCATCCCCCGCCAAGCACACGCGTGGCGAAAGAGGGAATGATTCACCCCTATTTATAGACATCCTGTAGGGCAGTTAGTATATGGGTAAATATTTACATAAGTCTATGCAAAGTCCTAAAGCCTTAGTTCAACTATCGAGCAAAGGTGCGGTGTACAGGTACAGGACACGCATACAGGCGTGCTCACACACACACGCTAAATAAATAAGTCAAGCACACCGAATTGCATCATCAATGTGCCGTGTTTCGTTCTGAGGATCGCTAGGGCAGTTTGAGGGCTTTAACAGACCTCGGAAATTTTTAACAGGAGTTTTGCACCCAGACATCCAAACCCCCTGTCCACCCAGTACTGCAAAACCAGAGTCCTAGCCTGGGCCTGATTCTCCTCAACAGGCAAAAGTAAACTTCACGTTGACTTCCACGGCAGCAGCAACAGTCCCGCCTGTCTAGCAAAAAAAGTCTTAAGCATCCTAAAATTTCTCGTGTCTTTTGCTTTTAAGTAGAATTAGGATTTAAATCGACCATCTTGGGGCTTCTAAATCGGCTACCAAGAAAAACAAACAGCACGAAGTTAAGAGAGTCAGAATAAAGTTTTTTCTATGTTCTCACTCTACTGGTCCTATAGGAGAAAAAATAAAAAATGTTTCATGAACTTTTTATTTAAATCAACTTTATGGAATTCCATCTGTATGAAAGAAAAAGCATCAGGAGCTTTTTTTTTTTCTTCTCCCAATCTAATACAAAATTCGCTATTACTTTTGCTGAAAAGTGTGTGTACATAAGAAACAACATAATACAGCTATGTCCTCCTGTGTTTTCTGTAGCTGTATCTCGACTCGGTTGGTCTGTACTTTTTTTACAAATCAAGAGTGTGTATATGCCCTGGTTTTGCTTTGCTTTAGTTTTGTGGAGGTTGGTTTGTTTGCCTGTTTTGGTTTGTTTGGGGTTTTGTTTTTGTTTTTTTTTTTTATTTTATATTTTCAGATTAAATTGGTGGACCATTGGTATTAATTCTACTTTTTAAAAATAAATATTCAATGTGGCAGTCATTTGGACGGGGGGGGGGGGATAATTCCCCCCCTGCTCCAGGTTACTTATGAATGCTTATACCTAAAGTCCACAGTAGTAATTTCCAATTCAGTGCATCTTACCATTTCTTTAAACAATCTTCCATATTTCCGAGTCACTTATAATCAAAGAAGGGGTTAAATGAAACCTTTAAAAATAATAATAATTAAAGCCTTCATCAATCCACTTTCCTCTTCTATGTGATCTGCCACCTTGAAGATCATTATGCGGGACAGTCTTCTGTTTCAAAGGCGACCGAGTTGTCCTTCATACTGTCAGCGCATACTTTATAAAAATAAAGCTATTGCAAACCCTGATGCCCATGATGTTCCTAAAAGGATTATTAGCAATGATTTGTCAACTCCTGCGGTCTCAGTAGGCTACCTTTCTGCGTGATTTCGAGCAGGTCTCGTCAATTACTGGTGCCTATGTAGCGGGTTGTTTGATCAGAAGAAGCATATGGTGTTGCTTGTAGGCTGTGAGTAATCATGGGAAAAGAAGAATAGCTGATCCTCGTCCCTCGGTGGCAGCGCAGGATGCCTAAATGCCCTGGGGAACCGTGCGGCGAAGCGCGCCGGGGCCGCTGCCGGCCGCAGCAGATGCTAATTTGAGTGCGGAGACAGAAAGGGCGGCTGAGCGGGGCTCGGGGGGCAGCGGAGCCCTCGCAGTCTCATTAAAGGCAAACTGCAAATTAAAAAGAGAGGCAGCGAGCAGGCACGGAAGGGCTCGCCCCTGGAGGCGCTGCCGCGGGAGGCCCGGCGCCGGGCGGGCGGCACATCCACGCGGGACCACCGCCCTCCGTCCTCCCCCGGGGCCGCGCAGGGCCGCGGTTGTGGGCGCGCTGCGGGCTGGGCGCGAAGGCCCGAGAGCGGGACCGCGGCGTGGCGTGGGGCCGGGCGGCTTCCCCGCGGGCTCCTTCGCCCTCCCACGTACTTCCCGTGGAGGCGGGTGGGCGCGGAGCGCGGCCCGGTCCCAGCCCCGCGGGTTTCCCTGCACTCGCCGCGAATAAACACGAGCGAGTCGCCCACGAGCGGCCTTCAGGCACTGCGGCCGTGCCTGGCCGTGCGGGAGCCGAGCCCAGGTGATTTTCCCCGGGACCCCGGGGGAAGGAGTGGGCTCCGGGAAGCCGGCGGGAGAGGCTTGGGCTCCCGGTGCGGTGTGCCTGTGCTTGTCCGGCTGCGGCGGGGAGGAGGGAGGCCAGGAAAAGGGGTGCTATTCTGGTCTCCCAGTGTCCCCACTCAGAAAAAAAAGTCATCACTTCACTGAGAAGGGAGAACAAGGTAGTGTCAGTCGGGGAAATGACGCACGGAAAGGATAAGCCTTTCTGAAAGGAGGAGGCAGGGTAGGGATGTTGGATGGATGTAATGGGGGTCCGTTTGCTTGTATTTCCCCGGGGAGGAAAGCGATACAACTCATTGGGACAGACCGACGAGTTGGTCAAAGGGCTGGAGATGAGTAGCAGGAGGCTCAGGAGCACGGCGAAGTATCATGCGGTACATTTAAAGAGATCTTGGAGGAGTCAGAATAGAGAACCGTTGTCTCCCTAAGAGCAAGCTGCACTTCCAGAGTAACTCACATCCCCTCTCCCCGGTACAAGAGCGAATTTCCATCTGCCCGGAGAGTGCTTGCATAGGGCTGATTGTAAATAACCACGTACAGGAAGATATACACTCCTCATCACCGCGCACACGCGGGGCTGGGGACAGGGCGGAGAGAATCGGTATGCGCTTGTCTGCATATTTTTATGTCTGAGAGGTCCCTATAGAGAGACAAAGTGGGTAGATTTCGGGTTCATTTTGGAAACAAGAGTTTTCTAGAAGTGAAATGCAGGGAGAATCACACACAGAATAAACACGTAAGGTTTCCTTCTCACCCCCATATATATAAACACAACCAATGACACTGGACAAACTCGATAAACCGAGCAGAGATTTTCCACGAGCTCCCTCTCGTAATGGCTGTGTAGTCCTCCCAAGCTATTGAAACGCTGTTGGGTTGTTCTATCTACCTTTGATTTCACTTTATTACGTCTCCAGCAGATTAAAACTGTCAAGAACGAAAAGTATTCAGTGGCGTAGGTTTCTCGCATCCTTTCAGTGCTAAAACGCTTCTGTTCAGGAGGAGAAAGCTATAAGACATATATTACTTTTCGGTGATCAAACAGCTTTGGAAAGAGTGAATATCTGCTAAATTTCTGAAGAGAATAGGGAAGATTTTTAAATGTTAGTCTTTTTTTGGTTTTGTTTTTTGTCCTTTTTAAAGCAGAACTTTTTAATACATTAATTCGTGATTTAACGTTCATTAAATATAACGAAACACTAAAATTTCAATTTAACATTAAACCATTAATGATAAGTGACGTGGACACAAAAAATATGTAGAAAAATCTCCAGGGTGTCGAAGCACTAAAAAGAGTTTTCCGTTAAGAGGGACCCAATCGCTATTAGTAGCAGAGTAATTCTTCACTGACCCTCGGCAGTATCCAAAAGTGAAGGGGGAACAAAATTAATAAAACCCAAACAAAAAGTCCAAGTGGCACAATAAATACATTTTGTTGTTGCTGTTTTTCTTTTTCTTTTTTTTTTTTTTTTTTTTTTTTTTTTTAATTAGAAATACTTTAGCGGTCTGATTCTTCTTACTCGGAAGAAAGAGGGAAGAGGAAGGTTTGCAGGCTGTCCTAGTGAGGATGGATCCTTTTGGCGCGGAGGGACATTTGATTTTCAAGACAAAAGCAGAGACTCAGTTTACATAAACTTTCGCCGAATCAGGATGGTTAACATTTCAATATTGAAACCCTTAACCTTGTTTTATTTTAAAGGGGGAAGAGATCAACAGGAAAAAAAAGTCTGTTTCCCACGTGGATAGGTGATTTAATGCTGTTTTTCTTACTGCAAAGGGAAATGATTGAGCATTAGGTTTCAGTGTTTATTTTCTTACAGAAGTTTTTCTCATTTAAGCTGCAGTTTACTCTCCACGCTGCATCTCTGTTTAATTCCAGGTTTGATGTGAACTTAAACTGTGAAGTGCAGAACTAAACTACTAACATGATCGTTGAAAAAAACCAGATTTATTATTAGAAAGAATACTTAGATAAACAAAGGGGAAAATCATATTTTCTTTGGGAACATGCGGCCATTTTCATGTTGGAGGATATTTTTCAACTTGCATATAAACAGCGTGTGCATTGGCGCAAATTCTTCCTCCCCTTTTTCTTCGAAATAAGGGCTATTTGAATTTGCGTCTTCTGTAGAGATGAGTAAGTAGTTGGTGCTAGAAAATGTTCCTAATTCCCCACCCCCCCCTCCAATTTGGGCATGGTTCCGTTTGTTTGCATTTCAAAGCGCAATTCCGTTACCCTGTGTGTGCCAAAATCCTGGTATTTCTTTCTAGAGTGAAACAGCTTCGGCATTACTTCCACTACCGTTTTCTTAATAGGGTTGTTTGTTTAGTCAATAGGGCTTTTCCTTCCTGTTATTATTATTTTTATAAAGAAAGCGGGATGCTAACTTATCTGTGCTTCAAATGAACACATGTGATTTACCGAGACAATAAATCTTTACAAAACCTTGCTAATGGCATCTGCAGGCAGTTGGAAATGAGCAGCTTTTTTTTTTTTTTTTTTAACATAGCTTATTCTATTTCAGCCCTCCGACGGCGACCCAGTCCCTCACAGAAGCCTAATTTGGCCGAGATTTTGAGTTATCATTAACCACTGCCTGTTAAATTAACTGAGAAATCAGCCTTGTCGGGCTCTAGGCGATGGCAGAACGGAGCGCTGGTGGCAGACGGTTTAATTAAATGGTTAATCGAATCAAGCTAATTCCTCGATAAAACATCCAGTTGCCTTTTGGCTTGCCGGTGACTAGGGCGTGCAGTTTCTGTTCCCGCGGCTCCCGGAGCTGTTATTTGACATTTTCCCTGGACACCGAGGGAGAATGACCATGTTGGAGATGGTGCCCGAACTGTCCTGCCTCATTGTCCCCCCAAAATTCCCGTGCCTCGCTTCTCCCCAGAGCAAACTCCCCGGGTGTTAAGGTGGCAACAGTGCTGGCGACGGGCAGCGGGAGGCAGGGAAGGTGCTGCTTGAGGAGCCGCGCAAGGAGGTGACATGCCCGTTCCCGCTTTGGAGCGGCTTCTCTGGGCAGGTTGCACGAAGCCGGTGTTCGTGCCCGAGGCCGCCCCTCCTCGGCCTGCCCAGCACGGCCAGGGCGGCTGTCGGGGCTGAGGGGAAGGGGCGAGCCCCGAGTCAGAGGTGGCCGGGGTTCCTGCATCCCGAGCCCTCCGCGGGGTCAACATCCCCCTCGGCACCGGCGGGCGAGGAGCGAACTGGTGCTCCTCCTTCTTTAATAACCAGAGAGCGGCTGTCAAAAGGGCAAAGAAAACGCGGCGAAACAAAAGCGAGCGGAGACGTCCCCGGGCCACGGCCTCCGGGAGTCTCCGGGTAGATCCGGAAGCGCGACAGCGGGGTCCTCTGCTCGGAGAGGGAGTTTGGAGAAACTCCTGGAAGAGGAACGCGAGGTGGACCTGCTTAGACCCAGATTAGAGAAGAGTCCCTGCGGCTGCCCCACCGGGCCGGCACCCAGCGTTGCCCTGCAGCAGCGGTCTGCCTCTGGGCGAGCCCCCTGAGCCTCTCCCTCTGCGCATCCACAGCAACAGGAGAAAACTCCCTGGATACGGGGGCTTCGTCTTCAAGCCAGCATCTACCCACCGTGCCCGGCTTCCGTGGGCCTCGCCGGGCTGTGCGGGGTGGTGAGGCCAGACAGGGGTAAGCCCCCGGTGGGGTGCCCAGGGGTTCCTCGCCCCCCGATGTAGCTGCTCTCCAAGTCTGGCCCCCAGAGAAGCGGGTGTGGAGCTCAGGATGGGTTCTCCACTAAGTGCTTTTAAACGGGGACTCTGCCGTTGCTTTCGCGACCGTGAATCTGGATTGTGCTGAGGTTTCATGATGGAGACTCCGTTGGGGAAATCGCAGTAACTGCTGTTAAAAGCCGGCAAACCAGCACAAAGTAGATAAGGGCTTGGATCTTCTGGCCACCCCACCCCCACCGGCCACCTCCGCCCCCCTTTGCTATTGCCAGACAAAGGAGGGGGTCTAGATGGGCTCTGCTCTGCAGATGCTCACAGAGGGACAAGTAACCCGGAGATCAACCAGGGCCAAGGAGCTGCCTCGGCCTCTTGGCGTCTCATTTCCCTGCGCCAGCCTTCCTCCGTCTTTGCCTAGATCAAATTAGAAATGACTGAGGAATCTCTTCCCCCTTCCGTGGCACAGAGGAGCTTCTTGCGACAGTATCGCCACTGGGTAGGGACGATGCCCACCCATTGGTGGGTTCCATTGGCTGTCGACATCAAGGCTTGCATCAATCAAAAGATGAGGGGAAGGAAGGACAGGGCCAAGTCAGTCCAGCGCACCGGGTCTGGCCGTAAGCCCGGCGTGGGGGACAGGCTGGCGGTGCCGAGAGGTTTGCCGAGTGCCGAGGGTGGGCATGGCTAGGTGGGGAGAAAGCGTTTCACAGGGACCCGCCGGTGTAGTGAACCCATGAAACCGATGGACACGCTTTTTGACGTGGAAAGCGCAGTGGTTTTCCACTGGAAAATGCTGGGAGAAATGATGAGTCAGCACGATCGCTCTGCGTAGGTTCCGCGCAATCTAGGCGCAGGCAGCCCGGTAACGAGGTTGTTCTCAAACTAAGCGATAGCCTGGCTAAAACGCCTTTATTTATTTTCTTTCTTTCTTTTTTTTTTTCCAGCTTCCTCCCCCCCCCCCCCCCCCTTCCCTCGTGATAGTGGACAGTTTCTTGTGGCACAAATAGTTTATTTTCTAAGGAAAAAAAATTCCTTGAGTGGAAGAGATTTTTAGGCAGGAGCCTATAATCTATATTTTGTCAAGAGTACCAAAATCATTCTGAAATAAAAACTCGATCCATTTTTTTTTTCTCCTTGAATAACACAGCCGGATGATGCCTTGAGCTTGTGTTAGACGGTAACTCATCATTCATTCGCCAAGAACTGGCCTAAATGGTACCTGTGGGATTAGGTCAATTTTAGTGGATCTACTTCGCCTCATTTGGTTACTAATTGGTTTCTTGTTTTATAAATCGAAATCTCATTTTCAGGAAATTACAAAACCCATGCAGCCAGTCCATTGAGGTAATCCGTGGGTCGGGGGTATTTAAATGGAAATGGTTCTACAATGCATCAGGTATTAAGCAACAGTAAAACTTTCCCTCTGTTTCCAAATGAAATGTGAGCTCGCTAGCTCCTTAGATCCATAATAGATACATCCATTCTAAGACTACTTATGTAAATATGATAAACCAGACTGCGGTGGGGGAGGGGACACAGGGGAGAAAGCAAATTTTATCTGCTGAGGTTAATGTGGCATATCTTCGAAATCTTCCAAAATAGATTATGTTTTGCTTTGTCTTCGGCCACTTTAACTGGGAAAATCCTTTGCCTAAAAACGATTTAGTTATCCTTCCGCTCACAAAGCTGCTTGTTTCTATTCCAGAGCTATTATGCTGTTGGCTCTCCAAATTACAAGAGAATCTTTAGATCTTGTTTCCAAGCGTAATCCTGAAGCAAAAGGGAGAGCTGATTTCCTTGTTTTATTTTAAACAGACAATCAAAGGATTTGCAGAATATTCTGCGGTAGGTCAAGTGCAAGAAATCACAGTTTGCCCCCTCGATGAAAGAAAACTAGATGTTAAAAAGAATAGACGAGGGGGAAAGGAATATTAATGGACGAGGTTTTCTCTTATAATCTTTAAAACAATATTTAGGGGCATCAGGAGAGGCCATCGATTTGGGAGAGGCTGGGCTTGACAACGAATAGAAATAGTCCCCGACTTGAAAGTCCTGAAACATCTGGGGAGTACAAAGGATCATCTCATGTGACAGGATTTCAAAAAGCCCGTTCAGGTAGACGAGTGAAAACGTTTAATTTTAAACTATGAGCAGACGCAGCCCAGCAGCGCGAGGTTTCCATTTGAAACATAGTGAGGAGCTCAGCGCCCCGCAAAGAACCGCCTTCCCGGACGGGAGGTTAACCTGCAATGCCCGTGAGCTGTTCATTAACCCAATGAGGTCGGGTTATTTTCCTTTTTAGAAGAAGAATAATTAGAGCTGTAAACTCAGATTAATAAGCAACTTAAATCTTAGGAGAGGAGCGCAGATTTAGTCCTGACTAAAGAAACCTGTCACTCAGATTTCTCTCCGGATGGAGGGACGCGGAAAGGAGCCGCCTCTGCACAAACGGGCAGTCCTGCTTTCCCGGCAGAGAAACCTCTGAGGAGCTCTAGAAAAACAAATATACAAGGGCTTGTCTCTCTTTCCCTGGAAGCTGTGCAAGATTCGCCGTCTCCTTCCCGAATACAGGGGGCGGAGGTGATCCTCCATCCTGGTGGCTGGCTCCCCATTAATTGGCTTGGAGGAATAAACAGAAGGGAGCTTGTTTCTGGCTGGCGCCCTGGTACACGCTGGGGCTGTAGGATGAGGGACAGGCCAGAGAGATGCTCCTGCCTTTGTAGGGCTGTGAAGTTAAGGAGGAAGGAGGGAGATGTAGGAGCGGTGAAGAGACAAGTTGTTGTGAAGAGGTGGACGAGGGAAGGGGGGAAGAAGAGAGGGAAAGGCGAGGACGAGCGGGTGCACTGCTCCGGGGGTGGGGAGGGCGGGCAGTGGCCGCCCTGGGATGCCCCGTTTAAACAGCGCGGAGCAAATCGTTGGCTTTGTTTGGACCGGCAAACACCTGGGTGAAGCCGGTCAACAGTGAGGGATGCTCGCGGCTGCCCTCTGTTTGCCTCGAAATAGCTGGAAAACGGGGTCTCGCCTTTCCCGAACCCGCCTCGCGGGGGGACAGACTCCTCCGGCTGGGGTCTCCCCACCCCCGTGCGATCTGCACCCCAGTCATCGATCAGGATTTGTATGTTTTCCCTCCCTTTCACTTTATCTCAGTGTTTGTGCGCGTCAGGCTGGGCCTTATTTCATGGCTTAGGCGTCAAAGGTTTTAACTAACCCGTTTAAATTACTTCAGCAACAACACAGTGAAAAGGCATCGCCTATGAATAGTTTTACTCAGGTGAAGTAATTTCCACCTGGCTTTTATTTCTTATCACTTTGCGTAGGGGAAAACAAGCCGCGTCTAAAACATTAGACAAGTCCGGAGAGACTCATTTCTGGAGGGAGCTGTATGGAGGCAGATCACCCCTCCCCGCAGAGGGAATCATCCCGCCCACCGGAGCAGCGGGAAGAGAGATGGGGATGGAGGTGAATCCCGAAGACCGACTTCGTGGGGCAGGAGGAAGGGTGGTCCGTGCCTTCGGACAGTGACTTGCCTGTGGGATCGTGAGGTCAGGACGCTTTTCCTGAAGTTCAGGGGACGAGTTCCCAGTAGCCGAAGGCAGCACTAAAAAGCCCTTTTAACTGGGACGCTGTTTCACTTACGTCTTAAACTTAACTTCACCGCTAACTCTAAATAGGTATTTTTGTGTTTTTCTCTCACAGGAGTTAGATCTTAAAATAACCAAACCAAAACACAACCAAACTCAGAAAAACAAACCACAAAAGAGGGTTCTATCTGCAATGAAGCCACACCTAGTTTTCAAAGATTGTATGTATACATATTTTAGAGAGGATACAAGCAAAAATTTGAAACCAAAAAAATGTTCCTCTCCATCAGGTCCACACGAATCAGTTTTTCGTTTCCTGACCTTACTTTTTTTCGTTTGTCTTAAATAAGGACTCGGAGAAGCCTGGGGTCACTCCAGCCGAACCAGCCCACTGGATAATGTTGGACGGGAACTGGGATCCCATCTTTTGCAGGTACTGGCCTGGAAACGACAGCCATACGGTATTAATGATTAAAGAAATCGTTCCCTCTTCTGAGCTTTTAATTGCCACCTTGACTAATTTTTAACTGTCCAAGTGTTTAATAAAAAGGGAGGCAGGAGGGGAACAATTTGAATGTTGTGTGTTTTCCTGGGTCTGTGATTTGGTCCCTCCATGTCCTTTGCCCCAGCATCGTCTAACACTGGGTCCGCAGTGAGGGAATCACAGTGTGTCCCAGTGTGCCGAGGTACAGTAGCATGACTCTTCCCCAAATTATTAACAAGGTGACAAGTCTCGTCAACGTTCTGAAGGTCAGGATGGTGTTACAGGGAGAGGCTCTAGAGACAGGTTGGGGAAGGCTGTCCTGGATAGAAGGACTCAGCGGGCACAGAAATTTGCAGAGACACGAGTAAGGCAGGACACATCTGAAAACTCACAGCGCTCCGCAATACTAAAGAGTAATAGTTGTTACCATGACCATGCATTTTTAGTGGAGTCATGTTACCTTTTGGGGGTCTATTCTGCTCTCGGCACACCCAGGAGTCCCATTTATGTCTGTTGAAATGTACCTGGCAAATTGTCTTATTTACACCGTGGAGAATTTTAGATTTCCTTTGATCGCCTAAAATATCCTTAGGAAATATGCAAGTGCTAAACCCCCAGTGACATTCGATAGGAGAGGAGTATTCAGGATTTCTGGGACCCACATAATAATCACCAAGTAACCAGGACCTCTTCTTAGATACTTCCCAGGCACTTCACATTACTTCTGAGCTCGACCACTCTGAGAAGTGGATTGTATCTCTGTGGCCCAGGAGCTTTAGAGAGATTCCTGTCCAAGACTTGCCTATTTCGCTCCAACTTTTTGAATAATCAGACCCCGAGCATGGATGCCTGTTTGCCAAAATACATCAGAGGGACAAGTATTTCATGGATCTATCTGTCTATCTTCTGATATATTTATTTTCCCATCCCTCACCCTTTTCTGCAGACGTTGGACGGTTTCATATTTGTCGTGGCTCCAGATGGCAAGATCATGTACATCTCGGAGACTGCCTCGGTGCACCTGGGCTTGTCGCAGGTACGCTGTGGGGGCCCACTAGCCCCCTGCTTGCCTGCACCACCCCCCGCGACTGACAGGCTACGGTGAGCGGTGCCGGGGATGAGCCCCTCTCCTCCTCTTCCTCCCCATTCTCCTCCTCTCTCACAGGTAGAGCTGACCGGTAATAGCATTTACGAGTACATCCACCCCGCCGACCACGATGAGATGACGGCGGTGCTGACGGCCCACCAACCCTACCACTCGCACTTCGTGCAGGGTAAAGTACACAGCACCCCGCCCCCGCCCGGCCCGCGCAGTCGAGGAGGGGTCCGTGCAGAGCCAGCGCAGCCTATGTAGCTCACCCCATCTCTGCCTTTCCCCCTCCCAGAGTACGAGATCGAGAGGTCCTTTTTCCTGAGGATGAAGTGCGTCCTGGCCAAGAGGAACGCGGGCCTGACCTGCGGGGGCTACAAGGTGCGTGCCCGCGGCCAGGACCTGGTTCCCCCCTTACCAGCCTTTCCGTGCCCCTGTGCCGGGAGAGCGGTGAAAATGGGGAGAGGAGTCGGGATGAGCCCTCTGCCCGCCGAGATTGCCCCAGCCCAGGATTCTTTCATGTGGTTCATTTCTCTCGGAGTTTCAGGTTGAAGAGCTCAAACCACAAAACCAAGCAATCGAGATCGCCGTGGGCTGCTTTTGTTTTGGTTTCTTTTTTTTTTCGATTTATTTATTTTGTTTTTTAAACCGAACCTCGCACAACCACTGAGGTTCCCGGGGCGTCTGTGGAAGCTGTCAGGTGACACAACGGGAGCCCTGGGTTAATTTATTTCTTTATTGGGTAACTCGTCAGCTGCAGGGGCAGCTCTCCCAGTCAAAGGTTTTGTCCGCGTGCTTCACACGGTTCTGCCCGGGGCTCCTGGGTAAGGACAGCCCTGCTCTCCTACCTCCTCGCTGCTTTTTCAGCCAAACAAAGCCGAGGAACGGGTTGTACCTATAAACCAAGGATATGTACAGTAGACCAAGAACATCTGTTGAACTAACTCCACGAAGAAACACCCTAATAATAGAGAAGTAAGAGTGGAAGTAGACAGCAGTCATCTTCACGGATACATTAAGGAGATACACCTAAACCTAAGATACTTTTTGGCGACGGATCGCGCCTGCTCTATCTATATAATATACATATCTTACACATGACATACGCACACATGTAACCTCTTTCTCTTACACGCATACACTCCTCATTACAAAGTTGTAACTGGATTGGCACTTCCGCGTCTTTCATTTTTAGAAGAATAATAAAAGAGCAGTTAGGAGGTGGGCCAAAAACCACTTAAGCCAGTGGAAAAAAAGATCTCATTGACTTTAATGGGCCTTAGATCAACGCTGAACTCTCGTACGGGGAAGAACTCAACCCCGATAGAACTGTAGAAAACCCGCAGCCAGTGCCGCTTTGCCAGTGCGGAGACGCGGGACAGCGACTCTCGGGAACCCGGCAGCCTCATCGGCACCGGTTGTCCGGGCCCTCTTCGTGGGGAGGGACGCCCGTCTCAGCACCCCCTTCCCCCCTGCTAGGCAGCCGCCAAGCTTTCCTGTGTCTCCGGCAGGTCATTCACTGCAGCGGGTACCTGAAAATCCGCCAGTACAGCCTGGATATGTCCCCCTTCGATGGCTGCTACCAAAACGTTGGGTTAGTCGCCGTGGGCCACTCTCTGCCGCCCAGCGCCGTGACGGAGATCAAGCTCCACAGCAATATGTTCATGTTTCGGGCCAGCCTAGACATGAAGCTCATATTCTTAGATTCCAGGTAGAGCTGGGGTTATTTCTAAATCTATTCTCCTAGCCCCTCCCTTGTTCTCCCCCGGGCCTCCTCTCCTGTCCTCTCACCCACTTATATTTGCTGCTTATGTCTCTCGCAGGGTAGCTGAACTAACAGGTTACGAGCCCCAGGACTTGATAGAGAAGACCCTTTACCACCACGTTCACGGCTGTGACACCTTCCACCTGCGTTGCGCACATCACTTGTGTAAGGAGATGGTGTTCTTGTTAAAGACCCTGCCCCCCCTCTTCTCCCTCTGCAGAAGAACTTTGGGGTTGCTGGGATTTACCTCTAGGTCGGAACGGGAAAAGCCAGCTCACTGGAGGGGAGAATAAGCATCTATCTATCTGCATCTAGTTAATCAAGGTTAGATATAGATTGAACTACAAGCTGGAGGGAGAAGGACATGGAGGGGGATTGGCAATGAAAAGCTATTTTTCCATTCTCATCTCCTGGTTGTAGGACAAGCACTGCCCTGCCCAAACCTTAGGAGCTCCATTCACTTCAAACTCTGATTAGGAAAACCCTTTTTTCTTGCTCCAAAAAGCCATGCCAGTGAAATTCAAATACCTTTGTTCCACTTCCACCCAATCTCACAAATCTTATCTGTGTATCTAATTTTGACTGCAGTAGTGGGCCTGATTCAGAGAGATGTTCTTTATTCTATTTTGATATCATCATGACATTAATACATGGATAGATGAATAAAAAGGATATTAATTTCCGGTAAGTTTCCTTTCAGAGAATGTAACGAGAAGAGATAAAACTCAAATACAGATTTATAGAATTAAATCTCGATGAGGATATGTCAGGATGGGGGTGAGTCCGTAGGATTCGTCCCCCGTTGCCACTTTTCTCGCCTCTGCCGCGCCGCCCCGCCCCGCCCCACCAATCTCTCCGAGTAGCCTTTGATAACGATCTCAGCTACTGACATCAACCCTGCCCGGGGGTCACCCTTGCCCAGGGGTGGTTCTGTTCCTGCCGGTTTCCCATGTGATGCTAAAGGGTTCCTAACCCCTCTCGTCGCCTACAGGGGTCTGGGGGGAGTGTGCGCCCCCTTCCCGGGGTTGATCCAGCTATAGGAGGGAGCCGCGCTGAGGTTCTCCCCGCTTTGTCCCCGCAGTGTTGGTGAAAGGGCAAGTGACCACCAAGTACTACCGCTTCCTAGCCAAGCACGGCGGCTGGGTGTGGGTGCAGAGCTACGCCACCATCGTGCACAACAGCCGCTCCTCCCGCCCGCACTGCATCGTCAGCGTCAACTACGTCCTCACGTAAGTCAGCCTGGGGCCGCTCCGAGCTGCGTGGGGCCGTGCGGGGCCGTGCGGGGCCGAACCCCGCCGATGGGCACCTGCCTGTGCGCCCCGCGCCGGGAGCTGCGGGCCGGGCCCGCGGTCGCTTCTCCCGCCCGCCTCTCCCCCCCGCCCCGGTGGCGGCTGCTGAGCCCCCTCGCCGCCGCGCTGACCAGGGCAGGCTCGCCAGGTCTGCTAGGAAACACACTGAGCGCTTTCATCTAGATGAAGGGTTTCCCGTCTGCCTATTTCTTTCTCTTTCGAGAGAGGAAAAGATTTAGAGGTTTGTCACCCACATATTTTGCTACCCCCTCCTTCTTTTTCCTTTTTTTTTTCTTTTTTCTTTTTTTTTTTTTTTTTTTTTTACTGTTCAAATGCACCCAGCATTAAATAAAATTTAATGCAGCGTAAAAGAAAAGGCTTCCACGTACCGAGTTATTTATACTCAACAAACAGGACATCTGTTTTTCTTTTCAAAAATCTGGGGTTTGAAGTTCTTAATTTCATCCAGAGTCTCTATCAAAGCTTGGAGATTTCTTTTTTGTTCTTGGAGTGTGATCCTTACAGTGAACCACAAGAAAGTTGGTGACCAGAAGGGTCAGTTAAACTTTTTAAAAAATAAAATCAAGTAGAATTAAAAAAAAATAAAATAGAGTAAATGCTGAGGTACCGCATATCTTAATACATCTCCCTGTATTTGTGGATGGCTAGGTTGTGCTCTAGCTTAGACTGAAACAAAGAGGCCCAGTGAGGAAGGGAAAGCTCGGTCGGACTATTTGCAAGTGTTTTTCATGGTAATTGTTAGCATCTCCTCTGGACACGGCAGTAGCTGCTGCTGGCAGCACGGATGTTTCATTAGGGTCGTAGGACCGGTCGACCGGTCAGGACGGCGGTACCTCACTGATCCTGGGGGCCTGTATATTCCTCTGTTCCGCTGCTGCTTTTTTTTTCTTATTCATATATTTAGTTTTTTATTCTGGAGACAAATGTAGGTATAGGAAGCGTCCGAGAGGCACAAGCCTCCCCCCTCCTAAAACTGCGGCGATGACAGCATTATGACCTCGCCTTTAAGGCTTTCGCATGCCCAGGTGGGGAGTGATTTGGAAGCCCAGTTTAAGGCATGCTTCCCAAAATAAAGTGGCTCGACGCGTAGGCCACGGCTCTAGTCATGTGTGGAGGTGCGGCTGGTGGAGTGGTAAAGGGGCTGCGGGTCACGGTGCATGCACTGCTAGGGCATAATCAGTCCCTTTGGTGTGTAAGGTCATAACGGGCGTAGAGCTCTAAGATAGTCAGACAGGGGTTACTGCGCCTGCATGAAAAAGCAGATATTTGGGTAAGCACTTTGATGTAGGGAGTAAACCGCGATTTCCCTTTAAAAAATCCCTTTTATTTCCTTTAAAAAGGTATGCAGCGTAATACCCTGGCATTCCCTCAGCGAGGACGCCTATCAGCAGAGGCGTTATCACCTCTGCTCTAGCTATTCTGACCATTTGTATGTCCATTTTCCCTGTACCAGTCCCTCTCTGTATTTTTCGCCGTTTATGTTTCTCAGTTAAGTCCAAGCACCTGCCTTAGGTGAACGGGGAACTGCAAAGAGGGAAAATAGTGTATCGTAACGCTAAGAAACAAGGAACTCGAAGGTAACTAGCACGCTGGAGTGATTTTGCTCCAGAAACACTACTTTTCTATGAGCATTTGAGATTATCCGTCGTTTCCCTTTTCTTTAGTCCTAAAAGCGTGACCATCAATCACGGAATTCTGTCTCAAATGATTGGAGTGGAAATGAAACATCCCAGTGGATCTGCTGAAAGCCAGCTGGGCATCCAGCTCGATCTGTCCCTTAGTTGCCGGGTGACCGACACGGCACCAGAATTTCAGGCTGGCACAGCATAGCAAGTGCTCTGGTACCCCCATGGGGGCCTATCAGACAAACCTTTCAGAGCTGTGTTCCAGCAGCATGACTGGCTGTACCATGCGCCGTCCTACCCCCTTGGCTGCGCACAGGTGCTGCGGCCACCACCGGTGTCACACAGCCCAGGCGTCTGTCAGCTCCCAGATGTTGCCGAGGTCGGGGGCGCTGCGGTCAGCCTGTTCGCAGGCCGTTTGCACCTCCACAGCCCGCTGCTCCGGGGCCCCTCGGCCCGCGGGGGCAGCCGCCGGACAGCCCCTGCGTGTCCGCGGCTCCGCGCCCCGGCGGGATTTCCCCGCCGCCTGGAGGCGGGGCGCCTGAGCACTCTCTCCCGCCCTCCCAAAACGGCGCTGCAGGGAAGCCGGCTTCCCCCTCAGAAGCGGTACCCAAAGAGGGAGATTCCTCCGCCTCAGCTGACTTATCGTTGGAGGCAGTGTCTTTATATTTTCGTGCATGTATATGGATTTTCAGAACCTGTTTTCAGCCAGACTGACATGTAGTAGGACTACAGTTGTTTTTTTAAGATTTCCCTTAGAGAATGAAGTGGGTAACTTTGTTACTCGGTGTAAATCTCCAAGTCTCCTCTTGCGCCCTTTTCTTAATTGCCTCGAGTGCGGAGGACGGCGGGAGGGCAGAGAGGGATCCAGACTGGCTAAAGTGGGAACACTGAAAGCTGGGAGGTCCAGCACCGGCTGCGGAAACTGCCATGTGCTGCCGACGGCTGTAATCCAGACACCAGCACTGTCTAGCTCTTCATTAGGGAGCTGTAGAAGAGATCACATCCTGCTTGCTTCTGCAGCAGGGCTGCTGCTACTGCAATTGCTACCCTTGTTCCAGGGGATAGGCATAACTTCCACTTGAGCATTATTATTATTATTATTATTATTGTTATTATTATTATAATCGTCATCATCATCATTATAATTAGCATCGTTATCCTACTTCTCTGCCTAGCCTACCATTCAGAAAAACATATAGGGAGAACAGGCCTTGCCATGTGCCAGAGGGCTGTAAGCAGAGAAAGGGCTGGCTTTTAAAAAAGTGAGATGCAGTCAGGCTTTTAAAAAAGTGAAATGCAGTCATCCTCTGAAATGGGTAACTGGAGGTAGACGGAGCTTTTAGGGAAAGGCTCATGGTGGCAGAGTTGGCCAGGGGGATGCTGAACTACCTAGAGCAGGCTTAATTTTCTTAGTGAACTATTCAGAGTCAAGATGTTATCACTCAAATGAGAAAGGTGGGAAAAACATAGAGGAAAATAAGAGGTTATGGGAACTTGAGGTTTTCCTCTGGTGTGAGGTAGGCTCCACTCCAGGAGGGCTGGACAAAGGTCCTGTAGCACTCAAAATCTGCAAGTGTTTAATATACTTTATGCTGGTATAAATCCTATAAATAGTGTAGTTCCTTAAGGATGGCACTGGATTATTACAGTAAACCAGAGGCTGAAGTGAGCAGTACATGTGTGCACCATGGGTTCCTCCTTTGCTTCACCCACGGGGCAGTGGGTGTGTGGCAGAGCCCCTGGTGCAGCTCCTCGTAGAGGCACAGGCACAAATTTGCCTGCTGCAGCCAGGTCCTGTTACAAACCCAAAGGGGAAGAACATGCTTACAGAACAGAAATACAAACCTTTGCATACTGGCTCCTGTGTGTGGAAGCCAAGGAGAAAGTGAAAGAGGTTCAAACTAGTGGGTTTTTGTTTTTAAATAACATAATTGCAATCCCACACATTTGGGATTGCAAGCTGGAACTTGAAAGATGGGATGACTCCCTCCAAAAATTCATTTGAAAATAGGAAATAGGAAAATTGCAAAAGGGGTCATAAACTTTGGAAGATGTGCTGCCAATTTCTGACCTGCTGGGTCCCTGGTTCCTTTGCACAGTACTTCTTCACTCAGGGAAAGACCCAGGATTTTTTTCGGTTTGCTCATGGGATAAGGAGCTTTTTCTCACTGTTGAGAGGAGCCTGAGCGCTATGTTTTGGAAAGGAGAGGATACTGAGTGCCATAAGTGCCAAACTGATCTGGAGCAGTTTCAGTGCAGGCTGAGCAGCAAGAAGGAGAATCTCTTACCTTGTAGCTTTCCAGCTCACCTGGGTGGTACTGATGATGAAAAAGGAAAGAATGAAAGAGAGTTTATGCAAAAAGAACTCCCCACACCTCAGTTAAAAAAAAATAAAAAAGAGGTGATTTCCATTTTCCATAAATCTCGAGCTCTGAGATCATGAATTCTAGGCTTGGGACAAATGTTTGTAATAAGTATATATACTGAATTAAATCAGCAGAGTGGCAATGGCATTTTAGGAATAAGAGGAAAGGTGATTTTTTTTTGCATAATAGTGTATCAAAAATTAATACAAATGACCTTTAAGGACTCCATCTTTAAAGCACACATATTTGCTCTTCTTTGTATTCTGCTTGGCATATGTGAGTACAGACACAGAATATTTGTTTCTTTTCTTATTTGTTCTGTACACACAGTCACCATATCATTGATTATTAGCTGTGCATGTTTATCACATAAAGGGACTCAAGTATGAGTCAATTAATGGAGAATGCAACTGCTGAAGTTAAGTTTATATTTGGATCGCAAACAACCCTCTCTTAAACAAATGGACAATGCAAAAATCCTTTGATGTTCTGAGCATGGGCAAATATAATAATTTGTCCCCAGAGAAGGCTAAAGAAACTTTCCTATATACATTTTGTCATCCTTTATCATTTAAAAGAATAGCAATAGTGGTGACATATACAGATAACACGGATTAGGTACCTAATTGTGACTAATCTCTCTCCTAATGATATAGCATGTATTTGATATAGTCCCAGTTGACCTGATTAGGAACAAAAACCGAATGCAATTTATTTGAAAGATTATTTCACAAATGACTGCCATATTGACAAATGTTTTACCAACAATGTGGTCGATGCAATTTAGAATAAATTAACCATTAATTGTATCTACACACTTCACCTTTGAATTATTATTACTATTCATAGCTTTGTGTGCTACCAGATTTGAAATGATAAAGATAGCAAGGTACTACCTTTATGTGTGATGGCTCAGACTTAAAAGCAGTCCTTCCTGGCACACTGAGTGGACCTTAAGGAAATTTGTGTTTCACACAATAAAAAAGCTCTCCCCATATTTATGGACAGTTACATATTTTCATAGCTTCTCATAGAAATCTTCTTTTTGTCCTTTCTCTAGGACATCAGGTCTCACATCTGTCTCTTCCTAGTCAATGGGAGAATCCAAAAATTTATTTCCACACCCATACGCCTACCTTTCTTGAGAATTTCTTTCAAACTGACCTAATTGGAATTGCCACATCATTCTCTCCTTAGTCAAAGGTAGATATAGGTTGTCTGGTATCTCCCGAGTGTGTGATGGAGTGTGAAGGATAGTGAATACACTGGGAAAGTTACTGCTTGCAGAAGTAATCCTGTGTATACTTTCTCATATCATTAGTGAAACTAGTTGTATGAACAAGCTTAGTCATCCAACCTGTAATATTCAAGATAAGGCTTTGTAACTTTAACTGGATAATGTTTCGGATTTTTTCTTAAGTAGTTGTAAATAGTAGAAACCAACTTGCCCTGCTACTTTTCCTTTATATTTCTCTGTATTAATGGGAATTTTTGCCACTTGCTTAATTGTGCACAGTACTGGGCCCCATTTTTTCTGTTCAGTCTGCAATGTACTTTTCCTCTGACTGTAAAGCCTACCATCATTCATGTAATTGGATTAGCAATGTAAATATATAGAGGAATTGTTTTAATAAATCAGAATGTTTGGGAAGCATATGCCTTGAAGAAAAAAATATAAAAGGATTCCTCTTGAAGTATAGTTCTTGCAGAAGATTCCTCTTGCAGTATTCTGTTTGTTCACCATTAGTTTTTATTACAGACTTGTCTCCCTGGGACATTGTTTATGTATTTCTTGCAAATAGGAGACAGGCTTTTCCAGGTGTTCACAGTACATTTCTATAGTTCTTCTTTGTTCATGTAGGGACTTTCTTAGCTACCATTTGTTTAATTCACTCCAAATCTCTATGCTTGTATTTAAACCAGGTGACTGTAATGGCCAGGGCACTAAAACCAGAGCCTGGAGTCACTGTTCCTATGAAGAGTTTTATTTGTTAGAGAAAGGATAAAAGGACTGCAGCTCAGACCTATGGAAAAAAATCCTCCAGTCATTAGTTTAAATGCATGCGTGCTGAGAGTCTCACACGGCACGAAATTCAAGATTGTAAAAAAGTGTCTTTATTTCTAGGAAGAAGGGTGACTTCAAATGCTTTCCACTTCATCATTTTCCTGTTCTTTGTGCTGCCTTTGGAAACACCCTCCTCTCAACCACTGAGTTACAGATCTTGTAAAATGTTTGTCTGGGGTTGAGACACATTCAGTAGGGGCAGCAGCTGAAGCAATTACTATCTCCAGCTGTCTGCCTCACTTCACTGATGAAAGGTACAGGGCCTGCTCCAGGGACTCTTACTCCTAAAATGCCACGGTTTATGGTCTAAGGTAAACTGCCACAGATTTTACTTTACATGGAAGCATTGGACTGTACACTGTAGCACAGCTGTTCTTGCTAGAGAGGTTGTTCACACTTTGTCCTTACTCTGCCCTTCTGCACTCTGAATGGCAGAAATGAGACTTGTGAACATCACTACAGCAGCTGGGTGCTTCAGTCCCTTTGGGGGTCAGTCCCAGTGGTCCTCCCTATGTGGTAGAGCGGGGGAGACAATAGACCATGGGGTTTAGGGTTGTATTCACAACTCTGTGATAGTTCAGAATGCTGAAGAGGAAGTTGAAAAAGTGGCTGCTGGTTTTACCACATCACATTTGTATCTCGTCTATGGACTGTGTTAGTAGCTGTGCAGAAGAGACAGGCCAAGCCGTCCACTATCAAAGGATTCCCTTGCATGCTATCGCTCTCTTGATACTCTGCACAAAACTGGATGCAGAACTGGCTCCTGCTCTCATAACAGCACCAGTATGTTCCTTAAGCAGGCTTACAATTTTACTAGCTCTGCTTCTGTTTCCTCAATCTGTTGCATGTTTGCTCTTGTTGCTCTGTGCTGCATCTCAGTACTGCTGTCATTCCCATGTTGTTTCACTGTAATTATCAGAAGGTACAACAGGTGTGATAAGTTACTAAACTGCTTCTGAAGCAAGATCTTCCCTCTACATTATGTTGTTCTTGCTAGTTTTTATTTGTACACACACAAATGGGACATTTTGACATGGCCTAAATTAAGTGTTAACAAATAAATCTTTGTCCATTCAAAAGTGACAAGTATCTGTTTAAAATCTAATTCTCTTTCCCTCACCTCTCTTTTGTACTTTACAGTGTGGGCCAGGCTCCAGCACACATGTTCGTATTCAGTGGGTTACTTCAGAGGCAGCCCCTTTCACTTTGATGACACTATTTATGGAGGCAGGCACTGCTCTGTGTGAACAAGGGTATAGCATCTGACCCTTCGGGATGGCTGAACTCTGGAATCAATCTCATGGTCTTTAACACAGTTAGACAATTTATTCCTGTTGTTGTCTTTTGTTATGATCCACTTAGTGCAATTAGATTTCAGAAGTCCTGATTTACTAAAGCACTTGAGCACATGTCAGGCTCTAAAAATGCTTAGACATAACTTTCAGTACATGATAATATCCTAGTGAATTCAGTTTTGAAATACAAAAAAACCCTTAGACACACTCTTAGAAATGAAAATATTCCTTGGCTTTGCCAAATAGAGATGACTTGAAGGACACATTTGTTACTGTGTTGAATTGGGACCTAATAAAGAACAACCATAGTTTTTCAGCTACAGACCACTGTGTATAAATCTTGGGGGCAGCAATGTTGAAAATAAAAGCTATTATCTGCAGAAGTTTCAGTGCAGCTATGGAAACTCAACTGCCTGACTAATTAAAGTTTGGTTATATCCCTAGCATTGTACAGATATTTTGACATAACCTAGTGTGAAGACCTTTAAACCCATCCAGTATTCAATGTTCTTACATCTGTGCTGTTAGTGAGCAAGCGAACATGCCCTGTTCTCAAGTAGCCCGTAGCTTTGATCATCTCTGTACTATGGTTTGCAGCTCTTAGCCTGGGCTGCTGCTATAGAAAACTCTCTCCCTCTGTCTTAAGGCATTTCTCTTGTTGTTTCCAAAGACTGTTTTGTACACAGAACAAAATAATAACTCTTAATGACTGCTTCACGAGGCATATCTCAATAGAGTATTTGCTCAAATAGAGACTACATTTGGGGATAAAGAGCTTGACAGCATCCTCCCATTTGCAGCCGAACTTCTGAACAGTGTTCCCCAAAATAATTCTATTGATCCTAAGCTGCTAGTAGGAGAGTTAAAGAAAACTTTTCACCTTCCAAAAGATAATCAGACTCCTTGGTGCTTTCTGGTTTATAAAAAACAGCAATGGGGGTAGGGACATGGCTTCAGTCCAAAGAAAACTGCCTGCCTGTGTGACTATAACTGTATAATATGGGAACATGCTATTAGGGCTTCCATGGGGATATTTAGTGAGTTCAAGAAAGCAATAAGGCAGAAGGTGCACAGCACCATTTGCACAGGTGTGATACTCTGGAGTTGCTCTGTATGTGCTACAGAAGTGATCACCAAAAGCACAGTAAATTTCACACATTGTGATATAGTGGACTTGTTGCACAAACCAAATCAAGTGTTCAGTTGCTTCAGCTGCAGATTAACTGTAGTGTTGGTCCAAAGACAGTTGTAGGTTGGCAGTTGATCTACATGAATGCTGTGGACATTTTTATGGGAACAATAAAAGTGTCTCTGCTTAGTCGGAGACACTTCTAAGCATCCAGAAACCCTTGATGAATGTGCGTGTGAAGCGGTGACAACAGAATGACTAAAGCCAGCTAAGGCCCCTGCCTGTCCTAGTCAAAGCAATGACCAAGAAGACAAAGGTACTAGGCAGATGACAGATTTAGGTTTCCAGAGAAGATGAAAGCTAGATGTTATTTTGTTTTATTAAGTTATTTTTATTTATTTATTGAGAAATTTTAGATATTCCTATTAACTGTTTTACTACCTATAATCATTTGACCCACTGGAGACTCATTCTTCCCTTTCATAAGCTGGATTTTAACATGGGCATGCATTTCTTGAACTGCGTATGTTAATAATGAATTGTTGTTATCCTAACCATTAAAAAAGTCTTTTGAATTTGATAGATGATGTGGGGCAAGCAGTATTTTTGCAATAGATGGTGGTTTAACTTATTCTGTGGCCCAGAGAGTCTAGGTAGAGAAACAAGTTATCTTACGTCAATTTTAACATTTAATGGACCCACTTAATAACCACGTATAATGTACACTTTGAGGAGACAAGATCAGTGATTACTAGGGAAGAATCAAATAAAATGGAGAATTATGTATTACCTTATGGCCTCATGATATTGTCCTTTCTTGCTATTTGTCTCCTGTTTTAACAACATCAAATTTTGTACATTATTTGTCTATCAAAGCTAGATGACCAAGGTGTTATGAACAGAGACTTAGACCCAAGTGGCTAGTAATGTGGGTGGGATTTGGCTGCAGTAGAGATTTGGCTGTGCATGGGAACAAGCTAAAAAGCAGTCTAACTCTTGTACAAAAAATGAAATGAGAAAACAGGTATATTAATTTGTAAAAAAACCAAAAAGCCATTCTCCCCAAAAAGCCAAAACTCCAATGAGAGCCCTTGCCTGTCTTCCTCCCCTTACCTTTAAAATTTAAGCAGAAGAAGGCTCAGTTGAAAAGTAGTTATTAAGTATTGCATCATGCTTTTTTGGTAGATAATGGCACATTATGGCCCTCAGAGGCAAAGTGCTCTCCCTTGGCCAAACCTGAGGAACTTTGGACAAGTGAATCAGAAAGACTTTTGTTTTAGAAAAATATTGCTTCCTAAGGAAAGTGGAAGTCTTATGACAAGGAAGGACTAATCTGATGAAAGAGAAAGGGATCTACTATAAATGGGATGTCCTCACCAGAAAAAGTTCATGAATCCTTTTGTGCTCAACATGCCTCTTCACTGTGAGGGGCAGCTGATCAGAAAAAGCAGGCTGAAATGATGGACAAGTATATTATGAGGCATGCAGATAGAAAATTTCCAAAGAGGAACAAGTAGAACGAACAGTAAATAGTTTTTCAAGCACAAATGTTTGTCTCCAATAAATTATTCCCAGATCCCAAAAGCTTACATAGAAAGTCATCATAGAAAAGCTAATTAATTTTTCAAGTATTAACCTTAGGATCTTAGGAACATTGTCACAGCAAACCTTTAATTATGGGAGACATAGAGGAGTTGATAAAACCTGAAATATCACTAATTTAAGTTTTACAGTAAATTAGTAAAAGTAATAACAGCAAATTGTCAGGACCACTCTTCACAGTTTCAAAGGAACTGAAGTACAAAAATGCTAACTACTGTGGTATAGAGTGTAAGATAAGAACAGCTATACAGAATCAGACACATACTGGTAGTGACCATGGGAAATACTTTGGAAAGAGTTAAAAAATACGAGAAGTATGCAGTAATGCTTCCCCAGTACTTTCTTCCAGTCTTTGAGAAGTTCAAATGATTTCCTAGAAAGAGGTGAGATCTTTGAGAGTATTAGTTGTCAATGTTTTTTGGGTTTTTTTTTATCTCCACAAATTTACCTGTTTATTTTTTGAAATCATGTGAGCTTTTGCCAAGGTTAAGTAAATGTAACAAGAAAGCCCTCTTTTTTTGTGAAAGTGCCACCTTTTTTGTTTTTTTTTATAGCTTCTATTTGTTCTGATAGAAGAAGAAGCAAAAAACTGCTTCCTAATAATCTTCTCTATGTTGCTCATAATTTACCATTTGTTGTCCCAGTCACCTCTTTTTCAACTTGAGAGTCCTTAATTGTTTCTCATATTGAGGCTGTTCTAAACCCATCATCTTTGCTGTCCCACTCTAAAGTTTTTCAGGTTTTCAGATAAGATGGTCAGAATATACAATATTTGAAATAGTGCATGAGGGGTTTATGTATAGTATGAGGTATAATCCTTATCTTTATAATCCTCATTTACTGCATAGTTATGCCGTGATGCACATTTTCTTACACACAGGGCAGTCTGTGTTGTATCAGTGACCACTCTGCAACATGATGCTTCTTACTCTTGTGAAACTTCTCAGTGTAAGTGGAGAATCATACAGATTACAGGATTCTTCACCAAAACAGAGTTTAAGAACACTAGTTTTAGAAATAAAAATCTGAAACTAGGTTTTCAAGCCCCGTAGAGAAGAGTGTTATATATGTCCCCGATATCCTGGAGTCCATAGCTACATAATTGTATTTTGTGAAATGAAACATCCACATATAGGACTTTTATCCAATTTTGTGCCAACTTTTCAGTTACTTTTACAAAACATAGATCAGTCAAATCTTGAAAGCATTTTAGCTGGTTTTAGCCCTTGCCATGAGGGGACAGAATTAGTATAAGGCCTTTATCTCTGAAACAGTGCTTGGATTTAAAATGGCAACATCCAAACCCCATGAAAATCATGAGGAGCTCCTGTTGGTTCTCCTTACTACATACCTTAATGTGCTGTAGAAATCCTTAGTCTTTAGAAACCCGTTAATTTTTAATCTCTGCCAAAAAATCATCTGGGTCCTCTCAAATCCTTTTGTCCAAGCATATCAAAGATCTATCTAGCGTGCTATTTCCAATATTTTCTGCTCAGTTAAGTACACAATAACAATGGTATTACATGTATTCAGTCAAATATTTTTATTCATAGAATACACCTCAAATTTATTTTAGCAGTTTAAATAAGTGAGTTTAATGTCTATTTAGTCAAGCATTACAGTAGTGAGGACTTAAGTAGATTAGAAATAAATGAATCCAATTAAAGAACACGTCTGTGAAATTTTGTATGTCATTGGCATGAATGAGCTGTTTGAACAGCAACTGTAAAGAAATCATTAATGATTAACTATCTAGTAGAGGTTTAATCAAGGATAAATGGTATAGGACATAGTTAAAAATGTTTGCGTTGAATACATGGAGATTCTGAAATAATAAAAACATGTTTTGCATCAATAGTGACATGGGTACTGCCCTTGGGAAATGTATTTTTTGTTATCTGTGGTGATGTGCAGATGAGACGCAGCTCAGAGTTAGCTCAGTAATGTCAGCTATTGTGCATTGATAGCATAGCAGCAGGTTGCTCCTTCCAAAAAAGCTGAAGTTTAATAGGTGACACAGACAAAGATATTTCACGAAATAAGTGTTACCTACAATAGCATATTGTTATCTTCCTCTTCAGAGCTAATAATGCAGCAAATGCAAAATGAGGAGCAGCTAAGCAAGCTGGGGCTGTTTAGCCTGGAGAGAAGGAGGCTCAGGAGTGACCTTATCACTCTTTACAACTATTTGAAAGGAGGTTGTAGCCAGGTAGGGGTCAGTCTCTTCTCCCAGACAGCCAGCAACAGGATAAGAGGACACAGTCTTAAGCTGCACCAGGGGAGGTTTAGGTTGGACATTAGGGAGAAGCTCTTCACAGAAAAGGTGACTGGACATTGGAATGGGCTGCCCAGGGAGGTGGTAGAGTCACCACCCCTGAAGGGGGTTTAAGAAAAGACTGGATGTGGCACTTAGTTCCATGGTCTGGTTGACAAGGTGGTGTTCAGTCACAGGTTGTACTTGATGATCTCAGAGGTCTTTTCCAACCTAGCTGATTCTGTGATTCTGTGAAAGTTAAAGTAGGGATTCTCAGAAGTGATCAATGCTGGGCTAAATTAAAAGTCCCCTTGGCTGCCTCGATGGTAAGCTCAGGCAAGTGCCAAATGCTTGCTAAATCCCAGGATACATGATTCATCCTCTGTGACACCAGTAGTCTTTGGGAGGGTTGGGAATTGAATCCAGGTCACTTGGCTACCAGACTGGTGTCTTACGGGTGTCAGTGATATTCAAGGTATGTTTTTTTAACACAGAAAAATATTAAGAATTCTGATACAGGAAAATCTACCCTTTATAACAGCAGTCTGTTGCATTGTTGTCAGTCTGGCTTCCTGCAAAATGGAAACCATTCTACAAGGATAGGAGAGATCTTATGTTTATATGACACTAATTCTTAAAGAGATGTTGTCTACATGCACTCGCTGATGCACTGAGGTGACATTGGTTTTAATGGGCTGGTTGAAGTGAGTAGCTGGAAGAAAAGAAAATTAAAGTTTTTAAAGTCTCATTTAACAGGCCTTTTGTTTATTAAGAAATTTTATTTTGAATATGCCAGTGAATTTAAAGTAATAAAACATCCAAATGATTACAAAGTCACCATAATAATTTAGTAAAGGCTGACGGTATGAACATGATACCTGGAATTTTGCAGGGTTTAACATGACTTCAGGTAAAGTATTCTCAACTAGTTGAGAATAAAAAAAACAACCAAGCAAAAAACCATAGCAGGCTCTGAGGTCATGTCCCTCTAAAACAATTTTCTTATTATGAGGCAGATTCTAATATATAACCTATTCTAACATATACAAACATTTATAAACTCCTGTCAAATATATTTCTCCTTTTAATTTGGCAAGAACTGAATATACATCAAACACAACATTTAGGCAGCTGTTCTCCTAAACATCTTGCATTTGAAAGCAAGTACTCCCAATATAAATAAATGTTACAGAATTAAACTTAGGTCATCATATTTAATGAATTAAAGTTTTTTTTTTCAGTGCTATCTGTAACTAAAAATTGTAATTAAATTTGTATGTAATTAGCCTGGGATATCTTAGGCATTTTATTAATGAACAATAATAAGTTCCTGGTGCATATTTTCATCTAGCAAGTCTAATAAATAAAGGCAAATACAGTGTACAGAGATCTCCTTTTTGGAGCCAAAAATGGCTAGGCATGTGGTTTGGAATGAAAAACTGTACCTTCAGGCTGCTGAAAAATCTTCCACACCATGATTATCCAGAGGCCAGGATGTTTTATTTAACTTTGACTGGCAGTTAGATGACTGCATTCTGAGATGAGAAACGAATCAGGGAATATGTAAAATTTATCTGAAAGAAGTTTTCTAGAGGATATCCTCAGACATTTGTGTTAAATAACCTGTACAGGAAAATCTGTGCTTCAATGTTTCTGAATGTATCAAATAATTTAATGAACCTCCCCAGTTTGGATTGCTTCATGTTTAAAAGCAAATATAGAAACATGGTATCATGTAAGTGAATCTCATGGCTGAAGAAGCTGTAAAGTTTGACTCAACAAGATGTAAACAGCTACTGTTGCTTGCGCTATTTATGGAGATAAATGGGTGCCTGGAACTTAATGAAGGGATCCAATATACAGTACTCATACTTCTCCAAGTAGATGCATGGTTTAACCATTAAGTGTACTAATAATAAGCAACCATTTGAAAGAGTTCTGGAGGGTCTTTCCAATTACTTTGGTGTCCAGTAGGTGAGGCCTATATGGGACTATTCACTCAAGAAGTTTTAGAAAGGAGAGTTGCTAACATCATTCCAATAACTGATAGAACAGCTGAGGCAGGGAGTATCTCTGAGGTTGCACAACTGAATGTCAGCATAGTTTCATAACAAGCAGTGAGGTCCTACAGCTTTTTTCTCACTTTGTACTGAAATTTGGCTTTCTGTATGAGCTAAGTGAAACCTACTTATTTTGACTGGTTCTGGAGGATGCTAAAGGGATTGCATATGCTTCTTCTGACAGACCGAGGCCTTTGTAAACATTTCTGAGACACATTGTACTTGAACAGAGGACACAGCAGATGAGGAAATTGTCTGTTTTGTTGTACCATCTGCTGATTTAGAAAGCCATGAAGATGACAAACAGCCAGAATCTGTTCTCTTTTCATTCATCTGCTGAATGGTGCTCTGTTAGCATTGCATGAGCTGGAGTGTGGAAATGTTAAAAGTTGCAGGCATTGTTTAAAAGTAGAAGAACGATATATTGCAGAATTGTGGTCAGACATGCATGAGGAAGTGCCAGACTTTTATCACCTTCATGTCTTTTTTTAACTGAACTGCAATAACTCAGCAAAATAGACTGAACATTAATGACATTGACACCTTTGGTTTCATCTCACAATTTCTATTGCTAGACTGGCAGAAAATCTGACAAATATAATTTTTCTGATTTTTAGCTAAAAGAAATGCGGAGTGTGTATGACCCTTTTCATAGATTTTTCATGTAAAACTAGAGGAAATTTAGAACACATATCATGTATTCAATTGAAATAATAGTGTAACCAATTATAAGTAAACCTTGTTTTCTTTTGTATGAACAATATTTTCTGCTTTGCTTCAGTCATGTGAATGATTGTATCAATGATGTAGGAACCTGCTCCAGTAAGATCACCTTTTACTTTCAACTTGTACTTCATGAACTACTTTAATACATGTAAAGAATGACACAGGTCTAGATTCAGTGTATATCAGGTTTAGGTGCTCCCATGATACCTTTTTTTTCATTATTTGCTGGGATTTCCAGTGACAGTATTCCAGTGACACTGCATATTGTTCAATTGAAAGATACCTAAGAATAAGAGTTCCAGCTCTACTGATCTTTTTACTGCTGCTAGAGACAATGAACTGAAACGCATTTCTAATCCATTGCAGTAACTCCATGTATGAAACATGAATTTCTGTTCATCTTCTTTAAGGTGTCTAAATTTTTTGTCTTTTGAAGGAATTAAATACACTGTAAATATTTGCCTCTTTGTTGGTTATCTGTGTCTTCTCAGTCAGTGCAGGTGTAGCTTATTTTTCCTTTCTGGCATGTGGTGGTATTAATGTAAAAAGATGCTTTTTCTTATGGCTTTTGCAGAATTTTCCATGGGTTGAGCATTTTTCTGTTCTTTTCTTAAGGTTTTCTTCTTGTTTTGAAGGTTATGCTGCTTATGACCGTGAATATATAAGATCTGTATTCTTGAGTCCAGCTGTCCCTCTTAAATACTTTTGGGATGAATCTGGATATTTATTCTTTACTAATGGATGTCATTATTTTACTTCTTCCTCTGGATGCATCCTATTTAGCTGCTCTTTCTATTTGAAAGCATTTTTCAGGGCTTAAGTTCTCTTTTGTTCCATAGCCAACACCGTTTTTAAGTAGGGAGTCTCAATAGCTTGAAAACTATTTGTCCCTTTAGCTCTCTAATGTTAATGTCTAGTCTCTCTTTAGTTTTCAGATTTTGGTGGGAGTAGTCCTAAATATGACCCAATTAATTAAAGGAACAAAATTATAAAAAGGCCCAACTTGTCTGTATGTACTGTTTTGGTTTGTCTTGGGCCACACTGTGTCCACTGGGCCTCTATCACTATTTCCATTCTTTCCCAACATTATTTCTAGCAATGCTGACTCACCCTTTTCTCATATATTTTCCTTCAAAAAGGCCACATAAAAAAATTCTCATTTTTTCAGTGTCATGGTGAGCTCTAACCACACGCTTAGTCACTGTAGTTGTGAAAGCTTTGCTGTTTGCATAGAATTCAGATTTTGTGGTGCTCTGATACTCCCTTACTGTTCTTTTTTTGTATCTGTCTGCTAATGATTCATTATCTCTTCCTCAAACTTTGATTAGACAGATCGTTGTTACCATGTTTCATATAGTATATTTTGGCAATGGTAGTAGGCAGAAAGTGTCTTCTAAAGCTGAATTGTGAGAACTCTTCACTCAAGTGTTGCAGGTCCATCTGGCATCCAAGTGATGTGCAAACAGATTGGCTTCCTCTTCCAAGCGTTTTGCTGCTTCAGCCTTTGTCCTTCACCACCTTTGCAGCTTACTATAACTAGATCCCTTTAGTAAAGAATGCTTTGTACTCAACTTTCAGATGCTTCAGTGCAGAGAAACGCAGTTGGTTCTTCATGGTGTACAAGTGGTACACCAATAAGTACTTTCAAAATTAGGCCCAGCTTCATAAGGGGCATCGGCAGAGCCAGACACATGGCACAGAGTGGAAACGCTTCTGGGAGTTAGATCTGAGAAGAAAATGGGAACCAGCATATTGTAGCAAGAGGATTTTACCCTTTGTCTTCTGATTTATTTTTGCTTACAGTGAAGCATGGTAATCCAGTCTGTAGGTGCCTGGTACATTGACCATACTGGCCAGATTCTCATATGGGGAGTGAGGGAGACAAGATAGAGGAAAAATAATACATTTTTTTAGCCATATGCTACCAAAAGCATATGCCTCCAAGTTTTTTGAGGAGTCAAAGAGGACCTAGAATTTCCATCCAACTGTGGAAAGAATGGCTGTTTCCCATCATGAAAAGGTGGAGGTCTTCAATGTGTTTCCCTTTGCAAAGAAGCATCACTTTGGTCTTGTCTGGATTCAGTTTGATTCATCTGTTCTTCATTTAAGAACTAATTTCCTGTAGTTATTCTGATGTTTTATAGTGATGATAGTTGCATCAGAAAATGAGATAAATAGTAGATTGTCAGCAACATACTGTTAGCAATTGAACACATGCCATATCACTCTCTCTCTCAGCAGTCTCATGTAGATAGATGTAGATTGTATGGATCCCTGTGGGATCCTGAAGGTGAGGACCTTGGAGGAAGAGGCTTGTATCCACCACCTTTTTTTTTAATTACATGTAGAAAACAAGATGCAGTACTGTTGTTCGGCTAGGACTGTGTAATAGATGATTAAGGTGTTTATGAATAGAAATCTGGAGATTATAGTTCCATGGTTGGTGGAAGTTTTATAAATTCCTCCAGAAAGCTGTCAGAATTTCCATCTGTTGTTTGTGTATCACTGGGAGCCCTGCTTTCTCCAGTGTCTTGCCTTGCAGTGCAAGTACTCAAACATTTTCATTTCTTGGTGGAACATATTTTGCATTTGACATTGAGACCACTGGACTCTTTGACTCTTCCTCCGTGTTTTCTTTGCTTGCTTTTTTTCTTTTTTTTTAACTTCTGGTATTTATCTTGGCCATTTACTGATAGTGTTCTGGTGTGTCTCTTGGTTATTCTGAAGGGCAGCTGTTCTAGGACAGGGTTGAGAAGGTATTGAATCATGACTCAGTGATGCTAAAAAGTCCAGGTGTTTCATCTGCAAAGAGAGCACAGATGTGTTCTTTTTCTAAGGAACTTTTCATTTGGCAGCAAGAACTTCAGATATTTTTCTTACTGTCCTTTGTTTAATGATGCTACTGGTCTAAGCAACTGGTTGTAAATACCAGCTTGTGGTGTTTATTCTAATATGCGGTGTTCTGGGACGATGACCCCTCACCATAATGATACCAAGGACCTAGAAAAGTAATGTTGAAATGCATGTAAGTTTTCAGTCAGTCTGGTTTGACTGGGTTTTTACTTAGTCACTATGACCTAGAAGCATTGTAGAGTGTGCTCTCTATGTTTTGAATGCTCAGCCCTTACACAGATTGTAGCAGCAGATAAGCAGTGTTAGAGTGACAGTCTGTGGTCTGAATATCAGGGTGGTATTTAGTCCAGTTTTTTAAAACTCTTTCACTGACAGGATACAGCAGCAGACTGCTACAAGGTGGCATACACCAGAGATGGGGAGGTAATGGCAGAAGCACAGAGCTATGGGTTCTCCAGCAAAAAGGGAGGTAAAAGGGGTGGTAGGTTCAAAACTGAAAGACAATCTCGTCATACCCCTAAGTCTGTGAACAACTTATATGCTTAGTTTTGATTAATTTTAGTTTCTGGAGGCAATATTTTCTGCATCTGGCACTGAGACTGCAGGACCCTCCTCTTCTTATAATTAAGTAGTCAGGGGGAATGTGTATATCAGGATGAGACTGACATTTTTTTCAGGACTATTGATAAAATCTTATGCTATTGGACTGGTCAAATATGAAGATTATTGGACATCCTTTGTTTCTGATGTTTTGTATAACATAAAGAAAATTTGGTACGGATCAATTATGGAGACAGATGCTTTGCATGTCAAGCCAAACTGTCTGGATGAAAATTCTGGGAGTAATCACAGAAAAGATTAATGCTTTCAAAATATGTGGATGAGCCGTACCTGTCAAACAGGCCAAAGTGAAGCCCCATATTCAGATGCTTTCACTGCAGACAGGATATTTGAAATGCAGGTATTATAGCAGAGACCTATCTCTATTAAAGCCAAAATTTGAAGAAATTACCTCATTAATAACTAATTTTGCATTACAAAGCATTACTTATACTTGACCGGGCTCTGTCTGCTTTGGACTGGAAACAGTGTAGTCAGTGCAGTTCTAATGTCAGGGATTCACTTTCACGTGTTATGTACACACATAGTCAACATTGCCAAAAAAATCCAAGCCTATTTAACCAACAAGTTTGCTGCTTATCAGATGAAAAAAAATTATTGTAGAACTGGGATGAATTAATTTTTATATTCTGCAGGTTTATCTGAGCCTGCTCAAAGATTCATCCTATTTCACTTATTTCATTGATTTATCAAGTTTGTCCTTCTGCCCCTGACTTTTATCTGAAAACATTTCAGTGTACTAAGCTGTGAGATGCTCAGGTTGTGGTGCAGCTCTTTTTTAAAAAATGTTAGACTCTTATGGCTTACACATCAATATATGTGTGATTACAGAGCAAGATATTGTTGCTAAAGCTGGGGAAATTATTTATTATTAATATAATTAATTAAGTATGAAGTATGGGGTAATATGTGAATGAATGTTACTGCTTTGACTGCATAAGAGAAGCATTATTCTTCCCTTGTTCTCCTACTTCTCTACTGGTAACACAAAGGAAGAGAAAAATCATGAATCCTCCCTCTTTTCCTCCAGGTAGGTAGGTCAGGAAGAAGCTCTTGCTTTGCTCTCTTTTAATAAATCATTGTCAGAATAGGTTCCGTATGACTACATGAAAGCTGGAGAGCTCATTTCTTACTCCCCCGGGTATCAGCAGACATGCAGATGTGTGCAGAGGGGTGCAGTCCAATGCATATGCCCACGTTATGGTTAGCAAGATATTGTGAACAATGCCAGTTTCCCTTACTTTTATGTATTCATTAGAAAGTCTGAAGAATCTAACTGAACTTCACAAGCTCCCCAGAGAAAACCTCTAGTATTTTGTGAGAGATGGACAGAATATTTAAATCACAAGATTTGTATTTATTTAACCACTTTCTCTGACTGGTAAGCTGGTATAAAAAAAATCTGATGGATTTTTTATATAAATAAACACTCACAAGACTCATAGAAGAAACAAAATTTCAAAAATTTACACCAATTGCCCAAAACCTCAGAAACAATGAAAAATATGGCCTTAAAGATCAAATGTTTTCCATTAAAAAAAAATATGTTATTCAATTTAGTTAGTCAGCTGTGTAGGCTGTTACGTGCACCCCACATACACACATGTGAAAACATACACACATATACTCATGTGTTAAGTTTGCAGTTGTATGGTTAAAAGAGTTTTGAGGAAAATGTATCCTATTAACTGCTTAGCTATGTGACTAATGTAGAACTTTAATATAAATCTCAGAAATATCCATCCCATTGGCTTTTTATTATTGCCCAAAGTAGGTCAGGATGATAACAGCTGGATGCAAAAAGCAATCATATTTTCCGTATAAATATGGTGCTATTGTTTAGTAAGCTATACTCCATAAATGTATTAGGGGGATATACTGGCTTGCCCTGGATTGCTTTATTCTTTTTCTTGAAAAATATCTTTTGTTTCCACCCCCCACTTAGAAGGAAGGAATGTTTCCCATTAAGTTATGAAGTGAGTTTGTTTTTCACTTTTGCCTTTTATATAGGGATACTGAATATAAAGGACTACAGCTCTCCCTGGATCAGGTCACTGCTACCAAGCCGGCATTCTCATATGCAAATTCAACTCCAACCATAACGGATAACAGGAAGGGAAGCAAATCTCGCCTCTCGAGCACAAAGTCAAAATCAAGGACATCACCATATCCACAGGTAACTGTCTTTGAAACAAGAAATTAAATCTTCTTGTATATCTTGATTTTGCCTTCTATTTTGCACAAGTAACTAGAATGGGCCAAAGAACATGTTTCTTAAAGGGAATAAAAGACCGCAGGTTATAAGATCTTGAGGCGGGAATATGTTTCTTTAAACTGTTTCTAAAAATCTGGAAACATTTATGTTTCAGCATGCATAATAAATCATCATCAACAACAATAGCAACACAGGGCTCAGAGTTAATGAGGAGCGGACAGAAGGACCAAATGAAAATGTTGGTTTTGAAATACTTGGTTTGAGAGGACTGTGAGTCTTGCCATTTGAGAAAGCTTGCTTTTTCTTACTTACTCTTTATTAATTCCAACATATCTAAAAGCTGCCAGATGTTTGACAGCAGTTTAATACTGAACTCTTAGTCAAGAGGAGTGAGTTTTGAGAAGGGAAAGCAGCCAGCTAACTTGCTGACTGGAAAAAGAAAGTTTTTCTATGTACAAAGCTTTGAAAGGAAGGAAACACTAGGAGGTGGTCATTGGCATCAGTAGACTTTAATTTCCCAGATTTCATTTTCAAGCCTAATGTGTAAGGAACATGTCCCTGCCTGGAGAATGGACCAAACTCGATCGGGTCTGTGAACTGAAGCTTACCCAACACATTTGTGCAACTGGATTCTGCAGGCAATGCCACAGCACTTGCATACTTACGTTGTCAAACTTTTAGCTCAAATACATCTGTTTGTTAATATAACCATGATGTTTACTAATGATACAAGTCTTACTGCCCTTATTCCTCCACACAGTGGATATAAATGTATGCTTTCATAATGTAACATTGAAGAGCTATGTATTTTTAAAGAGCCCAGGTCAATATTTAACTGATAATAACCTTAATGACTACAGTTTCTCTGTAGGTACAATGTTTTCTTAACTGACCTCTAAGAGTGTATAATGCGAACCCAAATGTCTACATCACTTCCTTGTTTTCTTTCTTTTTCCCCTTCAAAAGTACCAAGGGTAAGGATTTAAATTAAATGACATCTGCTTTTGGAAAAGGGAATATTTAACAGAGCACCTAGATATGAATTCACATTCCTAATTTTAAGAATCTAATTTTGTCTGAGGTTGTTATAGCACATTTGTTCATACACATTTCTGTGGGTTGTTAAAAAAGCCTTTTTCTTGAATGCACTACATCAAACAATTGCAATCAAACTGTTTCAAAGAATTGCGGAAGATACCTACAAATAATTCTAAATTAGATTTTTAGAGTATCTTTGATTTACTGAAATTACACTTCATCTCTCCTTATACAGTCCTTTCCAAAGTACTCATTTGCTATCAGGACAATCCCAGCTCAAGACTTGTTATCCTTCCACATCAATCTGATTTCTGAAAGTGTGACTTTCATTGGTACCTGCTTACTCTTTCTGCCACCAGAAAAAAACCCTGAACTAGCAGTGCAGTGTTGTGACTGCTGGTTTATCAGGGATTGTTGTCTGGAACATCAGAGTGCTCAGTCTCCAGTTTCACTTTGTATCCTCATTACCAGCTGCTTCATAGTAAAGTCACAGATTTCATCATTCAAGAAGCAGCCGTGGTAGTTGCCAGTATCTTGAAAAATGGTCATACCTTTCATTGCAGCCCATCACCACAAGTAATGCTGGCAGCTTGTATTTGTCTCCCTCTCATCCTTCTCCACCACTGAACAAACTGTTGAAAGACTAAGAGAAGCCCTTGTGAAGAACATGGAGCAGGTGGTACAGCCTGTGTTCTTCAGCCTCCTGCCCATATAATTTGCCAGTCAGCTGAGGAGAATCAGAGTGTGACTTAAAAGCCATGGCTGAAAAGTGAAGTCACGAGTTTTGGCTTACACAGGAGCTTGGGTTGTGGTGGGGAAAGGAAGCAGGAAGTTCATTAGTAAAATAATGGCAGTGAGTGAAGTACTTCCTGAACTAAAGGGCACTCTAGGAGATTTTAACTGTACATAATTTCTTTCTTTTTTTCCTTTCCTTTTTTTGTCTTTTCCCCTTATCATTTACTTTTCTTCTCTCTTGAAGAGAAAAAGAAATCATATGCTTTACTGGGTGCTGAGAATCCTCTGCCTTGCCAGCTGTGTGCACCTAGGATAGCTACATGAGATATGAACTGTATCAAAATGATGCTAATCAATCTCAGCTGAATTTTTACTACTAGAGCAAAAAGTGGATGTTTTGGTTATCTAAGATAGTATTAATTTTTTTTTTCCTCAAATCTTATGCAAAAGCAGGCAGAGCATAATATGGGTCTTGTAGACTTAAAACAAAACTGAGTTCATTAAACTGGAAGGATTTGTCAGCATCTGATTAACACTGCCTGATGTTAGTACAGTGAACTAGTGGGTTCTATGAAACCAGCCTCAAACAAGGGAAGGGCAAGCAAGAGGAAAGCAACCTAAAATTCATGATAAAACCGTAGGATTTGCCCAGACACTTTGAACAGTGCTTTTTTTAGTCCTGTCCCATCAGAGGGGTGCAGAGCTGAAAGAGATGGTGGGAGAAAAATCTGGGAGATGAAGATTTGATAGATATTAACAAGAAAAGAAAATTATGAGTTGGTTATAATAGTAATAATAATAACAATAATAATAGTGAGTGGCTCCCAAAATCTAGCCCCAGACCTCATTTATTTTGTGCTCCCAAAAGCTAGCCCTGAACCTCATTTATTCTGTACACAGAAAATAGCAATAAGGTTGGAAAAACATTTTAATTATGATCATCTGAACTGCTTTGGAGTTTAATGTCCCATTAACTATGATTGTCCAAAGAAAATATTTCAAATTGCCTGTTGTCTGCCTCTAGTGGAAATGTTTTATGGTCAGATCTGGTAAAATGTTTGTTGCTTCATATATCATCCTAGTTCTTGGATAAAGATCATATATATGTAATAAAGAATGCACACATACAAGTAATGATATACCCAAGAGCCACTGGATGGAGGCTTTGGTGTGTATACAACATTCATAAATTTTTTGAAATTGGTGCATATTAATACACCTGATTTCAGAGGTGTATTGATTTTATAGCTCCTTTAAATGAATAATCTGGATTAATTTTGCAATTCGCCTCCATTTGGGCATATCACCCAATGGGATAAAGATAACTGAACTAGGCTGAATTCTATCCAGTCTGGTTTTTGGTTTTGTTTTTTTGGTTTGGTTTTGTGGTTTGTTTTTTTTTTTTTTTTTTAGTTTCTTCCTGTAGCCTAAAGCTTTGGCAGCTTCTAGTGTATTCAAAAGCAAAGCAAAACACTCTTTTTATAGTAAACATAACTCTTGGTCTGGTGAAGAGTCACCAGCAGTGGGGGTTATTTTAATGGACATGCTGTATTACTTTAATCTAAGCCTTTCACCATCTGTTCTGCCTATAATAGTAAATGCGAAAAGAACATATTTTACATTTCAGGATTACATTAGTAAAAAGTAAGATAAAAGTGATTTAAAAGCATGCATATGTTCTTAGTACAATGCAGCCCGCATCTGTGATTTTTTTTTCTCATGGTTAAGACACAAATGAAGAGGAAAACTGCTAATGCTGATGTAGTGAAAGTTTTTCATGGAAAAGAGGACTCTGTGAGGGTTTCACTATATATTTAATGTTTATAATAATAAAAACCTGAGTAGGCTGCCAGAAAATTATATATCTATAACATCTATTGTTTGAACATCTGGCATGGTATGTGGAGCAGGCTGATGTTGCTGTGTATGACAAGATGAGTCCTCAGACCAGTAAGACACCTGTAAGAATGGAAAGTCAGGAAAAAGAAAATCACCTGAGAAATATTAAATTGTCTACTGGCGTAATATACTTCCACGAGCTCTCATAGGGTAAGCTTTTTTTAGACATGGAATTTATATTTTCCTATTTCCTCACCCTTCAGCCCTCCTGAAGTTTTTCTTGGAGTGAAAATAACATCAGTGGTGGCCTATAGCCCCTTTCTATGTCAGTGCTGATTCCACTAGCGTGCTCTCACTGTGATGGCACACTGAATTAACACTCTGGAAGACATTTCTAATTTTCAGAGGTGGCAATTCAGTTTCCAGGAACCAGCTGGAGTACCAATTAATTTATATTTTGTTGTTGTATATGCCAGAAGACAATTCAGAAATCACCTGAAAGGATTTCACATGTTGCCTGTCTGAAGTTCTTTCTCACTGCTGGTTAAACTTTGTCAAAAACCAGAAAGTAATAAATTACTTTTGTCTTCTGGATCCTGATAGAAGTCAGAAGGCAAAAATTAATAGAAAGGAAAACACTTCTGCTGAGGCATGACTGGACTTGGCAAAAAAAAAATCATTGATTTTAATTTGATGTAATTTTCATTAAATCTGATTCCATTTTTTATGGTCTTTCATCACATATGGGAGCCTCATTCTGACTTGAGAGATAATGTTTCCACTCCCATTCCAGTAAAGCAATATCTTTGATCATCCTTTCATTTCTCTCCCCATCAACATGTCACACATGCCCATATTTGAAGTATCCACCTGTCAACATTCGATTTCCAGAAGAGGCAGCAGTAGGACTGCGGTGGTGGAGCAGCCTCATGACACCAAATAGATGTGTGGCTATCTTTAAAGGGAATTAGACATATTTTTGCCCTGTGCCTTCTGATGTTTTACCTTAAGAGTAAGTATTCATATCAAACCATGTCTGTTGGCAGACAAGGCGGGCCACAAACAATTCACTTAATTTAATTCTATCCATGGTCTGTAGCAGTTGCTACAGGTCAGATCTCAAATAATTATAATTTACATCAAGTACAAAGAAGATGCATTAAGTAAAGTTGGTCTTGACTACATCATTGTATGACATCACATGATGCATTCCTGATACACTAAAAACACATGCTTTGAGAGTATTTCCATTTCTCTAAGAAAAGTGCACAAAGGCCTGTGCAATTGTGACTAGGTTCAAGATAAAAGCAAAAAGTAACTGAGAAGGTTTTCAGTTAAATGAAGAAATTCCCTTCAAGAGAAGAGATGCTGGACCCTGAAGTGTCCTTAGAAAAAGAGAACTAATAGACAAATATCTAGTACAGCTACAGGAAATTAAGAGCTTTCAGTCTGAAAGATTCTCTGGCATTTATTATCATAATAAATTGTCCAAAATTTTTTCATTACATTACTGGAAATTAATTTTCCTTGCCCTCCCCATGAAAGAAACATATTCTGTGAGTTTTGTTTTTAATAAGAAATAAATGAACTTTTGACTTTTCTATACTTGCATTTAGGCTTGCTTATACTGTATAATATTGCAGCTTAATTTTTAAAATTAAAAAGACTAGTTTATAAAAGTCAAATCCAAAAAGACCACTAAAAATAATTCTAAAATTAAGAACAGATACAAAAGTATTTTTCCTTTTGTCTATTTTCATTTCAGCTAAAATTTAGTAATTGTTAATAGTCTTGTTAACGATTTCTAATTTTTTTGTTGGAAACTTAATTTTATCTATACATTTTTACCTAAAAAGTTTACAGTCATTCACCTATTTAGAATATATCTTTGTGACTAACCAGTTTGCAGACTTTAGACCTGAAAGGATGCTAGAAGAGTTAGATGCTCCAGTTGATCGCATAACACTGTGATGACTGAATAAAGTTCCTAGTTAATATATACCAAGTTACTGGAATTTAAAAGAACACTTTTGTGGCTCTGTAACTATCTTACCTTCATAAAAAATCGTATTTTTCCTTTAATCTCTAAAACCTTGTGATGCGTATAGTGGTACTAAATTCCTGACCTCTTCCATATCTACTGGTAGGCTTTTTGCCTATGGGTATTCTTCTGACAACTAATAACAAAATATAATTGACTTCCTCAAAGCCATGACCTTTTCTTTGTTTCCTTTAAATAACCTATCGTGTTAACAAACAGTATTCACAAACATAAACTGCAATACTGAAGAAATACCCAATTAAATGCCAAAACCGCTATTGATGTTGCACAGATGGTTTATGTTTCTGTAAGTCAAACATCTGGTCAGTACTTTCAGTTGGGAAGTGCATAAAACTTTGGTTCTGGTTGGTAATGAGGAGTTTCATAGCAACTTAATCTAATGAAAAGGCAGGTAAGCTCATGTTAGGCCTATTAAAAGAAAACGGAGAGTGGGCAGCTGGAAGGTGAGTGAAGGAATGGGAGAATTCTGAAGTTTCATGTTGTAATACACTGATTTGTGACATGAGTGTGTAGTGCTGAGGATGTGAGCATGTACAGCTTTGGTCTTGTCCCAGTCCATATCATGGGAGAAATTGAGTTAAAACTGTTCTGTGAAGTTTGACAGTTCCAATAAATAAAAAGATTTAAAAATGAGATAGGTAAATTCTAGGAGGTTTAATAAGTTGTTTTTTTTTCCTTTCCCAAAAATTATCTGAAAGTTTGAAGCATTCATTAATAGCATCTAGAAATCTGTGAGATTTAACCTAACCCTTACTTCTCTCTAAACAAATGCCCATGCTCCTGTTCTGGACAATTTTCTAACTGCCTGCTAGTTGCTTATTCTGTACTGGGAGGGCCCTGCTTAAGTGAGGGTGCCAAATGCCCACTATGCCTGCTAGAAAAGTCACCTTTTCTAGCAAATAGTTTCTGGGTTTTCCTTGTTCCCATATTGCATCAGAGCTTTAATTTTTAGCTTCTTACCTATCTGCCATCACTTTGGAGCTTTATCCTGTAGAAGTGTTGGTAGCCCAGGATCGACAAAAGGCTTTCTTTTCCCTTCAAGTAGGAGGAAAGAAGTTTAAAGATACAGTTCCAGGTAAGAAAAACAAAACCATCAACAAACAAAATATGAGGAAAAGAGAGTGAACCCTTAAAAAAAAACCCCTTGAAATACACACGGTTTCAATTTGACATGTGAGAATGCTCCAGGAGCAGTGTTATTTCAGCCCCTTTTGTAAGCGCTTTCCTGAAGTGCATTGGAGCACCATTGCTGAGCAGAAGCACTAGCTTTCAAAGCAACAGGAAAAACCTGGACATATTAAAAAACTATTGAATTGCAGCATTGATATTGCTGAACCTAATATTACACATCATAAAGAAGATGGCTATTAAGGGTCGACATGGGATGTTTTAGACTTTCATGAGGTCTATTCTGTCATCTGTGAACTCATTACAGAGTGTTGTACAGGAAAGGACCAGGAGTCCAATCAGAAGGTGCAGATATGTGGGCACGCTCACAAAAAACACCCTATCACATACACACTCTGCCTTTCCAGTGCAGTCACTTGCAGATTTCATGCAGGTGTGGTAATTTCCATGCTGCTTCTCCTGTTTTGCAGTATTCTGGATTTCACACTGAGAGATCTGAGTCTGACCACGAGAGCCAGTGGGGTGGGAGCCCTCTGACCGATACGGCTTCTCCCCAGCTCCTGGAGCCTGCAGAGAGACCAAGCTCCCAGCACCACGATGTCTCCTGTGCCTACAGACAGTACTCAGACCGCAGTGCGCTCTGCTACGGCTTTGCACTAGAGCACTCCAGGCTGACTGATGACAGGCACTTCCACACTCAGGCCTGTGAAGGAGGCAGATGTGAAGCTGGACGGTATTTCCTTGGCACACCGCAGCCGGGAAGGGAGAGCTGGTGGGGTTCTCGTTCAGCATTGCCTCTGACTAAGTCGTCCCCTGAGAGCAGAGAAGTGTATGAAAACAGTATGCCCCACATAACATCAGTGCACAGGATTCATGGTAAGAGATAACAAGGATTTGCAGAAGCGACACCACCTCAGATAGAGCAATATGACATATACATTCAGCTTTTTATGTGAAAAATGGAAAATGAGAGAGACTTTTGATCTATATTCTTGTCTCTGAGGTCACATCTCTGGAGATGAGGGACACTTGAAATTCAAGTTGAGTTTTACAGTCTGGCTTATATGAAGCAAAATACAATTTTGTTGTATATTCATTACAGTGGAAGTGCCTGACTGATGAGATTTTAAGGATGATCATAAAAATATAAGTCAAGTAAAAAACATATTTCTATCAAATGGATTATTTTGTTTAAGATCAAACTACTTTGGATGGAGTATGTTTAGCAAAAAATTAGAGCTAAATCCAAGTGAGATATTAAAAAATTGTTCTCCAAGTGACTTTTTTCTCTAGTGGTTATTCCTAGGTTCTGTAAGACTTTATATTTATTTTTATTTAAAATTGGCAATTCAAATTAATATTTACTTTTGGTTTCAGACAATTATCCTCAGCTGTAATTTTTAACCAGTGGAATCTCTCCATCCTTTCAGCACCAAGCCTAAAGTTTTGTTTGACCTGTCTGACAGGTTGCAAACTCAGTACATGAGCACATTTTGAGAGGCTGAATCTAATAAATAAATCACAGTCAAAGCCTGATCTTGTGTTTGGAAAAGTCTGAAGGTGCTTGATTCAAAAGTCATAGACTGAGTCTTGGAAGACAGCAACTGATCCAAAAGTCAGAGTTCAAGGTTTTAAGGATAGATGCAGTATCAAAAAAATAAAAAGTTTTTCTAGTAAAATAGTCTATCAAAGCATGGGTTGCCTCTAAATAACTCATAAAAACAAATTACATTAATACTAGTGCATTGACTTGCAGAATGAGGCTTTGTAAATAAAAAAGAACTGTGTCATTTTACCCCAATCTGAGGAAAATTATGTTGAGAATAGAAAAAATTATCAAACAGTTAGTTATAGGAAATGCTGTCAGATGAAAATTAGGAAAGGAAAGGAGCCCTAAATTTTGCTCATGAGGACTATTCTCCACTTTTCTTGTGAGAACACAACTCCTTTTTTGTATCTGTTCTGTATTTCTGTCTTACTGGTGTTACTCTAGCTTTTTCCTTCTCAAAAAGAGAACATAGTGAAGTATGATAATTTTACTGGAAAATTTTATGCATGATAATTCTTGCTAAGCATAGTAATATCACACCAAGGTGCAAATGCAAAAAGGTTAGATATTTATTCCATACGTTTAACAAGGATAATCAATGCAAATAGACAATATAATTTGGTTTTAGTTTGTTGCTTGGTTTTGCTGTAATTCCAGGTGCTGCTTTTATTTTCTTTATTGTATCAAGTGTTAGATTTTTCAGTAGGCTTTTAGTCTGCATGTAGCTTTGGGAGAAAAACCTGGCCTGGGTCTTAGTTGAGGAGAGTAACATCTCAGCTTCCCTTGCAAATTTGCCATTTTCATTAGGTTTCAAATCTTGACCTTTCTCAAATTAAACTCTTGGACAATAATATGTGAACATTGCTGTCAGAGAAGTTACTTTGGGCAGAAAATATTTTCTTCTTTTTCAGTTCTTTTAATGTATATTCTGTTAGTTCTGGCTTGGGGTCACCTTACAATAACAGTTATCTGACCAGTAGATAATGCATATGAGCCCATGTGTTTCTGGTCATACTCAGGGAGTCTAGGACAGTGCAGATATGGTTTGTGCAGTGAGATATACTCAGCATGTGGTTCAAAGCTGCATCTGACCAGATTCCCAGTGCATCAAGGAGTGCTGGATGTACCATGCAGTCCAGTGGCTGGAGCTCTCTTCTACCTCCAAGCTCTGGCATTTTAAGTCCAGATCTTAAGAGAATGTGAAGGATAAATTCATGCCATGATACTCCATAGTGCAGTACTTCCCTCAGAAAATGGCAGGATATGTTTATTATAAAAGCCCATCACTGATTTTTGTTTTGAACTCTGTAACACAGTGGTAGTTGTCTGCCACCCTAACAGATCTGTATGACCTCACCCAAAACAGAACAGGGGGAACTCCTTGTGCTAATCTGAAAATGGGTTTCCTTTGAGGAGTACTGTCAACCAACTCAAAGGGGCTCATCCTCAAAGAGGACTTTGTATGTGCCAAGGCAAAGACATAATTAAGTAATGTGTGAAGGTCCTACAGGCCTCCCTGCAGGTGTGTATTTCAGGAGATCGAAATGCAGCCTTAGCTGGCTACTCAGGTTTTGGGGTCACTCACTTCCAAGTGAGGACTGACAGGTCTGATTCTGTCCTTTCAACTACTTGCAAGCTGAACACCTTCTCTAATATGTCTATGGGCCTTATTTTTTAAAGAGAAGTAAAAATGTACTTATATTTTCCCATTCCAAAAGGAAATATTTATGCATTGGGATATGACACCATGTTTTTATAGTAACTGTCTCTAACAGCTATGGGTTCTTGTGCTCCTGAAGAAGAATTGCTTCATTACTTGTAGTTATTTATTGTTGTGTAACCTGCATAAAGTCACTACATGACCACAAGCTATTTATCAACATTGTATATCCTGGAAAGACCTAGGAACACATGCTAGAATACTGCACATTTTTAAGTCCCTGAGATTTTTGGTTTTACTATGGCCTCTATTCATTAGACCTTGTTGATGCAAAGAGGGAGGAGTCGAGGGTCTGAACACTGGCAGTGAAGGCACTCTGACATGCCCTAAGGTACCCTGCATGACCTCTAACTGCTTCAGAAGACAGAGTTCCCATAGAGTTGGTGCCATACCTGTTGGGCAGGTGCTTGGTTACCCTAGAGTGTATCAGGTGGCACTGGATGTCTGTGTTGAGGGACTTAGATGTCTTCTTTGTATATTTCCAACTGTGTTGCTTGTTCCATGCGGAGACACTGGAAACCAGAATTTGCCACTGAAAAGCAAGAGGTATACAATGGTCATTTTTGGTCATTGTTATGAGTCACTTGTCTCCATCTTGGTTTTCTGTCTGTAAAATAAGGTACAGATTACATGTTCTGCGAGATCTCTTGCCTCCTTAGACCTCAATGCTTTTCTCCTTTCTCTCTTTCCTAGGAAGAGGACACTGGGATGAGGACAGTGTTGTTAGCTCACCTGATCCTGGCTCTGCCAGTGAATCAGGTGACCGATACCGTACTGAGCAATATCAGAGCAGTCCACATGAGCCCAGCAAAATCGAAACACTAATAAGAGCCACACAGCAAATGATTAAAGAAGAAGAAAACAGACTACAGCTGCGGAAAACCACTCCCGACCCGCTGGTCTCCATTAATGGCACAGGGAAGAAGCATGCTATCTGTTTTACAAACTACCCTCAGCAGCAGTTGGCAGGGGATGTCTGCCGTGTCCCAACGGTTGCCAACACTCCTCCCTGTGAACACATCCAGCAGCGAGATGGAAAGATTATGAGCCCACATGAAAATGACTATGACAACAGCCCCACAACACTATCTCGAATAAGCAGCCCCAGTTCTGACCGAATATCAAAACCTAGTTTGGTACTTGCTAAAGACTACCTTCATTCAGACATGTCCCCTCATCAAACCCAAGGAGACCACCCAGCAGCCTCTCCAAATTACTACAGCTCCCACAGGCAGTACTTTGATAAGCATGCTTACACACTAACTGGATATGCCCTGGAGCATCTATATGACACTGAAACAATTAGAAACTATTCACTAGGCTGTAATGGATCACACTTTGATGTGACTTCTCACTTAAGGATGCAGCAAGATCCAGCACAAGGACACAAGGGAACATCTGTTATAATAACGAATGGAAGCTGACAGGTTTTTTTCTGAAAACTGTTGGGCTTTAAAAAATAACCTTTGCGATCTAATTGGAAGATACATATTTTCATGCCCTTGTCCTTACCAGCATTTCATATACCACAGTGCACTAGAAAAAAGTACCTAAGGTTTGGGGGATAAGTTAGTTAACACACATTACTTTAAAAAACATGCACTGACATGCAGGGTTAGAGTGAATGGAACTAAACTCAGAGTTGGTGCCATGCAGGCTGAAAAGGATAGAAGAGGTCTAGGCCGGGAGTGGTTGGGGCAGGCTAACAGAGCAGTTTATGCACATTTTGTAAGAGGTGGTTGATTGGAAACGCTGCCAAGGGTGGACCTTCTGAACTGCATGGGTCCCAGCCAACAAAACTGCTATGCACTCTTTTAATACAGAAAATTGGAATGTGTTCCATTGAAATACACACCAAAATGTGTGCTTCTGGTGATCTGTTTATTCCCCAATGGCCAAACATGTTATGCTGCTCCATGATATAAAGCATCCATGGCTGACGAAGGGAAGAAAGAAGAGAGAGCTCGAATTGTTAGGTCCTTGTGTACTCACATGCATAACTATTTACATATGCTTGATTTGAAAAGAGTCAAATGAGCAGTATCCTTCTGACTAGTTTGGTCAAATATTTACTTCTACTGTATTAAAAAGAGAGGGGCATTCTCAGTGTAGTTTTGAGAAACACAAAGGTGTTGGTCGTCTTACTGTAGAGATGGGAGGTCGTTCTCATATTTTTGAAAGGTTGCCCTAGGTGAGTAGTGGAGTGAAATGGAAGAAAATTGCCTGGAGAAACAGGGAGAATAGACTGGCTTTAGGAATGGTCCAAGATAAACACAGTTAACTCTATAGCTGTGTATGCCACTTAGTAATAATTATAAAATAAACAAAAGTTATTCTAAATGGCTGAATAATTAAGAACTAATTTGAAACACGGAGGGAACTCAATAAAATCGTAGAAATTTTGCTGTAAAATACAAATGTAATTGTGCCAGTGTAAAAATATGAGAGGAGAGAATAGGTAAAACCTGTTTGGTGGTTTGTCTAACTTCTGATAAAGTTTTGGAGTAGATAGAAAATTGTAACTACTCTGACATAAAGTAATAGGTGTTATTTCAAAAAAGAAATATGAATTCTTTTCTTGCTTGCAGCAAAAATTTTAATGGATATCTGAAAATACCAGAGATATCAAAATCAGTCATATGTACATAAAAAAGTACAGAAGGAAATCAGTGTTCCAAACAATTAAATTGTATTAAAAATGTTAGTATTATCAGGGCCTGTCCTAGAGTTATAGAAGACATCAAAAGAGGCAGAGAAACTTTTTTAATTTTTAATAACTTCATGAACAAAAAGACTGATTGATTGGAAAAGAATAAATACAAAACATATGCTCAAAATGTAAAATAGGGCATTTTTAGGCACAGTTGTTAGACCTGTTCTTCTTTGTATTGCATTTATATGGTTCCAAAGTTGACTGCAATGGGAGCAGGACCACTGGTCCCCCTTATGCCAATGTGGAGATAAGGGGACTTGAGGTGGTTACTGAGATTAGCACTAGGACTATTTTCATTTGTAACATTAAGAAGCTCAACATATGGGACTGAGTCATCAATAGGACTAAATATAAACCAGCATGCTATGGGTGGGTTAAAAATATCTTTTTCCAAATAAAACTAATCAGAAGCAAAAGCTAAATAATAACATTATAAACCACGTAAGTAGAGATGTACTTGAAAGCAGAGGAAATTACCTCTCTGAACTTGGAATATTGTGTATAGTCCTGATCACTCCAAGGCAGATTGTGAATCTTGAATTGAGTAGTACCTTACTCCATAAGCAACCTTTGTTGACTGCAGTGTGATTGTTCCTGGTGAAAGGCACATTGAACACAAGGAAGAGCAACACAGTCTGGTCTTTATTATCTAAACCTCATAATAGAAGAGGTGGAGCAGAGCTCAACAAAAGATAAAGAGACTGAAAGATCTAATAAAACCTTTAAATAAACTGGGTCTGTCATCTTTGTAAGGGAAAAGAGGAAGGGGTAATGTAGCTGATGTGCACCAAGCTCTGCACAGAGGAGAGGTAAATAATGGTCTGAAACTATCTAAACTACCAGCAGAAATGAGAGACAGGGCATTGAATGATAGCCAAGGCAAAATGAGAACAAAATGATTTGACTCATTGCCAAATGAATAACAAAGGTCATAAAAAGCAGCAGCTAGAGATTTTTGTTTGTTTATTTGTTTAAGATAAAAACAAGGCAAATAATTGAAAAACATTGACAACTGTTAACTCAGAGGAAGTAATGGACCAAAATGGACTTCTTTCAGCCCAACAATTGTATATATTCCTAAAGCATAGGAATAAGAAAGTATTTTTGATAAATCTAATTCTGGATATATATTATTCCTATGAATAATATGAATAAACTTGTATTTGGAGTCTCATTTAACAGTATTAAAATACAATTTGCAAAGTGAATTAGAGTAGTGGTACATGGTATCATATTATCCCTACTAGTACATATAAAAATAAGTCTAAGTGTCAATATTATTTTGTATTACAGAAGAGTTTCCTAAACTGTTTGAATGAATGGGATTTTCTCAACACCCAAGTTTCTTGGGATCTCCAAGCACTCTTGTTATCAAGCTTTTAATTGGAAGGCAATAGAGTTCTGCAGACCAGCCGCAGTTCCCTGGCTAATGTCAGGAAACCTCAGTTTGGTCACTGCTGTATTTGCATTCTGACAGGCACCTTTGAAAAATAGAAGACTTATAAAACAAACAAGCACAGTGTAAGATGCTTGTATTCTGTATGATTTCACCTAGGAAAAAAAAATCCAGTGTGCTATGCAATAAAAATTCCCCAATCTTATTCACAGCGATCTCAAAATAAGACTTCCCAAACTGTAGTTATCTTATTTTCAGTAATTCCAGTCCACTACAAATGCAACAAAATGCACTGTAATGAATGGAATAAATCAGTCAAGATGTCTCCACATGCAGCCTCCTTGTGCTACAAGAGAAGGCTGATGCTTGTACCCCTCATGGGATTCCAACGACTGGCGCTCCTTAGCACTTCAATACAGTATGCCAGAGATGGATGCCTTTTGTCAACTTATTTGCCATCCTGCTTCTTTAGATAGCCAGGAATTTCTTCTTAATTGACAGAAAGCATGGCATGTTGTAAACACAGACTCCGCATGCTACATGAAAGCAAGTCTGCAATCTTAATTATAGCATATAATATCACTGCAGCTCATATTACGTATAATTTTCAATATGATATAAAGCTTATTTTTTCCATTACATGTTTATTTAATACAAATTTTCATTTAGTATCCTTCAAGGATATCTTCTTCTCTTCTTATGTTTCTTTCTTTTCTAAATCAGATGAAAAGAGACATTTTGCAAAATTGAAAAATGCAAGGCATTTGAACCAAATGAGTTTCAAATATACCACATCAGCTAAAGGTTATCACTTTAAATAAGGTATGTATGTTGTGTTTTGGAACAGAAACAATATAAATGGCTGTATTGCATAATTTCTCTACATAATACTGGTTTACTATTAACACCAAATTACTATTTTGTAACTACTGCAAATACAGAGTGACCACCGGTCTTTGAAACCATTTCTTATTGGTATCAGTGGATGGTGCATTATGTTTTTTGTGCATTACAATTTTAGTATATCTCTTTTGTTTAAAGAATTAAAAACCTCTTTAGTCTTTGATACAAAATCACACCCCGGGGCATAAAGTTTGTGATTTTGGACAAATTTGCAAAGCAACTCTTAAATTAGAAGAAGAACCTTACTCAGCAATTTGTCCCATTGACTCAAATGGGAATATTTGTGGAGTAAGGTACTACTTAATATGTGTGAGGAAAAAAAATCTGACATGATAATAGGTTTGGGGATTGTTTTATAATTTTTTTCCCTTAAATCCCAAGATGTGAGTATGGAAACTGGAGGATAATAGCTGTAATGGCTGCATTTCTATAGCAGAAGTATTTAAGTATGTTTTGAAAAATGAATGCATCTCTGCACTGAAGAGCCCCAAAAATGTTTCTTAAGCTTTAAGCTTTTAATTGGCTTTTGTTGATGTGTCCACAATACTGTCACGGGTTGCACAGTGAAATTCTGCTTTTTTTAAACTCTTTTAATCACTGTTATCTGAATCTCATTTTTGCCTCTGCACATGCAGCATTTATTCATTAATGTCCTTAAGTATGTTAACCACCATATGTTCATTTGTGTGAGCATGCTGAGTGAGTTGGAAAAAATAAAAGGTCGCATAGTATTTCTGGAAAAGGCACAGCCACCCCAAAAAATCAGACTGGCTGTTCCAAAGGTCAGATAACCTTTCAGTCACGGAACAAAGCTGTGGCGTACGCATTGGTTTCAGACCTTCTGCATACAAAGCTGTGTATAATGGGGATTATACCACACAGTTCCAGGATTAGACTTAGCTATGTCTGTTTTAAGGTGGCTATAGTGAATGTCTTGCAGCAAAAGGATTCAGGCTCTGGTCTTTCCAAGCTGTTTACTTAAAACACCTAAGAGTCTAAAGGCAATACAGGCTTTGTTATTAGGAACAATGGTGGATCAACATGCTTTCCTGTAGGTATAGTGGCTTAACTCCAGACATCTCTGCTGTGTGGAGAAGAGCCTATTTTATTTTATTTGCAGTTAGTATTGATGGTTAAATATTTTGGCTGTGTAAAAAAACCCAAACAACAAAAACCAACCCCAAACCCAACAACAGAAAAATCAAATCAAAAAACCTCACAGATTTCTGTAACCATTCAGTTTGGTGTTATTAAAGCTTGCTAGAGGTGTAGCTGAGGATTTAGGGGTTATTTTGAAGATCAAAAAAGTAAATAGCCTTCTGTTCAGAACAGTGAGAGCACTAATGTGATTCTCTTTCACATTTTCTTGGAGCATTTATTAATGAAAAAAATGGAATGAGGTTAAACATCACTGTGGCATTTAGCTTATGTATATAAGAGTTCTGTAGATAAATCTGGCTCTAAGTTGCTAGGAATACATCCCTTTTTGAAAAGAGTTAATTTATGACTCCATCTATGAAGCTGTATTTGAAAGGACAGATCAAATACAGGAAGAAAAAAAGCTTTTTGTCTGGTTGTATTCACTATTTAACTCCCATCTCACACAAAGTTCTCAAGCTTTCCTATTGTTCTAGGATTCCAAATACCATTTTAAACTTTTTTATTTATTGCAATTTGGACTGCATTTATTTTTTTTCTTTTCAGCTACTGATACAGTGGGAAGTTTTGAAATGCAAGAAATAATCTTTTTCACACAATATAAAACATTAGCACCTTTACATTGTAAGGAAATAAAGTCTACCAGGAAAAGTACTTTTAGGGCACTGCAACTTTTTCCCAAGGTAAATATTTCAGTGCATAAAATATACTAATCTAACAAAAAAAGCACTTGAGACATGATGAAGCATTTTGTGTTTGCTTTAAACCAACGATTACGTTTATGGAAAAAAAGATTGTGATTGCCAGTGTTTCAAATACCATGCCTTGCAATGTAAAGGGTCTGGTGACATTGTAGCATAACATCTGTAGTTTTCTTTTGGAATGTAATGTAGAAAACACAATTTAGCTTTGTCAACATTATCTTGCAAAGTGTTCCCATTTATAATTATTTATATTGTAAATAGCTTTCTGAAGTAAATTTGAACTTAATGTGCATAAGATGTATTTATTATGTGAAGATTTTTTTTTTTGTTTAAAATATAGCTACCAACATGTAATTTTTGTCTTTTTTCTACATTTTTAAATTAAGGATTGTCCTATCTACGATACATTTTCAGGAATACATTTTAATTTATGACAGTATTTCTCAGAATTGGGAGGGGACATGGTAAAGTAATTTATTTTGATTTCTGGGGATCCTAAGTGCTCCCTGAATCTTGAGTGAAGTTTATCAAAATACGAACGGACACAGATAATATGCTTCCACTCCATTCAAGATGTCTGAACCTGCTCAAATACTATTCTGTCAAGAAGAACTGACTCATGGAGGCTTAATTAACATTAATTTTCTACTTTGTGAATAGTTCGCTTTGTTTCTTGAAGCCATCTCTCATCCCTGTGCCTCAGCCAAATCAGCTTGCTGACTTGGAGCATGGTGCCCATTAGGTGCTTAAAATACTATACTCAAAGAGCAGAGTTCTGACAAAGGAACAGGTGAGAAGTTATGTTAAACTACACTCAGACCTGAGAGCTGATTATTACTTGGGATTGTGTGCTTGTATAGTTCAATCCACCTGTAATGAGTCATTATGCAGTAGCTTAGGCACTGCAACCCTTGCCTGGTCTGGGTTTAGGTCCTTCTGAGCTCGAGTTCTGAGTCACAGCTCTTACTTTCTAGACCAGTTTCTGAACCATCAAATCCCATCCGCTCAGATACTGTCATTGAGTCTCTTCCCTGCAGGTGAACAACTGCAAGACAGATGGTCCCAGAGAGTAGTGGGACCCTCACATGTGGTTCAATGAGAGCAGCTTTCTCTGGAAAGTGGTCATTCACATATTTCCCATTCACAAGACAGAGCAAATACTTAAGCAGCAGGGATGGATGTAAGATGCATGGAAGAGACATTTTTGAGTCAATTAATTCAAGTCAATTAATTGCTAAAATGGAGATGCAATAGTGTCACCGACCATTTGCTCCTGCATGGACGTAGGCACTGGGTTCTCAGAGATTCTCCTGGGATTAGGGAATACTATGCAACACTGAGTTAAACTGCATTCATGATGTTAGCATTTCCAATGGGGTGATTTAGGCAGTTCCCCTCTCCTTGGCCTGAATTTTGGCCCTGGTTCTCATGCAGGCAGGAAATGGTGTCATCTTTTCCCCAAATTATGCTCTTTAGCTGTGCAAAACATGTGTTGACTTTCTTTCTCTCTTTCTTTTTCTTTCTTTCTTTCTTTCTTTCTTTCTTTCTTTCTTTCTTTCTTTCTTTCTTTCTTTCTTTCTTTCTTTCTTTCTTTCTTTCTTTCTTTCTTTCTTTCTTTCTTTCTTTCTTTCTTTCTTTCTTTCTTTCTTTCTTTCTTTCTTTCTTTCTTTCTCTCTCTCTTTCTTTCTTTCTTTCTTTCTTTCTTTCTTTCTTTCTTTCTTTCTTTCTTTCTTTCTTTCTTTCTTTCTTTCTTTCTTTCTTTCTTTCTTTCTTTCTTTCTTTCTTTCTTTTTCTTCCTTTTTTCCTTTCCCTCCTTTTCTTTCTTTTCTTTCTTTCCTCTTTTCTCTTTCTTCATCAGTGAGGGGTTTCAGAAGTGCCCTTTTTTGACCTATTCTCTGTCTTTGAAGACCACACTGAAAAAGAGACACTGAGGTCAAATAGGCAGTCATGAGACCACATTGTCATCCATAGGATAACAGTAATCCTAGTTTCTCCATGTTAAGTTCTGCAACAAAACTGAGTATCATCCTTGGCTCTGTGTACTTCAAGTCCTGCCACTTCCATGCTCTTCAATCTCTCTCCTAGTGCCTGAAGTGTAGATATTGATCACTGGTATCTATTCACTCTTGGTTTCTATGCTCACTGGCAAGTTGATCTGCACTGAGGAGATCTGCTGTCATGGCCATTGTAATAAAAGGGTGCAATACCATCAGGAACTTCCTGTATTCCCATATGGTGACCATCAGAGCTTCAGCATCAGCAATTTCATTTGATACAGCTCCTCTGACTGTCAGAAGGTCACAAATAGCCTGCTGCATGCCTGTGTGAATAAAAGGGCTATCCACCACACCACAAAGCCTGATGGACTACACGTTTTTTTCATGGATGTTAACAGGAGTCTCACTACACATGCATGCAACACTCTAGACTATGGTCCAGAAGCCAGGTGCAAGGCTGTGTATACATGGAAGCAACTGGTCCTCACCATCATAAAGTCTGCTCATCCTTGCAGATGTCTCTGCCCACAGTCTGCCATTGCCTTTCTCCAGCAGTCTGTCCTCTCATTTCTATCTCTCACAGGAATTACTCCTTCTATTTCCCTTTCCTCTCTTCTACCTCAAGTCCTGGCCTGTGATTTCACAAATCCTGTTATCTAGCTTGCTCAGCAAGTGTCCTCTGTTGATCTTGAAAATTGTGTTTTCCTTTTCATAAGGAAAATTGCTATCTGGCAACAGTTTCCATCACTTGCTTTCCCGTTTCCCTTTCCCTTCCTTATACAGCTGGTATAAATGCCATACCGAGGATCCTGCAATGTTTTTCTCACAGGCATTAGTTCTGCTGCAAGAAAGCTATTGGTTAAGGGAATGGAGGTGATGAACTTTTCAGAAAAGCTACAGACAAAAGATAGATGCCTTCAGCATACCAAATGCACACGCTACTTTAGCTGCATTACAAAACTTCGTCACTTTTGGCCTGCAAACAGAACATGAAGATGAAAACTGAAACCAGAGGACATATGCTTTATTTGAAAATCATAACAAAAGCTACTATCAGATGCACCTGAGAGGGAAACTTAAAAATGTCAATGTCTAAATATGCATTAAATTACATGTGAATAAATGTTTGTTATTGCTGTTCATCTCACTATTTTTTCATTTTTCATTGTTATCATGATTTGGCATCAGCATTGTTCTTTTTATCATGTTATCTGTATTTGTCCTTTGAGATATATACTCTTTTTTCATCTATAAATAAAAGTATTCTATAATAAAAATATTAATATAAAACACAGAGCAGAAACTGACACCTGGAAAATGAAACCCAGAAAGTATCAGCATATTCCAAGCTTTCAACTGACTATAAGCTCCACAGTTTTTACCCAGTGTATCAGGTGCTAAATATCATATGGGAGCCAATTTTCACATCCAACCATATTCCTAGGATTGTTAGTATGACATATTTCTAAGTTATACCAAAGCTGTGTTGCAAAAAGATAAAATTTTACATTATCAAATATGGCGCATTTGCTTTTTTCTCTTTTTCCGATAAGAAGAAATGTGAGAATATGGTGATGAGAGCTTAAGGTACTTTTTTTAAGCTGGGTGCTTTCAATTTCCCCTCAAGATGTAACTCCAGAGACCATTTGATTCACTTCCAAAGGGCAAGCTGGAATCTTTCTGTGCCTGCTTCTACCTCCCTTGAAGTTTGAGGCAGTTCTGAACTGACCAGGTACTTGGGATCTACTAGAGCAGCCTTGAGACTGCACTGATTTGTACCACCTACCACGATTGCCTACTTGTTTGTCACATATGAAAAACAACGGCCCTCTGGTTTGTAGAGAGTTATCAAGTGCAAGAGAACTGAAATAGCAGCGAGCATCTCACCACCATTTAAACACTTTTTTACATTAGTATTGTCTATTTTGTGAGGTAATGCAGGTTAGGCTGCCACCTGTCTCCTGTGCTATTAACTTCACAAAACGTAAGAAAAGCAAGGAAGAAGGTACAAGAAGATGTGAAACTATACTTTTTCTCTCATACTGCCCAGCAAAACTCAGTGAAGATGCCAAAGATTCTTCTCATCATAAAAGAATAAATGCTTGCCCAGTGGAGTCTTGCCTGTATGTAACCAGGTAAGGCAACTTTGTTGAGAACGCCCTTTTGCTCTGCCAGTGGGATGGCTGGTGAAACCACATTAGTATGTACATGGTATATATGACAAAAGTTCACATATAAACGTCAATGTTTTCTAAACTGGTAATGTGTCCTGTAAAGGACACTAAGATTGCTGTCTGCTGAGCCTTTTGTTCCTTTCCTTTTACTGTTCCATCCATTTGGAGGCCAGAATGGGAAGAGTCAAGACTGCAAAGCAGCTTATGCAGCTCTGACAGGAGTTAGATGCATTTTTCATCTGAAGATTCTTGGGTTTGAAACCGACACAAGAGATTTCATCAGCTTATGAATTATTTTAACAAAAGCAGGACTGTGTTTTTTGTGTCTAGTTTCTCTGTGGGACAGTTGTGTCATTTTTTTAAAAAAAGAATACCAGGGAAAGGCACCTTTGTGTTTTCAATTTGGAGCGCATCAGCGAGGTGAAAAATACAGCATAAGTGTTAGGTCTATTAAAGTCAAGGGCACAACTGTGCATTTTGATGTTATGTTTCTGACTTTTCTTTAATCACAAAGGAACAGTCTTTCTTCCGTGCTGCTTCCTATTTAACCTCCAAAACAACTGCAAAGTATTAGAATGACTCCTGTATCCTCTCCAGCATGTTTCTTGAGCTCAAGAGAAATGCCCATGGTTTCAATAGGCTGGTTATCTGACAGATTGCAAAGAAAACAGCTGATTCTTATTCTTTTTTTTTTCAACTGAACAACTTTGGCTTCCTGTGATCAATCTTCTTGGCTACAGTAGTAAATATGCTAAACTGCAGGTGCCAGCAAGCTTTGAGACAGTCTGAGGCTTGAATGTTGACCCATGTTTGTGTTTTGTATGTCATGAAATAGCCTACAATAGTACAACTATTTGGTCTATTTCTTGACTTGGGCTTTTAACTTAATATGTGCTTATTTACTTAGGGAATTAGATCCATTGTGGGAGAGATGCAAAACAGGCAGTGGTTTAGGAGTTTAGTAAATAATCTCAGCTTTGTTCAGTTTTGCTCTGGGTCAGGCTGCTGCATGGAGTAATTCCATATGGCAACCTGATTTGAGCTCACTCAAAGTAAGCCTTAAAATGGATTTTGGCAAAATCAAGCCAGCCATCAGGAACCCATTCTCAGTTTCTGCTGAGGATTTCCTGATAGCTTTCTTAATTAAAAAAAAAAAATCAACAAAAACCCGACAGAAAATGAGAAAAACTTCAAAACTTTTTTACTGTCTGAAATACCGTTTCCCCTCTTCCTTAAGATTCACAATCAAAAAGATCCCTAGGCTGCTCCAATTTTTAGCAAGAGCTATAGAAGTTAGGAGGTGCAAACACAGCTTAAGTGATTTTACCTTCCCTTCTGGCCCTTCCTTTGCTTCATGCTGTTGGTGTTGTGGTGCATTGGGTGTAGCCTCTTGTGAAGGAGAAGCCTAATGGGGAGGGCTTTCTGTCCTTCTGCCCTGGTTCCTGTGTCCTGGTGTGGAGCAGCAGCTGCCTGGTCCCTCACTAAACTGTGCACAGTGGTGTGTGGGCTATGAAAGCCTCTGCTGCTCTGCTAAGGGGGCAGCATGAGAATTTGAGCAGTGAGAGGGCCTCCAGTGGTGGTCCTCTGGGGTGCCTCCAGTATTCAAAAGGCAGGGGTAAAATTCTGGCAATAATGAAGTTGTTGACAGAAATAAGTTGGTCCCACTGAAGCGTGGCCAAAAATGTAAAACCATTTTGAAAACAACACTTGAGGCAGCTCAGTGTGCCTCCCTCAATAGAGTAAGTGAAACATAAGTAAACAGAAAGATTTACTCGTGTTGGGAACAAATATAATTAAAAAAAAAGTGGAAAAGGAAACAAGTACACACAAAAAATCCTCTCTTGTAATTTAGCTCAATGATGTCGAATGTGAACAAAAACTCTGAGATAAAATCTGGGCTAGAGAGTAGAAATTCTGACAGGGCTATTTCAAAGTGGAGCTTTTAGGAAAATCTGCTGATTGAAATCAACACAGCAAGACCCAGAATCCAAAAAGACCATTTCTAAGTTCTGAGAGGGTCACTGAGCAGAAGTGTCAGTTGATAGTATTGAGGCTGCAATTGCCTTCACCAAGGTGCTTCAGTGTTTGCTTTAGTGGCTTCTTGCAGCCGATGGCTGAGCATACATTTAACATCCCATCTCAGATGTCCTGCTGGGGAAGGGAATTTTTTAAAGACTTCTGTAGCTTAAACAACTCCCTAAATAGACAAATAAACATGTCACAGATTCTACATACTAATCAATAATGTTTGATTAATGTACTGCATCAGATTAATTGAAGAGGTTATTATTTATAGAGAAAATGTAAAAGGGATTGAAGTTCTCTGTTTTCTGCTTGTATTCTTTAAAATAGTTCATGCATTTGAATTTTTAGCAATTTGTGATTTATCATGTGAAATGTTTTTAAATAGACCTTAGTTAATAGTTACATTTTTTCACACAGTAGTAACAGATTATATTTTGGTTTGAGTTTATTTATTTATTTGTAGCACTTGATTAGATAATGGCTTCACAGGGCTGGGCAAAATATAGGTACTTTATAGCATTAGAAATTACTGTGAACATATCCTGGTAGTTTATCAGAAGGTCGTGGAAAGGTGATTAGAAAATAAATAGAGGAACTGTATTTCCATTTTATACATGACATTTTTTTTCCTGCACCAGAATGGCAGTGTTACAACAATACTATCAAAAAGTCGAGTAAGAAGTGAATTTTCATTTATACCAAAAAGAATTAACTATATTTTGATTACAGGATATTTGTACAATGGCTATTCTAAACTGCTGGTTTTAATGCTCACTTAAAAACATGCTACTGTATGAATATGCAAAGAATTCATTCAAATTCAGTGACACTGTACTTGTATTACAAGGAGGTGCAGAGGAGAGTGAGCACTCAGGTAGAGTTTGCCCAGCCCAATAATTCCCTTTTAATTACTATCTATTTTTAGCACTTAGATTCTCAGCGAGTCACTTCAGCTCACCGAGGTAAGTGAAGAGGTACTGACTTGTTCCAGCTAAAGATCTCTAAATCTCTTTATAGTTGTCACGGTTTGCTATGAGAATGAACTTCATGGAACCACATTTTCTCTTTGTCCATCAATCCATCACTTCATCTCTATTTTTTTTGCAATTTTTCAACCTAATTGAACTAAGTTTTTAAAAGAGGCATCAGTCTAAATTCTCACAAGTTTTGTAAAAATAGGATGCTACAGACAGGCGAAGGAACCTTCTATGCTGCAGCTCCAGTAAAGTGAGACACAAGCTTTCCTTTACACAACATTAGAACATGGAAACTTAGACACAAGACACCAGACCTTAGTGAAATTCAATAGGTTATCTTCTCACAGAGCTATTTATTTTATTGTATTTAATGTTACTTCATAACTATCCATTCAAATCTATTTGGGAGCTCACTTCATGTACCTGAGCCTGGAAAAGGCTAGACGATCTCTCACACCAGCAGATAAACTGAGATTAAAAAATGTCCTATTACAAATGGATTTAAATCTGTAAAGTGATTTAATTTTAAAAAACAATAATCTGATTAGGAATGCTTGCCTGAATAAATATTTTCAAGAACTTTCCTTACTTCCACTGTAATATTTCAGTTCAACAGAGTGTTTTACCATAGCTTGGGAATTATTTGGAGTGATAGTGAAGACTGCTTTGACAATGTATACATTGTCATAAACAGTAAACATGTAGTTTTAAAGTCCAAGCATATCTGATAAAAAGATATTCCCTATGATATCAGACATTGCTACAAAGAATACATAAATTCCATGGGGTGAAGAAGAACAAAGAGAAAGCATACAAATTCACAGTGGTATGATGCATTTGCAATATGGATTGCACTTATCTTTTTATTTGCCACAGACAATGTAAATTATGTGTAACAGAACAGAAATTCAAATGATCCAACATCTGCATAACACTGTAAATTACTCTGCAGTGAGTATGCTAGAGAAAAGAAGACTTTGTCAGTACCTAGTTCAAATGAAACAGTGTAAAAAGCAGTGTCCGATAAGCAGACCCTCACAAATATAGAAGTTCAACTAGATTTTGGTGTAAGTGTATTATACATATAGGTTTTTCAGATACACTCTTCCAATTCACTTTTACTGTCAGTCAGAGGCAATAATATTAAAATAACAAGTGCCTGAGATAATCTGAGGTTTTTCAATGTTTCTAGGTTAAGATCTTTAGTGTCTCTCCCACTGTACTGTATTCCTCACAAATTTGTCCTTCTTGAGAGCTTCCTCTTAAGGAAGTGGAGCTTCCTCTTAAGGAGGTGAATGGAGAATGCTTTGCCAGTTGTACACCTCCACACCCTGTAAAGTGGTTATCTATTGCTTGACTGCTGCAGTTGTGAAGGATCTCATCACTGTCTTGGCCAGTCTTACTCCCAAAACTTCAAGACAATCTGAGTAAATTTATTTTCCATACATTTTGCATATTTGAATTTACTTTGTTTCTGACCTTGTAGATAACTTCAGATGAAAGAGATTTCAGAAGGCAGAGGAAAAAATGACTGAGGCAGAAGTCATTCTGGTTCTTACAAGATAAAAAAAGGGCACACAGAACTACTGAGTAATTATGTGTGTGTCTGGAAAATGATGGATGTGTGTAGCAGGAAGACAGACACAAGATCTCGGCATGAAGTTGGCAGGAAGGCAGTTACTTAAGCTTCCTCTAACTTAAAAAGATTCAGAGGACTTGCTAGCAAATAGTATGCTTTTGCTTATCTGTATTGGTTGATTTGCGCTCTTTTGCATGAGAAAAATAATTTTATCACTATGGCAAGCCTGCCCACCTCTACATACCTCAGTCCAAAAATATTTCAGTAACTCCAGCAGTAGTTTTCCCTGAGTAATTAGTGAAACATCAGGTTTTCAATGCAAAGAAAAGAATAGATTTTGTGTTTTAAAAAAAGGCTTTGTCTTATGTCTGGGAAGTAACACAAAGAGACCTGCCTGTGAGTCTGATCACTTAGAAAATAGAAGAGAAATAATTATTTCTCTTTCAATCAGAGTCTGTGCTTTAGGTTCTGTTAAACCATATAATTTACAACTTCATTAAGCTGAGGTTATTCTCATATAATTCAGAAAGACAGATGCTTTTGGGTTATTTTTATTTCCATGTAATGATAAAAAAAGACACTATCAATTGTTTGGTTTGGTTGTTTTTGTTGTTGTTGTTTTTTTTTTCTTTTTTTGTTTTTGTTTTTGTTTAAACAATGGCCTTATTGCTAGCAGACAATGAATTGAGACATACAAACAGATTTTCAAATGCTGTTAACCTTGACAGGGCACCGAGTGTGTGTTTAAAGACCATTTTTTTAGTCTTTGTGGCTGATTCCCATCTCAGTCACACCAGTGCAGGGGGGGGGCTGCCTCCACTGCAGTCAGAAGCCATCCACCTTTGTACAGCTTTACAGCCAACTAATTGTGGTAAATCAGCCAGGAGTATTCCTGACTAAAGATGGTATAAAAGAAAAGAGAAGGGAAAATAAGCCTTTTTACAGCAATATCCACCGTGCTCATTGATTCTTAGATGTCATAAATCAAATAGCAGGTGTTTTTAACTGATGAAATTATCCTTACTAATTTTTAAGCTGTCACAGACAGATCTGAGGCAATTTATGTGGTCGAGTTGGAGTGGATTGTTTTTTTCTTAGAAATGTTCAAAACATTCAGTCTTTAATTCTGAAAGTGGAAACATCTTGGCTCGCCTGGGCATGCAGGCTTGCTGACTCAAAGGAAGAATGATATTTGCTTTAAAAAAGCAAGACAAAAGTTTATAAAATATGCCACAAAGATCAGATCCCATCTTCTCCAAAAGATCTTTAATATCTTTTGTAACAGTACCAACAACCTGTAGTTTGTACTGTTTTGAATGAGATGTGCCAGTAACAGTGTAAAAAAAAAAAAAAATCAGAGGCAGAGCTATTGCTAATCAACAGATTGATATGTTCATGCACAGTTGCTCTGAGAGACCCTAGACATGCTGGGGCCAAATTGGCAAAATAGGTAGCAACTGTGTTCTTGTAGCAGCCTCTGAAGGAGAGAGGCAGATGTCTATTCTATCTTGCAAACACATTCTTTTACAATGTGTTACTTCATCTCTTTTATTGCACAAGAGGAAAGTGAGAGACAGAGAATCAAGGATAACACTAATGATAGACCATATGGAACACATAAACAACGTTGTTCTAAAATAAGATGGTCTTTAAAGGGGGCGGGAGCCTTATTGTACTTGGACCAGACATTACCTAACTCCTCAGGTGAAAGAAAGAGAATAGGTGAGAATAGGGAGCAGACACTGAAAACATGCTATTCAGAGCAAGGCTTTCTGGAAGATATAAAGAGCAGCTTGAACCCCTTTAAAGATCTGAGTTCCACTCTATTAAAATAATCTGCTCCTACTCACTGGGAGCTCAGCCTTCCTCATGAAGACTACTGAAGGAAATACTATTTTGAAACTGGATTAAGATTTTGGCCTGTTGTTCATGAACCACTTAGGAAATCCTGCACTTTTATGTGAAAACGGGGGGTCCCTAGGGAAATGACTGAGAGAACATCCTCCAGTACAAAATGCCCTTTCTTTGACAGAAGGAACCACTAATAACAAAAAAAAAGTCCTAAAAAGCTGGGCGCTGCACTTTTACAGTCTTTTAAAACTCATTTTGGACAGCACTGTACTTGGCAAGTCACCCTGCTAGAAGTAGTCATTGGTCTTGGTGCTGGCATCTGAGCCAGCTTAGTCTATGGGCCAGCAAATGGGCCAGCTGTCTGCAACAAGGAAGCTAGAGGAGTTGTTTCTCTTCCTATTTTGTCTAACTGGTCAGTGTTTTAGCTGCATGAGCACAGGGAAGAATGATAGTGTCTGTCTCCCCCAGCATATGTGAAGGTTTCAGGTTTTGGCCTTGCTATATTTGACCTCATTTAGGACAAGAATGCTTTTATCTAAATCAAAGCCAATTTCTAGTATTAATCTGAACTCGTGAAGACCCCCAGTGAACAAAAATATCACAGGAATTAGGCAATATGTTGAGAATGCATTTTGAAGTTTTAAGCATGTGCTTAAGTGCTTTTCTGGCTCTACTTTAATGAAAGATGGATAAGTAATGTGGAAATATGACTGAGAAATTCTGTTTCATTAAACTTGGAATGAATCCCAGTGATGAACAAAACTCAAAAGGAAGAACCATTTTGAGACTTAAAAGTAGTTTTTCTTTGTATTTGTTCTCTCCATTTTGCTGCTGCCTTATCTGAGCCCATGGCAAGAACACCACAGTGAGCTTGCTTGCTACATTTCTAATGTGATGTAAAATATAATGATTATTGGTTAGTGGCTTGTCACACTAGAGCATGCTAGAAGAACAGCACAAACAATGGCCGAAGTATGACAGTATAACATATTTCGACTGCTTATCTGAAGTTTATCTGACTTTCTTGAAAAGGCTATAGACACAGAAATGGGTAACAGTTAATGGCTGATTGAGAAGAAAAAAAGGCATTTCTGTTTTCATTTCTTCTTTGATATAATTCCATAATTTATCCAGTAACAACAGTAAACTAGAAGCAGGTTGAGGGAGGGACCTTTATCTGATGCAAAACATGGTAGCTATGCTGACTTCTGCACGTTTATTTGGGGGACAGGGCATGAACACCCTACTTGGTATGTCCCAAAAGGGTTTTCTAGTTTGGGACCTGTATCTTTCTGCAGCTGTGACCAAGTCACCAGGCAAAAGCAGCTGCTCAGCTATCTCATCCAAGGCCAAAAAGAGGAGTCAAAGCAATGCACGCTTTCTGTTGTCTCAGAGAGAGGCAGGAAAAATCCCAAGGAGAAGGCAGTCAAATGCCTAGGGAAATAGTCAGGGATTTTAGGAGAAACAATACTATGTTGTTTTCTGCAGGATCTTCTGGACAGGTTACAGAAGAGGAGCCTGGGTTTTATCTCTCTGCACAAAAAGAACTGAGAACTTGGGAGGAGGTAATTGCGCTGAGACTTGGTGATCTCCCGTCCTGGAGCACCTTGGTGCTCATCACACATCTTTGCTTTGGGGGCTGAGGTTTTTGTGAGTGCTTGTGAGAACAGTGCTACCACTAGCATGGCAGAATGAGCATTGTGTGATGAAGGCTTCTGGACTGGGTCTGAGCTCAGTGGATCACTATGGGTGTTGACAGGCAACTTAGACAGTCCTCCTCTTCCATATTTCCTAGATCTATAGATTTTGACTATAAGCCAAAAGCTAAATGGATCAAAACTGATGAAGGATAGGTCAGTCAGTTGCTAATACATGTGATGGTCTGGATGCAATCTGGATGATGAGGACGGGGGGAAGTTTATCTGTGCTCTCTCTTCCTTATGTGCAGCCATTGTCAGTTACTGTTGTAAGATGTGACAACACAGTCATCAAAAAAGCATCTCATAATATCAACCTGCCACACTTTTTCCTTTCTTAATTTGCTACAAGATAGGCAGTAAAATCTTTTTAATGAAAATATTGCACAGTTAAGGATCCTGTAACACAATAACATAAAATGGCAAACTTACCTCTGAATAGGATCAGCTCTTTTTAGCATGTATACCCTGAACACTGATGAAAATCTAGTGAATACTACATTATTATGGGGAAGTACATGAAAGAAAAATGGACCATGAAGATGATATATACTGAAATTTTTCCTATTGTGACTTTTAGTACCACTTTTTCATAGCTCAGCAGGAGACCTGAGCTGTGCTGAGCAATTGCCAAACATGATGGTAAACTAACAAGTGGGTTTTCTGTATGTTATCTCCAGTTTAGTGGAACTTTGTGGAGCAACAACCCACTAGTAGATCACAACTCATTCTGGCAGGCCATTTTGTGTGCATTATTGACCTTTACTTGCTGTCCATAAATCCTTGACAATGCTGACACAGAAACACACCAACTGACCTTTCAAAAAATGTTGGAAATAATCCGTTGCAGCTGCAGTCTGAGGACACTGACCATATTCAAATATAAATCTCTTCATCAGCACCATGGACTTCTGGCAAGAGCACGATACATACTCCCTAAACTGATTCTCCACACCAACAGACCTGATGTCCCTTATTAAACAGAAAATTCGCACTGGTTAAAAGCAGCAGGAGGAACTCCCCTTTTTAAAGCTGATTATGCGAGGAAAATTTAGGACTGCACTGGTTTGACCTTCCCCATAAGCTGGCTACCAACCAGAGCATCCTCCCTTGACAACTCTTTGTGTAAAATGTTCTTAACACCCATAAGTCCTGAGGACGTTGCCTTCAAGCCCAGAACAAAGTGTACATTTCTTGGTTTTGAACTGGCATCTTTTCATGTTTTAAAGCACAAAGATTTCCTTGCAAAAGTATCTGAACCTTGTATTCTCTCCATATGCAGAGTGCAATATTAGTTTTATCCTTTCTTCTAAAAGAAAAACCCTCACAACACCTTGAGAGCTGAGTCTTCAGCTGTGATAAACTACTTCATTTGTGCAGGAGTCCTCATGAGACTGGATTCTTGAACCAGCTGCCTGGGTTAGCTAAACTGTATTAAGGACCAGTTACACAGGGCCACTGTCCCACATGTGGAAATGGTCTAAACTTGAGGTCAGTAATGGATGAGATGCTTTGAATAAGCTCTTGATGAGCATTTTCTGTAGGCTGAGAGCAGAGTAAGTTTGCAGACTGCTTTATCTTGAGCTACTTTGTTCACATTCTTAAATTAGTTTGCTTTGACTTCTATCCAGTGAAGAATTATCCCCTAACTTTTCTATCAAGTTATAATAAAATATATTAGCATATATGTGAGATAAATATCATGTACTTCTAAATGTCTGTATAAACTTCTACATTTCTTTGGCAAGGAGGTACACTAACTGCTCTTTCAGGGAGACTTGTGTGCCTCTGTGGAAAATGCAATTTGAATAACTGATAGACAATCTAGAGCTAAGGCAGCAGCACAGAGATTTGTGAGAAAGTAGTAAAGACCAACCCCTTGGCAGAGTTGAAAGAGGAACTGTCTTTTCATATGATTAACAATTACATGTAGGGTGCAATAATTAAGGTTGCAGAAAGGAAGATCAAATATCTCTCACACTGACAAACTACAAAATTCTCTCATTGCCAAGGTAAGGATAAGATGCTGATGGCAGATTCTGCATGTTGCAAGGTGACCTATGAAATGTGTGGTGTCAACCTCTGTCATGCATAAGGGAAAGTTCCATTTAGAGATAAAGGAAATACAAAAAAAAATCCATATCTAGTTGCTTCAGGATAATAGTGAAAATTTTTATCATATAAGGTTACAAAACTCACTGGATTTTTATAATGGATATTACTAATATTAATAAATATAAAATTTCCAGAGCACTGTAATTCAGTCTGTTGAAATTTCTTTCCAGAAAAGTTATTGATTTGCGTAGCAGGGAAAAGATGACTAAATAAATAAATGTAAGTTTGCAATAAGAATTTTTTTTCTTCTGTTTCTTCCTGATTAAATATCTTGGGTAGTAATCCTCAAAATGTCTTTTTTGGTCCCCTTTTCAGGATCTGTTTTCCTTTGTCACCCATGGGCTTGATTAATACAGATTTGCTTTTGATAATATGCTTCTTTCTGTTTGCTTTGTGTTTAATTCTGTGAAAGAAGTAGTAGTAGCATGTTGTGCATATAAAAATGCTTCACATTTCCTTTCCAGCTGGTTAGTATATATTTTTTGTAATTATTGTTTCTACATTTGTTTCAAATTTACCTGCCTCCTTGAAGTAAGGCATAATGGTTTTGAGAACCAGAGCATGGGTATTAAACTCATGTGCGTAAAAGGGAATTCCAACAGCTTAGATGAGATTCTAACACTTTTTCTTCTTCCTCTTGTAAGGCCAGGGACCATGTAATAATCTAGTCCAGCCTTCCGTATAAGGCCATAAACCTCACCATGGTTCCACAGATTATTTTCACTGTGTACTCTCTGAGTACAGTGCAATTACTAAGTAAAGGAGAATCTGGTAAAATTCTTCTGAAAAGTCATGGTGAGAAAAGCTCTAAGTATAAAAGCTGGGCTTTTTGGTGGGTATGCAATTAACAGATACCTTTCATAACTGCATTTAAACCTTTGGCAATAAGCCAAAATAACTTGGTCGAAAAGACTTGAATATTTCAGAGCAGTTAGAACTGAAAGGAAAATGAATATTTAAATGCATTTTTCCCTTGACAGTATAATTTTTGTGCAGAATGCTTCAATACTGCTTCTTCAACTGCATATCTACTTCTTTTCATAGTGTCTTTATGGAGATCAATTATTCTTTAACATCTCCAGATGATACTTTCTTTATATTCTACCTACACTTGCTGTAAAAAAGTGACAATTTGTTCTTACTATGACTGCATGTCTTCAGCACTGACATTCTCTTGTGCTACAGAAGATCCTTAACTACAGTTCCAAAAGGTCCTCACATAGAAGGGACTGGAATCTCTAAGTTAGAATTGCACATTTCCCTTTGTTCTGCTTTGCTTCAGCAACTCATTAGTGAGACCACTGAAGACATTGGTAGTGAGTAGCAGAATGTTTCCATAAAACATTTACTGAGATGCTTTTCATCTTTATCACTCACTCCTCTAGTAAGTTTGAAAACTTCATGGAAATAGGTGAATAAATGTGAAAAGGATTTCACTGGTAGATATGTTTAGCAGCATATTCCCAAAAGTTTCTTTTGCCCTTTGTGCTTTTGCTGACAAAATGTTAGGCAATCACAGGCTCTTTAGTGCTGTGATTACTCCTTCTATTTCAGCTTCATATCTTTATGTTGCATTTATGAAGAAGGATCTAGGCTAGAGACTGCTTTTGTAGTACAAGCTTTTCTTGGGAAGCCATTTAAACCAACTTCCCATTTTTCACTTTCCTCTTGCTCCCACCTCAAATGTCAGTAGTTGAGGTATCAGGAAAGGAGTTTTCTCCTTTGTTTACCTTTCATTCTCATCCTCAACCAATCATAATGCTGACATCCCTAAGAGTAGATATGCGCAGTTGTCACTTCTCCAGAGGGTAAACAGTTCACTACACTACCAGGCATTGGCCAAGCTTTTAGTGTTGTGTTAACATTTGGCAGCAGCAATGCTTAAACCACCTTAAGTGATTCTTGTCTTTGGACAGGTACCCCTCAGCTGGATAACCACCAAGAGAACTGAATTAGAACTGTGATATGGCTGAAAAATTACCTAAGTGAGAAAGTTGTATTTCTGCTGGATCAGCTCCTCAATCTGGTTCACTGTGCAGCTGTTAGGAGGGGAAGAGGCTGGTGGTGCAAGCACCTTGGACAGAGAATGCCGCCATTAGCAGTGCTATCACGGGAATAATGCTGTTAAAGAACTGTATGTTTCTGCATAAAACATTTTTTAATCAACCTCAGATGAAACTTCTCCATTCCCCACAAACTGATGGCCACCCTTGTACCAAAACTGTGATGCCTGTAGGTGCCTCTAGATTTTGTGAAATAAAAGAAGAATTATTTTTGGGGTAATGAATTTGGGAATGAACTGACTCAGCTAGCAGAGCCTTTGAGTTCAACAAATTTGTTACCCAAATAATTCCATTGGAGGAATTATAAAGATGGTTTGAGTAAGTCAAGTAGTTTCCAGCCATAAAAAACTGATGAAAAGTGAAGTTCTCTTCTGTGGTAAACATCCTAAAAGTATGTTGGTATAAACGAATAGTTTCTTATTAAATCATGACATTGCTGAAGGAATTTTCTGAAAGGTGCAATAAGGTACAAGTTGACCATAACTAGAATGCTAATGACAGCCTTATCATTGTCTAAAACAGTACTCAGAGATTTTTATTGCATCTGGATGATTTGGGTTTCCAAATATTTAACTTTGCATATTTATCTAAAAATCTTGACACTGAGGCAGGTTGGCTTTTGGTTTTTGTTGTTTTGGGGTTTTTTTTGTTTGTTTGTTTGTTTTTTAATGTTCAGTAATAAAGATTTTATATATATAACTTAAATGGTCCTTTTAGTTCATTTGAGGAAGAATAGATTGCCCTTTTTTTTCACCTCTTAGTTCTGCTGGGCTAACAACTGTATTTTGTAGTAAAATGAACAATGATTTTCAGACTAGATATACAGGGAACACTTTGTTAAACATCAAATAATTTTTGCTGCACACTAAAGTTCTTTAAAGGATAAATTCTGGGAATTAGTAACTGACAATTTTATTGAAATATGGTTTCACAATAATGGTATCCACAAAAATGACTTTTTTTCCCACCAGATAGTAGAATACACACATCTAGTATAATGGAGTGGTGTGATCCTGAAAGAATTTGTAACTTCCTGGTGGCTTAAATTAGTGGCACATAATACAGATGTTATTATACCTAATGCTTTATCTTTGGCCTTAGCATAATCAGAAATAAGGAAAAAGAAAAGTCAGTATTTCACCCACAATGAATTCCGGCCTTGAGAATTCCAAGAGAATATAAGCTTTGAAAGCACAAGTTACAATTTTTAAATGCAATGTAAATAAAATTGCTTCTCGTATAGGAACAGTAATACCATCTATGGGAATGTATCATCAGTGTCTGCTCTCTCAGATGATTTTTGGCAGACACTTCTTATGAGTCCACAGGTTTGTTTATTTGTTCCTTCACATTCTTTGATGCAGACAACAGTCTCCAAGTTCTGTCAGCTTCCTCTGATTGCCCACCTGAACTCAAAAATTCTAGGGACCTCTGCCAATAGTCTGTGTTTTGAAGCACCTAGTACACACGGTTTCTGTGTGTATGAATTCTCAGGGCTGGATGCTAGGCTATCTTCTCTTTTCAGTGGAGTAGATAAAGAAAAATATAGGAGAAAAAAAGTTTTGTTTCCAAAGTAGAATGTTTGAAAATACTGTCCTTTGGCATAAAACATATAAAAGATAACTTAGGGCGCTTAGAGTAAGAAAATAGGGGATTAGATTTAGATTCCCTTCTGAGAATTTTTTTCATCTGTAAAACTTCCAATAGTTCTAGGATCAAAGGAAGGGGTGTTGTAAACAGAGTAAAAAGACTGCTTCCAGGAATAAGTATGAAGGATACACCTAGGTACACCTAAGATTTATCAGTTAAGACCTCTGGTCAAACTCTGACTGGCCTTTACCTCAGAAAAAGATTTCAGGAAATGAGACTCAAAAGACATGGTCACTGAATTAATCCTTCACATTCACAGAACCAAAAGTGACTACAGAATGATAACAGACTCACTTAGGTAACAATGACTTCATATGTATTAGGATAAAAGTCAAATCTAGTCCACCTAGAGACATTAAGTGAATTCATTTGTCATACTTGTACTAGTGCAGCTTAATGTTAGTCATTAGGTAGTAGAAGAAGAGACTTTTCCGTTAGGCAGCCTTTATCTGATGTTGAACTCATATTCATGCCGAAGTTCCCATATGCAAATGCAATGATACCTCAATTTCTTTGCAGAAATGCAATTAACAACAGCATTTCTTAATATCTAAGATTTAAGTAAGATTTACCCCTAGCAGACTGGTTACTTGTTAGTGTTTTCTAACATCTTCAAATTTGAATAACTTCTGGATTACTATTATTTTCTTATTTTTAAAAAAATGTAGTATACAAATTTTTATAATTTTTTTGTATGATGTATTCACTTACTGAATTTTTAAATTATTTTCAATAGAGTGCTTTAAAAAACTTATTTCTTTAACAGGACCTTGGTTCCTTGAGCTCTATTAGCTCTCAGCACATATTTGTGAATTAAGAGAGTAGTCAAAAACAGGCAGGAGACCCAGGTTCAGACTTCACGTTCTTATTCCCCCATCTCTCTGAGAGCCTCGATGACAAAAGGAATATTGAAATCATCAGGTTGTAGGGTTCTGAAAGAATTGCCTTAACCACTAGCCTGGAGAGCGAAATTGTTCTGTCTTGGGAACTCTTTACTCTATGTACAGCAAGAAAGGGGGTAAGTTCACGTGAATGTTTCCCTACAGGCAACTTGTTAGGATACTTCTACTGAGTGGTAAGCATAAAGTGGATTTTAACCTCATGAATGGTGAGGCAAAAGGCCAATATCCCATGGAGTGTGCCAAGTAATAGAGAAGATATTGAAAGTCCTTTCTTGTTCCTACTAGAGCTGCTCCACTGCATTTAAACTGTTTCTAAAAGTGTACCCTGAAACAAGATTATGTTTTATACAATATTTTTAGTCATAGTCCATGGACAGTATTTCTAAGATCTTATGTTTCTGTATTGGCATCTTTCCCCCTGACCTGCATCCCATCTGCAGGACTAAAGCAAGCTTCCAATGAAAAAAAAGTATGGCATACTGCCCTAGTGTTACATGGAATTGGCTGGCTATACTAGGCTCAGTTCTTATCAGATCTTCATACTTTTCTAGTGAGATAATAAGCCTTCAAAATAGAAATATAGTAGGATCAGCTAAAGTCCAAATAGCAAAAATAGCTTTCGACTTAATTATATAAGTCAGTAATGACTGATCTCAATCAAACCAAAAAACCTGATCCATATGGGTCCTCTTTTCCAGTGATAATAGATTGACTTACCTAATACTAGTGTCATTCCTCTAAGGGAAAGGGAAACACTAATAAGAAAGTTCAGTAAAGTCCTGTGAAGAGAATAATAGACTCATCAGTTAACATAGAAACTCAGCTTACATACAGTTTTTTTCTCAGTTTTGTAATGTTTCACTGAGATGTCTGCTAATGTTTTATATGTCTTGTCAAGAAATATTCTTCCTTCGTTTTGATTCAAGGTATAAAGGTATGTTCTGGTAAGAGCAGGAAACTTGTGCTGTGTTACAGGCCTTTCCACGTCAAAGTTATTTATGGGATAGCTGAACGGCAGCAGAGAGCAAATGGGACACAATGTCTTTCCTCTGTGAAGTTTTACTTGTAGTTTTTTAGCATTAAGCACTAAAAATGCCAGCTTAACTTTTCTGTAGAATAATCTTTAAAATGCTTAATCCTGGATACTCAGTCATCCAGTGAAAACCTGGAGTCAAGTACCTAGCAGCAGGATCTAGTGAACTAAGAAAGAATCTTCTCATTCCATCATGGAAAAGCCAAATAATTAATTTAAAAGGAATCTGTTTCTAGCAATTAACATTTTGTTCTGTCTGGAATTCACTACCCAATGCATCCAACTTCCATCTGGACCTGGCCACAGAGCCTAAATTTCTTGTGCACAGAACAAGGAAAAATATATAGAGATTCATGGAGTATTCTGCAATTGCATGATCCAAATGCTGTCTTATAAAATGTTTTTCTATCTATTCCCTTATGAGAAAATTCCCACAAGCCATTCATTAGGCAATACTTTAAACCTATTTGATTACGAACAACTTTTTACAACAAGACTTTTTTTCTTTGATAGTTCCCACTGAAGGTCTTGGAATTTGAGTTAATAAAGTATCTGTCACTTATTACTGAAAATGAAGGCAGTGGATGCCTGCACTAAGTGAGATGATCAACACAGAAGAAAAGCAAAAACACAAGTAAATGTGTCTGTATTCTGTGAAGAATCTGGATGATGAACACCAAGTAATTGTGGGAGCAACCCAAAGAACAATTTGTTTACAAAAAAAGTATTTGAATAATTATGTACCAAACCAATACTGTCCACATTGTGCATCACATGAGGCTGAATGAAATAATAATGTATTTTATAAAGACTACCTTATACTATGTATGCATAAAGATTTTGAAGTAAAATTGCAAAAACACCCTTAGAATGGAAATCTTCTGAATTTTGATTACTTCACCTAGAAACCTTAATATGTTTACTAAAGAAAGTAAATTCAGGTGGTGGTATCATTTGGACTAAGGAACTAGGAGGACAAAATACAGGCAAGACTTGTTTTTACTTTAAGTCAGAGTAGCAAAAACTCATTGGAACTCTATCCAAAGTTGAGAATCACACTCTCATCCTAACTGAAAAATAATTATCTTCAAAATAAGAGCAAAATGTGAGAAAAGATTTTGGATTTAAGGTTTAAATAAGAGAAAATGGGTGGACAGAAGGATTATTAAGCAAAGGAAATGCCATTCTAGAGTTCATGAGGTATAGAGTGAGCTGTTAAAATGTGTAAGATAGCAGAAGCTGAGCCAAGTTAGACAGCAGAAAGGAATTCAAAACAAAGAACAAAAAGGTCCTTTAGCCTTATAAATAAAATGAGGATAAGGGAGGAAGGGAGACTACTCTGTATTTGGAAAGAGTAGGAATGAATGGAAGGATGTCCCACCACTAAAATAATACTTTGTTTCTATTTTTAATGTGTTATATAAATTACAGATGTAATTCATTACATGAATTAAAAAGATTACTACATTTATGGGGGAATAAACTCTGAATTTCATGTCCTTTCCAGAGTTCTGAGAGGACTAGCATATGAAATTGCAAGATTGGTGGGAAGTTATTTAAAAATAAATTTAGCCACTGTTACCATAATAACAAAAGTACGATGCATTTTTATAAAGGATAAAAGATATACTGAGTTTTTAAAAAAGTTTGAGAAATGTATGCAGCAGCTTTTTTTCCCTATAAGTTAAATGTAGTAAGTGTACTGTATCTCTGAGTAAGCTGATAGTGTGCTCTGTGAGAAATTACTGGTGTAAGCAGAACAACTAGTTAGAGTGGAGACTACACTGAGTGATTAATGAGACAGATATGCTGGGGTGTAAGGAAGGTGCTAGTGCTAATCCTGAAGATATGAGCTAAACATATTAAAATACAAATAAATTGAGTAATCAGCCTAGACTATAATTGCAGTGAAATGGCCCTGAACAGAGAGATTCACGAATTTGTGCCTTTGAGGGTTAATAACAAAATTCGTTGGTAGAGGAGGAGAGAGATTTTGCATTAGTTAATCATAAAATGGCTGTAACTCACTGGTGGGATACAACAATCAGAAGGACAAATTCAGTCACTCAGTTTATTATGCAAAGGTTTTCAATAGAGGTGAGGAATTAATTTAATAATCATCCAGGATAGTCTTCCAGAATATTGTGCATGGGTCTGTTCATCCATCTTCTAGAAATCTACAATTCAACTAAAAATTCAAAGTGAGAAGAATAGGGTGATCAAAAGACGCAGAATGACATGTGACAACAAACTAGAGGAGGTGCCTTTGTGTGGCATAGCAAAACTACAGCTGGGAGAAACGTTACTTCTGTCTCAAAATGTATGATGGAAACAGGCCCTAGGGAGAGAAAAGAGTTATTTACACTAAAGAACAGTCTTGATCCAAGGGTGTAGAACACAGCAATGTTCTAGAACAAAAACAATAAAGAAAAAAATTAAAAGATGCAGCAGCTTGTGAGGTGTGATTGCCTGTGATAGCAGCTGAGTAGGCCGAGTGATTATTTGCCTACCCTATACTCCTTATGTAGTTTGTATACGCAACACGTAGTCATGAAATACTTATGATATTGATTCGGTTTTTCTTGAATAACAGGACTGCAATGACACTAAAATAGAAATAGTGATAGACATATGTTACAATTGATCTACTTTCATGATCAGAATTTCCCTTTAATTAAAACAATAAAACAACGTCCGAACAGATTTTCCAAAATCCTTCAACTGACCTTACATCAAAAATCTGTCAAAAATTTCTAAAAAAGACAATTACTCTATTATATTTGTAGGCATTGATTTAGGAATCACGAGTCATCTCCCTATGGTTTTGCAGTGTCACACAGCTGAAATATTTTATTTTTCATAGTGATGATTTATTTCACTTCCAGACTTCAAAATGTTTCCCATCTTACTGAAAACTTTTGGTTTGCTGTTGGTGGATCACTCCCTATAGTTTTAGTGAACTTCACTGGATATTTTTCACCCCTATTAATCACAAATTTGAGGGTTAAATATCCTCCTAATCCTAAATATATATTATCTTTCAATTCACCCAAATATGGGAAGCCCTCAGGAGACCTAGTATAGAGTTCTTAAAATTAGATACTCTTTTTGGAGTCCATGTTCATCAACTTTAATTGCCATGGGATGAAAATTTTATAATAATATTTGTCACACTTCAGCACAAATTCTCACCACTTTTGCCTATCAGTTCTCATAAAAAATAAATTACTCTGCACGTAAGACCTTTAAAGTACTTTTGAGAAGTTGAAGCAAGTATTAAAGAGCAAACCTCCTCTGTAGGAGAGTGGTTATCTGGTTGTATGACCACAAAGGGAATAAATTCTGTACTCTAAATTAGACTTTGTGTACTAGCAGGTTATTAGTAAAAGCTTGTAACTTAGGAAGAGGGTCATAGTGAGTTATAAAGGACTGAAAAGGTGATGGGGCAAATTTAAGGAGAGTAATCCAGAGGAAGTTAATCCTTCAGACACTATACAAGAAGTAACACCTTTTGCAGTTCACATACCGTACTTCGGAAACTTCTCTTATCACAGGTGAAGAACATTAACTTCAGTGAGTTATTCTTTGATAAGCACAGTAGAAGCAAGTTGGTCTTGATAAAAGGTAGTACTTGTGTAAGGATAGACAGGTCATCTCCTGAAGTCCTTTCCAGCTGAAATCTTTTTAAGAGTCTTTGATTGTATAAGACACTATATTTCTATATGAGATATGCACCAGTGTTAGGTTTAAGTATTTTCTCAATGTTTTTCATTTCTTTCCAAGTTTTACAAAAATTTTTGACATTTGCAAAAAAATTCTCTTATTTCTAGCTAATTTTCATTCATGTGTAGAACAAACTGTGTATGTATAAACTGCCACCAATGTCAGTAGGACCTTTGGAAACCAATCTGTATAGAGATTTACATTTGTGGGGAATATGGAGTAGAGAGATGGAAAGGATATAAAGAGTTTTTTCCATTTTTTTTTAGAAATAAAACTACATTATCGGGAACGACAATCGTGTTATCAAACATAAATTTGACAACCCAATGACCATGAATTCAACAGGTTGATCAGAGTTGATATGGATGTCCCAGTCCTGGAAATGTTCATCCCAGGTTGGATGGGATTTTGAGCAACCTTATCTAGTGGAAGGTACCCCTGTCCATTGAGAATAATTGAGAATAACCAGGGGGGTTGGAGCTAGGGAACCTAGGCATCTCTAGGAGGGAAGGGAAGGAAGAGGGAAGGGATCTTTAAGGTCCCTTCCAAACCAAACTATTCTATGATTCTCTATCAGTAATTTGAGGACCATAAAGGCAAATTTCAAATCTACCTCAGAAATTATTTATTGAAATGTCTCCACAAGTCTCTTATAGAACTGTAGGGTGAGATGAATGTGTCAGACCTTAGGTGGAGGTACAGATCTTCTGCAATGGTTTTGTCTACTTTTTTTTCCTAAAGATTAAAGTTAATAACATATTTTCTGCCTTTCTGTCTTTTATGTTAATCTGGAGTGTAAATGCAAACCCAACTGGTTAGTAGTGCAATTTTACAGTAGCTTCATGTTTGATGAACCACTACTTTCTCTAACTTGTAGCAAAGTGGAAAAGACAAAGAAAAGCTTTATTGAGAATGATAATAGTTCTTCTTCCCTGAGAGCTGAAGATGGGGTTTATGCCAATCAGAGAAAGACAGAGAAGTTCTGGCTTTTTGGAACGTCTGAAGCACCTGTCATGTTGCAGAAGCTCTCTTCTGTTTGTGTTAATGTGGGTCAGGCAGAAGGAAAAAGATGTAACAATTTCTAAGAACTTAGCCCTGCAAGTAGGATATTACAGTCTCCCAGAAGCTGTAACATGGTATATGATATAGCTTTGTCTTTCTGTCTCTCACTTTTGAAAACAGTGGTTCAGATTTTACCTCAGACCTCACAAATTAGCCTTTTCTACCCCCACAAGACTACCTGAATGTCACAGCATCCTGTGATTTATAGCAATTATACTGTTATCTACTTTTGTCTCGTCTGCTGCTGCTCAGGAATTGTGTCCTTGTATTTTTTCAGCCAGCTGCACTTTGCTAATCACCTCTGCTTCCGTGAACCTCTGTGGAAAGCCATCAATGCTTGCAGGTTTAGCATGAGATCTTACTGTGACACAGGCAGAATTTTCTCCTCTTTCATGCTTATAATCCCTAGTTCTGCTCAGGAGAGAGGGTGATATGGTGGAAGAAGTATAGACCATGATTCAAACTACATTCCCATAAAAAGGAAAAATGAAGGTTGGTATTTTCTTCTCCACTGAATACTCAGTCTTTCTTTAGTTTCCTGATGCAGGTGGCTGCCATTTGTAGAGCTATCAATTTCTTTGCCCATTTTAAAGCAGCTATTATTTATGCCAGTCCCTGCTTATCCTCCTCTTTATTCGTTTAGACAAGAACAGCTACAAAACATTTTAAACAGTTTGAGATAAAGGTTAAGCTTAAAGTTCACATGTTATCATGCACAGCTTCAAAATAATGGGTTAAATCTGCTTCAACACAATGTTCCGAAATCATGTCTTTAATGTGCATTTAATTTGTGCCACTCTTTCAGATGTAAGAAATGTGAAAACATGAACCAAGCTAAAAAGCTATGACCCATAAAGAAAATCATCTGCAGTAGCATAAAAGGTATATGCTGCACTTTTTTTCACTAGTCTTCATATGCAGAATCATACAGAACTGAAAAACACACCCTTTTTCAAATGAATTTTATTACCTTATCTTTTAATAGTATGTATAAGTGATATATATCTCACTAAAGAAATGTGATTGTTGGAGGTTCTGCGTTTATCCTTTACGTAATTTTAGAAGTTTTTGCATTAGAATTATTGGTAGGCTCACAGCCCTGGTTACAAACAATAAATTATCACTACATGTCTTGCTATTGAAATAGATTACTTAGCCACTCACCATTTGCCATGGGATGCTCTCCAGATGTGTTGCATCTGAATTTCTCTGAATTTTCACTTGAGTACTGTGAAGTCAATCTGTTGTTTAGCACACCAAAAGAATCGTTAATATCTGCTAAACATTATACCAGTTGGTAGAGTTTTGGTGTAAGGATTTTTTTATTCTCTTTCTTCCCTCTCTCCATTCCACTGATCTTCTGCAATACTCCACTGTTGCAATGCTGTTCTTTTTCCTCCTTCAAAGTATAATTTTATGCTAATCCTTGAGCTGTTGAAGGGGGCATTAGATTTCAGCTAATTTTCTGCTTTGCTGTGCTAGGAAAACTTTGTTACTTACAACCTGGTATATAACCTGAACTTTCCACAAACATTACCTATTACTTCCGTAGCTTAAACATTTTTTTACAGTTTGATAGAGATTACACGATAAGGATGCATGGTCCTTCTGTCTACTGTATATCTCACAACCTAATTGCTGAGAGAACTGCACTTTCATCTCTATGTTGGAATATGGCCCAGATTCTGGATTTCAAAGCAGAAGGAAGACAATCATTAAGACAATGTTCCCTCAAATCCCAGTTCAAATAATCTTAAAGTCTATGCAAAACACAAATGTTGACCTCGCAGAACTCCCCAACCTCCAGAACAGTTCACAAAGCTCTGAAAACACTTGCAAACATATTTATGAAACTTCTTTTATTTTTATTGTGGGCAAAATATCCCTTGGTTGCCATTAGTTTTGTTTAAATCCTGTGGAAATATTTGGAGCTTCCCAGTGTATTCAACAATTCAGAAAAGTGACTCATCACCTCAGTTTAGCTCAGTCTGCACGATTGCTTGTTTACTTAGTCTCCACTTATTTTTTTCAGGTTCACTATCAGGCTAGACAGCTCTGTCAACTCAAAAAGACATGCTTTTTTTCAATCTATTGATCTCTGTTGCTCTTCCAAATCCTTTAGTATTGGCTCTTAGGATTACTATAATGCTATAATCATTCTGTTAAGGATTCAGATTTGTGGTGGACTAAAAGATGGTAACATCAAAAGGATTGAAATGCCCTTGAAGCAATCAATTTTTGTTCATCAAATACAAATGCTGAGAGGCTGCTTTCAGCTAATAATTTATAACTGAATTAATGACACATGGCTTCCGTCAGTAATGGTCTCCTCTCTGGTATCTTTTTTTTCCCTTTCTGTGATCTGATTTCATTTTCTGGGAAAGGAAATCAGAGTGCTACAGAATTTAATCAGAAATGGGGACTGTCTGAAGTTAAAAGCTTGGCTTTCTTGCTTCAAATTGGGTGCTGCTGAAATCTTTATCTTTCAGTTTTGGCAAATGTGTATTTTTAAGCCAATCCTACTCACGTGGAATTGTATTTCAACTTTTTATTCTACATAAAAAGAATCAAAGAGTTTTGGGAAGCATGTTGCAAAAATTTTAAGTCTCTTGCCTGTTTAGGTCTCCAAACGTTTTGGTGAATGAAAAATATTTCATATTGCCAAAAAAGGTCATAGGCAATTCACCTTTTCTCCTCCTGCTTCTGTGCTGGATTCTGGCAACAGATTCAGAGTCCTGTCACAGTCCTGTTTCTCCTTTTCTACTTTTTTAGTGATTTGAGATGAGTGGGTTTTTTTCAGAAAGGTTGTTCAAAATATTGAAAACTTTTTTTTCTTTTCTTTTCCCCCACTCCTGAATTTTGTGTGGAAAGGGGAATGTGCCTCAGGCTTGCTATCTGTCAAAACATTCTGAATAAGCATAGCATTAAAAAGCCAACACCAGATAGGGTTAGAAATTAAGGGAGGAAAAAGAAGGCAAAAAACCCCAAAAAGCCTTTATAGAGGAAAAGTCATACACCTGAATAAGTGCCAAATTATCAAACATTTGCATAAACTGATCTCAGCTTCATGATGTCTCCCTTCTGCTAGATTGATTAAGGACAACCTAATAACACCAGCTGTGGGATGAAGTTGCTCTGTGGTGTCGGTCTGCTATGGTGTGGTCCTTTTTATAGCTGTCAGATATGTCAGTTAGTGTTTGGGGTTGGATATGCAGGGAAACAATTGCTGCGTCAGAAGGGAAAAAATAACTATAGTATCAGCTTTAGGAATGAAATATCCCATTAATCTAGTTATTACCTCTTCCTAACTCTTTTTTGTGAAGCAAAGATAATCAGGATCACTGAAGTAACTTAAGTGTTGTTTACATTTTTCTTACATGTGCAGCACGTGGCAAGATTTACAAGTAATCTTGGGTCTATAAATTATTAGTAAAAATGGCAGGTAGGTTGTCATGGGTTCTTTTGGTCTTATAGGTAATATTACAGATGTGTTTCCCTTCATATAAACCATCTGTTTATGTCCAGTGAATCCTTTTCTCCATTTCCTTTCTCCTTTTCCAGTTATCCTACACCATCTCCCTTCTCTCCCCCAAACTCCTTGTGGTTCATAATTGGTTTAGAAATAGATCAAGTTCCTTATATTTAATAGTTGAAAGTACTTAGGATAATTCTTTTATGGCAATTTGTATCCAATTAATACTAAATCTTCAGTCATAGCAAATCTTCAACGTAGATCTTGCACTGGAACTTATCTGTAGTACTTATGTATTAAAAGTATATGCTGCATGGATATCATCAGACAACATTCTTGATGTATCAGTTTTCAGAATTGTAAAACCTTTAATAGGGAAATAACTTACAGAAGGTGCAGAACCTGAATTTGTTGAATCTCTATTAGAAAAGAACAGCTGAAATTCTGCAAAGTACCTCAAATGAACCAAAGCTAAGCCTCACACAAAGCCTTACAAAATCAGTTCAATAGATAAAAACCAAATACAACACGATCTTTTAAAAAAATCAAATCAAAAATAGTCACTCAAAGTTGAAACTAAGTACTCCAACTGGGCCTTGCAAAGTATTCATATGTAATAATGCTTGAAAAAGCAATGTAATTAAAAAAAAATCAAATAAACTGTGACATATTCCAAATAAAATTACAAAATAACCGAAGAACCATAGTAAAAATGATCAACAGAAAAAGCTTTTAAACTAATTGAAAACATCGTAACATTAATCTTTACGACAATCATGCTCTTTTCCTTACACGCAGTCTTTGGCAGGAGAAATTTTGTTTTAAATCCTCTCCTGCTCTGCAGTTTGATGCAGTCCAAATGTCTTCACTACTGAGAATGGAGCAAATACAACATTTCTTTTCATAGAGATAGCTTGTGTCCCGAAGTTCATTTATGACAAATACCTGGACCTTGTCTAGTTTTGTCTTCCCAGTCAGGTGTTTCCATCATCTTTTATTTCCTTGATGTTCTCTTCTGTTAGCTTTTCAGTGTTTGAGCTGAGATGAAAATATGCTAGAAGTTATGCCTCACATACAGATGTGTGGAAGGGGCCTCAAAGAGTGGACTCTCAAGAGGCCTCAAAGGTGTTAAGCTATGTTTGGCTCCAGAACAAGAGAAATGTCTGTTTCTTCAGTGGGAGGTTCCGTAGGTCTGGATTCCTTTTACTTTGCAGTGTATCAAGTCATCTTTTTACTCCTTACTTGCATCTCTGGGCTCACATCATCTCAATGACAATGCTAAGAATCACTGCTGCAATCATAGGCATCTCCGGGCACACGAAATATTAACAGTTGCTGCAGTGCCAAGATAAGATGAGGACAGCAAAGAGCTCACAGCTTTCCCTTTGCCTGAGCTGGAGTCCTAGAGAAGCTACTGTGATTGGAAGTGCAGGAATAACCCCTTCCAGAAGCAGCAAGTCTGGCTCCCCAGGGCTTTCTTTTTTTCACTTTTTATTAAAGGAGCAACCCTATCCTGAGCCCTGAGAGGGGCGGAAGAAAATGTCACCCATACTACCAGAAGCTGGCTCCAATTACCAGACTTTAATCAAGAGGCACGATGATGCTGAGGTACTGTCATCCTACAGACACATGGGTATGAACTTGAAATCTGCAACTGACTTCAATGGGATGGTTCACATGCCTGAAGGTTCGGTTAGAGAGTAACTTCCTGCCGGAAGACAGGTCATAAAACTTCTGAGTGCTTCAATGACTTTGGGGGCAATGGACCACCGAATGTTAGGAGGTACATTCTGTATGAAGGCAGAAGAAAAGTGTTCAAATCAGCTTCATCAGTATGATAATAAAAATTCTTCAATACGCTGTTTATCCCAGCAGTTCCTAGCACTGCTCTTAACCAGGACACAATCTCAGTGACATCTGAGTCTGTGGTAATGATAATCTTCAGAAGCAGATAAAGCAGATACCTCAGAAAACAAACATCACTCTAGTAGGATAGTAAGCAATGTCTTCCCTGTCTTGATCAGGATTGTGGGTAGATATTTATCACTTCCCACTGAATTTACTCAACTCAAAACGTTGTAAAGAGAAAACTTTAAAACTCCTTCCCTAACCTTGTTTGGCAGTAAATAGTCCCAGAGGTTATAGTTGATACTTAGAACCTATAACTGGATTGAAAAGTGCTAGTAAAACATATTTTTTACTTCTCAGCTGGCCTTTGAAACACAGAAGAAATGGAAATACTGTGTAAAAGATATGTGACCATATTTGATAGACTTTTGAAGTTTCATCTGCTAGAGCAGGTCCATTATAGCGGTTTTTTGGTCTGTAATAGGAATCCTTTGTCTGAAGAAGGAGAACAAGAAATGCTGAGAACATATATTCAGCCCTATGCTAACGCTGAGGACCGGTCACTAGCACTAAAGACACAACACTTTTCTCCTGGGATAGAGTCAGGTAGGAAATCCCACACCCACTCTGTCAACCATGGGTGAAAAGAAAATATTTGCCTTTCTTCCTCTGTTGTGTGATATGTTCCTGACTACAAGTAGCTGTGAAAGAGTTTTCATTCAAAAGTCTAATTTTTATTTTAATTTAAAAATCAGGAAAGGCCCTAGAGATCTACCTGGTTCCTTACATGTTCATACTTAGGATCTGCAAAGTATTCTGTTGTTTCAGAAAAATGAATGTGGGTTTATATGGTCAGTGCTTTACAGGCTCATATTTGTTAAACAATATAAAGAGTGGTTATCACTATATTTTTCCCATCTTTGCTGTGTACAGTGTAAAAAAAAAGTCATTATTTTCAGAAGGATGGTCCATCTCTACAACTTTTTCATCATGTGTGACAAATAACTAAAAAATATTTCATGCAGTAATGATACCAAGGAGTATGAAGTCTAAGCTGGAATTATATTTTGTTGAGGAAAAAATACATCTAGAAAATAAATATAAAAATATATTAAGGCATAGTGTAAAAATCCAACTCGGGAGGTTTAGGTCAAAATGTGGAGTAAATCGTACTCATTGTTTCAAAGACTTTAATTTTTTTGCTGTTATTAAATCTTTCTTTTCATATACTCAAAAAAATAAGAAAGATGATTTATTCTCATTTGTTTCACACAGGCAGCAGCAGAATAGTATGAAGTTAATATACTGACAACACAAAATATGGGGCAAATCACTTAAAAAAAATGACAATTTTCCGCATGAATTTTCTCTGGCTTTACATGTTGCAATAAAGTTGGCTAGAAGTGGAGGTGTCAATATTAATGAAGAGTCTGGTAAGGTTCTTGAAC